>NC_138577.1:10508297-10653846 GCF_964289735.1 Phaethon aethereus | reverse complement strand
GAAAATGAAAGGAGGGGAGGTGTTCAGTCCTGACTGCTTTAATTTTTCCTGTTCCAAGGAGATAGGCTGCAGGAGCTGGTCTGGTCAAGTTGCTCTGGTGCCTGGGAGGCTCTGGGTAGAGATGAAAGGCTGATCATGGGATTCGGACAGCAAATTCTTCAATTCCAGGACAGATCTGATAGAAAAGGCCTGTTCTGGGAGTCTGTCCAGATGAGAAGGCTTTGTAGACAGATGTTTTTGAGGTAAAGCAGGTGCCAGTCATCCTGCAGAGAGGGCTTCCCTGGAGCTTCCGCCCATCATCAATCTCCCTGGAGCCTATGTTCTCAAGCACCTCAGTGAGCAAACCCTGGGCCTGGTCTGAATGGGGATTCTCCAGCAAGGCTAAATTAAGTTTAAGGGTCTTAA
Organism: Phaethon aethereus; assembly: GCF_964289735.1. Lineage (NCBI taxonomy): Eukaryota > Metazoa > Chordata > Aves > Phaethontiformes > Phaethontidae > Phaethon > Phaethon aethereus. The sequence continues at coordinate 10,653,441 of NC_138577.1, read as the reverse complement.
ATGGGGCTCCTGTGAGATTTCTGTCGTGACTGCTGGTCTGTGTTGTGGTGGCTGTCAAGCTGGAGAACCCTCAGCCGTTTGCTCGGCACATTGCGTGGGAAGGCTCCATCAGTGCAGGTTTTAGTCCAGGGTGGCTTAGCTGTCCTTGAGCTCAAGGGGCAATCTTTCTCCCCACATCCAGTGGGTCCTGTGGATATACTTGCCATGCACATCTGCATGCATTCAGGAGCTCACGAAGCCCAAAGGCTCTGGTCACCTTTCTGGGGTCCAGAGCTGTTCTGTCATGGTAGGAGAAATTGGATGAAGCTGCCTGTGCCATGTCTATAGTGGCTGTTTAAAAGTCCTAACATTTCTTACTAGATCTTTGGTCTCAGTGGGTGACTGAATGTGAAGCGCTCCCTTTCACTGAGATTTAGCTTTCTCTGGCTGCACATGTCTATCAGAGCTCATGGCAGAGGAGCTGCCCATCTTGTACATGGAATATCTTTCCTGTGCAGATGAGCAGAAAAATGTTTCCTACTTTATTGTAAACATTCTTTCCTCTAAAGCAATGTTTTGCATTTCTTGCACCTTCAGACAAGACTTATCTAGAAGACTTACAGCCCTTTACTTTCCTCCTTCCGCAGTGTAAGAATGTGTATCTTGCTGCTGCATGCTAGGAAAGAATTAATGATATTAAAAGTTCTCTGTCTCTTACAATATATATGCTGTGGTTATTGGAGGTAGCTGGAACTGGTGAAATCTTTTCAGGTCAGACTGCTCCTTTCCTGTTTTGACTGACAGGCCTGACTCCTCCCATGGAGACTTCTAGACAGGCAGAAACAAACTGAAAAAGCTCTGTGGGCTCTCACAGCATGGAGGAAACCTTCCGGTCTGGATCTGTGCCCTTAGAGGGGCAGAACGGGTAGGAAATTCCCTGCTTTTATGACTTCAGAGCAGCTACATGACCGTTAGCCTAGTACCCAGGGTTAAGGGTGGATGCACACAGGCATGCATGTGCATATCGAGGCATCACTCTGTGGGTGAGCTCAGAGGGTACCTGTGGCTATATTTCTCCTGTGTTGGTAATGCCTTCCTAAAGGTCTGCCTTGGATTCATCCCATAGAAAGTGACTGAAGACCTTCATCACAGATGGTTTGGAGGACTGGTGGATGAGGCATGTTTGCTAATGCAGCCAGGAGAACATGGGTGGCTTTTTTACTTACCATATTTCTTTGCCGCTGCCCCAAACCCCTGGGAAAAGGATGTGCCTGTGACTGTGGTGAGGCACTCATCAGTTTGGGTAAAAACTTGGAAAAGTCTGGGTAGTTTGAAATACCTTCTACCTACCACGTGAATCCCAAAACCAACACACAGGTTTCTTTTCTCCTTTAAAACCACTCTGACACAGAAGTAACCCCAGCCTGGTTTTCTTGACAGTGCCTCTTGCTCTGTCTGTATCATGTAATCTGAGAGCATCAGGGCAGGTCACAATAGGATGACAAGGACCTTAAAGTGTTAATCACAAACATAGTCATTTGTTGGGAGTAAGTAGCTTTAATGTGGTTTTATGTAGATTCCTTGCTGAGAGCACTTGAAGTGTTCTAAGCACTGAGCAAATGTTGATTGATACATTTGTCACTTGAACTGCCTCGCACCAGGAAGAGCTGCTGGGCACATTTTGGGTGCAGAGACCTCCCAAAGTGGCTCCTCCTTTTCTAGCAGTTCTGATGCAATCAGACCAATCTCTGGGTGTAAGCAGGAGCAGTGAAAATATGGGTGGATAAATGGTTAGGTCAAAAAAACCCACCCCTAAACAACAATGTAGTTGCTTAACTAGCAATGAGCACTTACCTCATTGCAAAATCCATGTTTCAGCCTGAGCTGCTTAATCCAGTAATCCCATTTTAGATCAGGGTATTGTTTTACTTGCCACCTTCTTCCATCCTTTCATTTGAACAACCCAGATGCCTCCTTGCAGACCTTGAGCTAACCTTCCAGGAACCATGTACCCCTTCCCCACACCATTAGGCTTCTCCAGATCACAGCCCCAAGCTTGCAGGTCCCCCGTGCCTCGGCAAGATGGGAACCAGCTGTAAGTTTTGCTGATGGCAGGGGATCCTCCTGAGCAGGGAGAGCTTTCCCTGGGCCTTTAAAGCTGAATTGCAACCAAAGATTAGGGCAGCTTGAGAGGAGAGTAGGGGTTCAAATACACACCCTGCCTTTTCTCCCTTTTCTCCTAAACTTTCCCTTGAAAAAGGTGCTTGCAGGTTCAGGCAAGCCCAGTGGCACTGGGCATGGAACATGGGATGTGGAAAGGGAGGTGAACTCTGTTTGCTTTTACTCCCCAAGCCTCTGTACAAACAGAAGTGCGGTGACTAATACACCAGACCCTTTTAATGCTGCAGTTTCCCAAGTAGTCGAATGTGCATCTGTGTAGATGGGTGGAGGCGGCCCAAGCGCTGTCATGTGGGCGATCCTGGGAGCAGCACAAGTGCAGAAGCTGGCCCTTTGCTGTGATTTTGAGTGCCATCCTTTTAACATCTACCCTCTGCTCTCTGGATAAAAGGTGCCCCTCTGCTCTCTGCTTTCTGGATAAAAGGTGCTGGGTATGAGGCCAAGCAATGGTTTTATTAGAAAATGAGCTGAGGCTGGGAAGGCTCCTTTCCTGCAAATGCTCCTGTCTCTTGTCCAGCAAGACATGCCTGTAAAAAGATAACCTTTCTTGCAGGGAGCATCACGTGGCACTGAAGACCTCACCCTGTAGAGTAGTGGTGCTTTTTCAGGTTCTTAAATGCTCTGCTCCCCTCTAGTTCAGAAAGCTGGATGTTGGTGGTCAGTGTGCTGTGAGCTTTCTTGCCCTTTGTTGAGCTTTCCCTCCTTCCTGCTGTTTGCCTTTCAGCAAAAGGAGGAGTGTTCCCTGTTGACTGGGCGCTGAGCATAACTCATTGCTTTCAGATGAGAAACACCAGAGCGGGTTGCCTCTTTCTCGGTGTATTTTTAGATAGTGGTTTTTCAAGCCAGTGTGGTGAGATATTGCCTTGACCAGCCTTGCCCCCATGAAGATCCCATGAAGTGGCATGAACTGGCAGGTCTTGGGATCTTCCTAGCTTGATGGCCTAATTGTGTTGCCGTCTGTTTATGATACTTCAAATCTGAACTCATAAATTTGGCTCTGAAGGTTGCAGACTACAACAACCCTCCCCACTTATTAGGTCTTTACTCTTAAAATGCCACCCCACCCTTTGGGTTCCCTGGTAATACCAACCCGATCTATGTTTTTTTCCCCCTACTGCAATCCTGTTACAAGACCCCTTCCAAGCTTGCCTTTGATGTTGATTTTCTTTTCATGTACGTCCTCGTGAAAAGCTCATGATACAATGATGCCAGCAGAGACATCTCTTTGTAAGAGTGTGGCTGAGTTGCAGCTGCGGAAACTAAGGGGCTGGAGGAGAAGAATGAAGAGGGAGCAAAGGGTCTGTATTTCTTGCAGTAGGTTGCCCCAAAACTGGTGAGGCTGAGTGTGGAAACTTGTCCTGTACTGATGCTGAAGGCTGTTTGCTCTTGCCTGGTAAACATGTGCCATTGCTTGATGTTAATCACCAAGATGAACAAGTGTCAGGAAGCAGCTTCTTGGCTGTCTTGCTGAGCTGTGCTCAGGATGCATATCTCCAGGGCCCAGCATGTTGGATGCTGAGCTGTAAGGCCAGACTTTTGGGTTTGAAAAGTGGCTTGCACACAGCGTTGTTTACTTCTGCTGCAATGCTCATCTCCTGCCTTCTTCTAGTGCTGGGAATCCAGCTTGCGTGGGCTTGGGGGAAACCAGACTGTGGACTTCAGTCATCTCTATGCAAGATCTCTTTTTGAACCCTCCTGCCAAGCACCACCAAAGGAGCTACTTATTGACACAGCTGCTGAAACACAGAGGCAAGGTGGACACATTCCTGCAGTGCTGCCATGAAGCATTCCGTCTCTTTGCACCTCACAAGACTTTGTGTTACTTAAAGTTTCCGTTGTTATGTTTCCTTCTGGGACACTGTGCTGATAGCACATGTGGAGTTTGTCCTGGGGAAAGAAGGAACTTTGATACCTTTGTTGCACAGATTGCAGAGCTCGAGATGCTGGCATCCAGCGAAGGATCCTTGACTGGGGTTGTTTTTTGCTGTCATGTAGCGAAATGTATTGTGGCAGGATTGCCTGCTGGGCAGGGCCTGCCTCTTGCCATCTGATGCACCCTGAAGTGTTGGACATGGCTGTTGGAATCTGGGATAGGACAGCTTGATAGTGCCAGATCCAATTTATGGGGGACTGTGGTGAGGAACACTCAGTGGGTTGTCACCTAAGGAGTCCCATGTCTTAAAGCTGGATGCTGATTTCTGGGTGCTCTTGCAGGCCTGTGGGAGCTGGTGGATCATGTTTCTGCTCTCTGGGGCAGCAAGAGATATTCAGTGATGAGATCTGCGTGCAAAACTTGGAGGCAGCGCACTGTATCCATCAAGGCTGGCGGAAAAGAGGCAGCAGGAGGCACGTAGGACTTGTCCATAGGCTGCCAGTTGCTTTTCTTGTTGGGAATCCACTGGATGAGTTGCAGTTTTGGTCCTGGCTGGTGTGGAGCTACTGTGTGTTTCTGTAAGGAGACTGAATCAGGCGTGGGCTCTGGCTTTGGGATGTCTGACACAACCTCTGTTTGCTTTCTACCCAGGAAGCCTTCAGTGATCTCGCCTTGTTCTTCTATGACAAGCATGGTGGGGAGGTGATTGCGGTTTTGTGGAAACCTCTGAGCTTTCAGCCTCAGCCTTTTAAGGTGAGTCAAGAACAGCTTTAAGATTCACGTTACCTTTATGCCCTGAAAGCTTGCAGGGTGCTTTTTTGTGTTGTAATTGCTTTGTCTAACTCTTGTCAGTCCCAAAACCCTTTGAGAAATGGAGTTTATACTTCTGTTCCTTTTTAGAAAGGGTGAAACCAAGACAAGGCTGTCGCCACAGTGCCCTCAGTCATCAGCAGAGCTGAGAAGGGAACATGTGTCCCTGGACAAGCCCCAGTACCGTGATTGTGGGTCAGAACAGAGTTCTCTGTCCCAGGTGCTCTACTCTGGTCCCCTCCTGGGAGATGAGCGGTGCCTTGTGTGTGAAAGACATTTGGTGGGTGCAGCAGGCTGTCCCATTCTCATGGCTTTGGCTGTCTTACTCAGAAATACCCAACCCACAAGAAGCTGTGGTGGCAAGCCTAGGTTCATAGTCCCTAAGTCCTATTGATGTACGGAGATATTTTCCAGCTACACTGCGTGGGCTGGCAAACTCTAGAGGGTGGTTAAGCTAGGTGTGAGGCACGCTGGAGTGATCATGCTGCTTTCTATGAAGTAAAGACGCAAAGAAACCAGTGACTCATGGCTCAGAGTTGGCAGCCCAGGCTCTTCTGCTGTCAGTCTCTGGGTGATTAATCTCCCTTCTCTTTATGGCCAGAGGGCATTGGCCATTCAGCCTGTTGCAGTTGTGAAACGCAGTTGCTCACAGTGGTGAAATGAGAGGAGATGCTTGTGTCTGAGCTGAGGGTGGCTTGATTAAGTTTGAGGGGTGTTTTTACTGGTAGAACCAAGGATCTCTTCCCACTCAAGGTGTTGACAACCAACAACAGAGTCCAGGCAGCTCTTATGTGGGGTCATGGTGTGGTCCCTTTTGCATACCCTGTCTGCTCTGTTTACACAACCTTCTCCATGCACATCCTTTTCCCATGTCCACCATGCCCTGGCTATTGCTCCTCTTCCTTGCGGTCGTTGGACTGTGGCTCTAGGGTAAATCTTAAAAGGGGCTGGAAGGACCACTATTGCTGTTTATTAGCTCTACTAATGAGCAAGGATTGTGTTGAGAAGTGAAGCTTAGAAAATTGAGTGTAGTGGTGAGGCAGGGGTTGGATGTGATGCGGCGAGAGATCAATTTTCTTCTCCTGTTTGGGGCTTGCAGAGGTTGTGAAGCAACTCTGAGTGGATGCTTCCATTTTCGCAACGTATGTGTATGTCCTGCAGGTCTCCAGCATGAAAGGAAGGATGGTGACAACTCTGAACAATGAGCTGGTCTGTGTTCCTAATGTGGAGGCAATTCTGGAGGACTTCGAGGTTTTGGGAGAAGGCCTAGTCAAAAGCGTGGAAGCTCGTACAGAGAAATGGACTATCTGAGGCCACTGAGAAGTGTCAGAGGGACCCGTCCTGAAGCAGCGTTTGTTCACTCTGGGACTGTTCCTTTTTATAAATCAATCCTAGGAAAGGCTTTGGTTTTTTAAAATCACAGAACTGTGTTTTCATCTATTTATCTTTATATGCCTTGTTCAGAAAAGTTATGGGACCTGTTATTGTTTTCAAGAATACAAATGCCTTTTTATTGTGAAGAAAGTATAAAGATGGGATAAAGTTTTTGAAAGTGTTCTTGTTCATTGTAGGAAGCAAAGCTGTCTTCACATGGAAATGTCGAGGCCTGAAAATTCTGGCAGAGTTGTGCATTGGGAAGGCAGTTTCTTAGTTAAATAGAGAGTTCATAGCAGCTGCTGTTATTCCAGTGGTTAGCAAAACCAAAGAAACACTGAGCCATTCAAAAATGACCAGGTTATTCTCCTCTACTCAGCCCCAGTGAGACACATCTGGCATGCTGTGCCCAGTGCTGGGCTCCCCAATAAGAGAGACATGGACACACTGGAGTGGGTCCAATGAAGGATGAGGAAGATAATAGAGGGGTTACAGCCTCTGTCATACAAGGAGAGGTCGCAGGAGCTGAGGTTGTTCAGCTAGGAGAAGAGAAAGCTCAGGGGGATGTTACCAATGTGTATAAACACGTGATGGCCGAGTAGAAAAGATGGAGCCAGGCTCTTCTCAGTCCAGTGGTGGGATGAGACACATAAACTGAAATGCAGGAAATTCTACTTAAAATGCTTTTTTAACCATGAGGGTGGTTGAATACTGGCACAGGCTGCCCAGGGAGGTGGTGGAGTCTCCATCACTGGAGATACTCAGAACTCAGTTGGACATCGTCCTGGGCAGCCTGCTCTAGGTGACCTTACTCTGAGCAGGGGCATTGGATTATTTCTCTTGATCATGGGGACTCCTGATGGAGAAGGAGAGAGAAATAAAAGGGAGCGAATGCACTAGTCCTGTCCCCTCTTCTGATGGAGGCAGTGTGCTGTGTTCCAACAGTAAAGTGTGGGTGAATCACATACAGAGTAAATGAAACAGACTGTCTGGAGACAGCAGATATTGCAGAAACAAAAATCAGGTCAAGATTGGAAAGGCAAGTGGATGTTCGGGCACTTTCATATCTAGTTGTTGCTTGGTAAGGAGCATTTTGGCTGGGATGTTAAATCTGTTCAAGACCTACTGGCCTCTCCAGCTCTTGGGAAGTGGGCCCACGGCTTTGTGGAGGAGATTCACAACTTATTTTTCAAATGTTTTTCTCTGAAAGTGGGCTGTGGCAGAGGTGTGGCATGGGGCTGATCCTGTTTACTTGATGGCCATTTATACAGTGTTTGGAGGCACAGTGTGTCCTATGGGATAGATACACCTGGGCAGCATCCCTTTTTTTGGGATATATCTGCTATATTAAAATCTCAAGAAATTTTCTTCCTTCCCTGTGCCAGTGGCTGAGGGAGGCTGTAGATGAAATCTTTTGCCCATCTGTTTGCAAGAGCTTTTTGAGTACATCTAAACTGAAAACATTTAAAATACTTAGCGGGGAAAACAGATCTCAAACCTAAGAACAAAGCAGCATTTTTTGTTGCTACCATGACCCCTGCGGCCTAAGGAGCTGCTGACAGGTCCATTGGCAAACGAGATGCAGGCAGTGATTTCGACAGGTTTCAGAAGCAGTGAAGGATTAATTTTTAAGCTTCTCTTTGTTCTATCATCCTTTAGATGTTGGAATCACCCAGTCTGTCTTCGGTGATGACTGTAAGTCTCCTCGGTAGTCAGCCTGCTCTTTGTGCCTGTCTACCTTCACTCCAGATGCGCAGTTTGACATTGGGATCTGGTAAATTTGCCAATAAAACTGTTGGACAATGCTTGAGTTGCTGCAACAGTTGCTTGTGCCAGAGCTCTGCTTGTCCCCTCCATGCCCCATCCTGCCCTTGCTTTTCCCCTTGCTGTATGTTGCGGATGTAAATCGTTTTGGGCTGAGGCCCTCTCCTTGCTGTGTATATGCCTGCTTTTCCCTAGGGCAGAGGCGTGTGCTAGAGTCTGTGTTAGCTCGCAGGTGAGCAGAGCTCCTCCAGCCATGCTGCTGCACCAGGCAGATGGGAAGGTCCTGCTCACCCTTCCCCAGGGCCGTCATGGGGTGTGGCCCCTCACTGGCTTATTCCCTGCCTGGCAGTATTTATGGAGAGGTGGTCTCTGCTTTTGCAGCTGAGCAGTGCTGTAATCCCCACTGCCCTGTCCTACCCAGTTCTCATGGCAGGGTAGCTTGTGAGGTATGCGAAGGGCATACTCTGTAGGGGTACTCCTGCAGCAGCTCTGTTTTTATCTACTTTTATGCTTTTGGACTCTTCTCTGCTCCTCCATCCTTGGGTAAAACATTGCCATTTGCAGCTTGCGGCAAAGTGTTGGGCAGTGTCCAGGCTAGCCTTCTGCAAAAGTAACGATACCAAGTTAACTGATGATAAACGAACTCACTCGTAACCAAACACTCACACAAGTACCAACCTGCTAATGTTTCACAAGGTAAGGCCACTATGCTCAGCAGCCAGATGTGAGCCGAGGTCAGGCCTGTGCTGCAGATGTTTGCTGCTGTAAAGGTCTGTTTTGGTGACAGATAATGGTATGAAATAAATGCATTTAAGACTGGCAAAAGTGACCACTGCTCACCCAGCTTATGTCACCTGGAGCGTATACATCTGTGTCGGCAAAAGTTACCCAAATAACACATTATCCCAGCTGTGCTTCCCATGCTTTTCACGTTGCCTAAGCCTTGGTTGATCCATGGGTTCCTGCCTCCTCTTTCCGAGGAAGATTAGCTCCTCAGTGCCCTTAATCCTCCAGTATCCAAATGTTTAAAAGCACCTTTGAGCCATTCTGGAAACCTTATTTGTATGGTGTTGCAAATTCTGTGTCATGTTTTATCATCTGCTAAATAAGACACCTGTTGCCAATGTGGGTGGACAAAATCACCTTGAAATTTAGCTGGAAAGCCTGGCGATGCTCTTAGGGAGTGGGTGTTGGTGCTCTCTGACTTTTTGAGCAACAGTTGGTACCTAAAGCAAAATGCACAGCAGCTCTGCCTCAGGAGCAGAGGGTCCCTGTGCCTCTAACGGGTCTGGAAAGGCAGGAGTCAAAGGAAAGGGGTGTCTCGGGTACTTAAGAGGACAGGTGACGTCTCCATTGCAAACTTTATCTCTGTTGCCCAATTTACTGCTCTTGGTGTGCTGTGACTAATTTCTATTGTGAAAGCTGGGGTAGGGCCCGGGTTATTCAGAGCACGCTTGTTTGACAACCTGTGCTGGGTTTCCACTTCCAGAGCAGCGAGTGGGTGCTCGCTTGCTTGCAGGTGTTTACTTAGCTGTGGTCCCAGCCATAAACAAGAGCTGTTCAAACACAGAGCTGACCTGGAGAGCCCATGCCTTGTCATGTCGCAAGAGGCAGGACAAGGGGAAAGGGAGGGAAGTGCTGGAGCTGAGGCGATAGCAACAGGATTTGAAGTGTTGCCACCGCTCTGGACGCGTAGGTCTTGATACCACATTGATTTTGTAGAGAGATAGGAGACCTCTGAAGATCTTTACAGTGAGTCTCCCATGCAAGGGGGGTGAACACAAATGGGGAGGTGTTTCCAAATGCAAGGCTGGGCTGGAGGGATGTTGATACGCTTAGCAGGTGGATGGAGTCAGCCAAGACAGGGGTCAACAGTATCTGCTTTCTAGCAGACCTTCCCACAAGTTGGTGTGTCCTTCTGGGCCTTTTCCTGAGCCACTCTTGGGCAGCTCTCCCCTGAAAGGGTCAGCTTGTGCTTTGCAAGGATGTTCTCTGAAAAAGGGGTTGTTGGGAGGCAGCTGGTGCTGGCTCAGGAGAGGGGGGGTTGGTGGATGGAGCCTTTCTTTTACCACCAGAACGCTGCTTGCTAGGTGCCCTTGAGAGTTTTGCATGGCAATCGCAGGGTTATGAAATGAAGCTGGGGAAACAAGTTGATGAAACACAGTTGGGACGATGGGAAGATCAGAGCAGGATGAGCGCTGTGGGGTTTGCCTGCCTGCTGAACAGTTCACCAAGATCTTTTTGGAGGTGCTCTGGGGTCTCCATGGCTGTCTAGTTTCAGGCTGACTCCCTGAATGCAAGAAGCATATGTTTCCTGGAAATAAAGGTATTTGTAGCAAACATTTTGTTGGGGCACCCACAACAACTGGTCATTTTTGAAAACCCTTAGGCCAAATTTCCATGGCTGGCTTGGGAAGGAGCGGTTGCCAGTTTTTTGGCACAGAAAGTGAATATCCTCCCCTAGTTTGCGATTCCCACAGCAGCCTTGTCGCTTGTGGGAACTCCCCATCCTGGGGGGTGGCTTGTTTGCTGGGGTTTCTGTGATCAGGAAAATGCTCTGGACCTGAAGTGGTTTTTCCTGGCCAAGGCAGCAGCTTGCTGGAAGCAGCAGTAGGGAAGCAGGTGGCAGCTTTTGATGCATGTGGTCTCCTCAGAAAGGCAGAGTGTCAAGGGATGAGGGTGACGCTTACCAAGTGCAGGGTGCACACAGGGAAGGAAAAATCAAAAGGTTGGGGGGTGGGGGGATTGAAAAATGAGAGAAATGTGATCTGTAAAGGGTCTGGGGAAGAGATGCTGGTTGCTGGCACCCCAGGGCTGTGCTGGGGGAGCAGGGGGAAACTGCAAGTTGCTCAAACCATATGAACCTTGGCTGGCGCAAAGATGTAGCTTCTGGTGCTGTGAAGCCTTTTCACCAAACCCAACTGCTTAAAGGCTCAAGCAGCCATGAGGGGAAAAATAAGCATCGGCCACGAGCGTGGTGTGGAGGTGCTGCGTGGCTGGTGATGCCATGGTGGGCTCTTGCAGAGGAATGAACTGGGGATGCATCAAGGATCAATACGTTTCCCTGCTGTCCTGCTGAGTGTTGTGACCAGGTTCAGCAAACTCGCTGCCTCCCACCAGAGAGCAAGAGCAGGGGGATCTGCTCCTCAGAGCTTTGTTTGCGGCCATTAACGAAGGTGCTGGTGGCCTGTGTTTGCCATGAGCTGGCACGGAAACCCTCGTGCCTTGTGCTGATGGCTCCTGCACTGCTGAAGGTACCAGACAGACTGTTCCTGTTTGTGTTGCTTCTGGATGTGCCTGGAAAGGCTGAGGGAGGTGCCAGCAAAGGGTATGACAGGAGCCTCAACGTGTGTTGATTTATTAGCTGGAGTCTCTCCCTTTTGGCTAAGTCTCTTGTTGTTTCCATGCATATTAAAATGTTAAGGATTGCAGTGTTTGGGAGGAAAACTGCAGCTGTGGCTCTGCCAGGCTGCGAGTTTGTAGCTCGCTGGCTCTTCCCTACCAAAACTTGTGGGAGCTGAGCTTGGTTTTGCTGAAGGTTGAGCTGCCTCGAGTTAAGGGTGAGACTTTGATCGTGGGCTGGAGATGCTGCCACAGGGTAACCATGTTCCTCTGCATGCTTGGAGACCCTGGTGGTGTTACAAGGTGAGGGATGAGAGGCATCTTATTACTGGTGGGCAGCCAGCTCCCTAGTGACACCAGGGAGCAGCAGACCCCCTCCTGGGCGAGGACCTCCCCCAGACCGAAGGCAGAGTGGAGGGGGCAGGTGGGTGGCTTTCCTCCATCCAGTGGGATCCGGGCTCACGGGCAGGACCGCCCGGTATGAGGGGCGTCCCGCAGTGTGGGGCCGCACCAGCTCTCGCTCTTGGGTCTTGTCGGTGGGGATCAGCTTTGCTAAAGGCTCAGCCGGGTGGAACAGTGGGCAACCGAATCCCAGGCTCCCTCCCACGCCAACCTGGGGCTGTGGAAGGGTAACCCTCCTCCGGAGGCCGGGGTGCCAGGACCTCGTCCCTTCTTCCCCTGGCAGCCCCACCCCAAGGACCTTTCCTTTCCCCTATGTCTGTCAAAACAGACCCCTGTGCCCCTCCCTTGCATGGATGCAGGGCAACATATTGCCCTGACTTATACCTGCCCTATACCTTCTATTTTCCTTCACTTCTTCAGGGTACCTGTTGTGGGATGGTGAGGTGTTGGGGAACCACAGGCCCTACCCTGGCACAGGTAGCTGGGGGACCAGTGGCCCATGCCATATTGTCACCAGCCGGTAGCAAAGAGCAGGGGCTCCTGGTCTTCATCCCTGCAGCTCCTGCCCCGGCCCCTTCCGACCCAGCCAAAAGCAATTCCCCGGGTGAGTAATACTCGCAGCTCCTGCCCCGTGATGGTGATGTTTTTCGTCAGGAGCTGCAATTTTTTTAGTGCCAGCGATCTGCCGCAGCCCATCGTGGAGAGGCAGTGAGATCCTTTCCCTGCCCTGAAGCACCGACAGTTGGAGGGAGGCGGGATGAGACATGGAGGGTGTGAGCCGCAGCTTGGGGGGAGCAAGGGGTCCCGGGCAAGGATGGGGTGGTACATCACAGCTGTGGGTCCTACTGTGGCAGAAAAGCCCTGGAATGACCCCAAAAATGGGGGAAGCCTGTCCCTGTCATCCGAGGCAGGAGGGTTCATCTGGGCTCTGCAGAGTCCCAGCCCAGCTCCTTTTCTTGCCCGTGCTGGCTCGCGGTGAGATGGACTTGCAGGACCCCTTCTCCTGCCGTGGGCATGGACCTTGTCTCAGGCCTCCACAAAACCATCCAAAACTGTGTTTAGTATCCCTGCTCGCCCCAGCAAGGTGCTGTGCTTCCCAGGGTGGGATCGCAGCACTGATGGTGCTGCCGTGCTGGGGAAAAGCAGTGGCAGGGACCAAATCCGTCAGCTCCCCCGCACGGCTGCGCTCTTTGCCCCCTGTATGCGAAAAGCGCTGGAAAATGCCTTACAACCACGGTCTGGCGGTGCAGGGACGCAACTGCGTTATCTTCCCGTCTCAGCTGGCTGCTGTGAGGCTTGTGGAGGTGACGGGGCAAGTCCTTGGTAGGGCCGGGAGCAGGGACGTGGCTCCAGCTGCTCTTAGCCCCTCTTCTGAGGAGGAGCTGACGCTGCCTCGGGGCTTCGGAGGCTGGGAAGAGCACTGCAGCATCTCACAAATAGCTTGTTCCCGAGCAGGAAAGGATTTCCACACGCCTGCCGCTGTGCCTGAAGAGTAACATTCAAAGCTGCCAAGAGGGTTTTCTTCCAAGGGGTGCAGGACTGCCGGTGCTCGGGAGTCATCCAAGATAAACTATCAGCCCTACTGCACTTCTGCGAGGCCCCTCCTGCAGCCCCGGGTGTCGGCGTGCCGCCGTGGGGCAGCTCCGTGGACGTGGGACGCTGTGAAGCTGCTGTCCCTCCTGCAACAAGAGCAGAAGGACCCTGCCTGAGCAGAGGGCCTTCCCCTGCAAGGCGGTCACCCCTGGAAATACAGGGTGGGCTGGCTGCGGTTTTGCAGGGGGGAAGATTTATTTGGTAGTGGGGGAGGAGGAGATGGTGCTTAGCAGCGAGCAGCCCTGCATCCACAAGCTGCAGTCTTTCGGTGATGCAGGAGAAGAGATGGAGGGGCTGGGTGCCTCTCTGGGCTTGCAGCTCCTGCTGGCAATGCCACCAGTGGGGGGAGAGAGTGGGCAGCATGGAGGTGCCCCAGGGCCCGTCAGGCAGCACGGGCATCGCAGCAGCTCAGGCTGGTGGTGGAGGGGCACGTGGGCTGCCCGTCCAGGTCCCAGCTGGGTGTTGTGGGTTGCAAGCCAGGTGCCACCCCCGTGCACCTCTGCTGCGTCCTTGGTGCAAGCTGGAGAGGGCTGGGCTGCCTCGTGCCACCTTACGGAGAGCGAGCTGAAATCTGGGACCTGCGGGCTGCTGGGGCACCCCGTTATCGCAGGTGTGGGGTGTACCAACTCCCCTCCACCTCCTGAACCAGCCCGACTCCTCCAGCCTTGGAGGGTCCAGGAGGCCATCTGTGCTCCCAGCCCTCAGCCTGGTCTGCTGGTGCTGCCTGGGCCGTGTCCCGCAGTGGTGGATGGCTCTGGCTGCGGAGGGTGACACTGAAACCTGGCGTCGAAACTCGGCCAAAGGACTTACGTGTCTTGAGTTTCATCTGAAACCACAACATTGTTGGTTGGTTTCTGTGCAAAGCTCAGCAACCTCCTTCTGGCTTGTGCCAGAAAAACTTTATTTATTAGTACTAGTTTTTCTTCAGGAATTTTGTCTGGGCCATGTGAACTGGCAGGCATCGCTCGGGCTGGGATTTACAGCTTGAAGCAGTACCCCTGGGGTGAATGGGTCTTGGTGTGATCCAGGGCAGACCTCGGCCGTGCCGGCACAGCTGCTGCAGCCCTTGGGAAGGTCTTGCTCTCCTGGAAAAAAACTCAGCAGCCTCCATTGGGAGCTGCAAGAGACAGCAAAGGTGAGTTCACTTCTAGAGCAGCCATTCAGGGCTCCTGAGAGGAGAAAACTGTTTTGCTTGTCCCTGAATTGCTGGGGTTTGAGCAGCTCCGATGAGGAGCTCAGCGTGCACAGCAGGAGTGTTGCAACATGCTGGTGCCAGGGGAGCCGAGGTCTGCTTGGGGATCACCCCCACCAAGTTATCAAGAAGACACAGATCCCAGCCATGTCTTTTTTTTGTATTGTGTGTATTGCCAACAAAAATACCTAACATGGGAGTGGGGGGCATATATGTAGCATCAAAAGGAGCGTAGAGTTTGCACTGCCCTCTGATTTGCCCAAGCTGCCTTCTGCAGCGTACCCATCTCCAGTTAAACCCTTGGGCTTCAGGTTACTTTTGCACTGCCTGCTATGACAGCCTGAACCTGTGTTACCCCAAAAAAGGTCTGCAAAACGCTGAGAGGAGAACCCCCTGCATGAGCTGTGCCCATTCTGCTCAAGCCCATGTGTCTACTTGGTTGGTGAAGCTGCTGGGAGGGCTGGAGGTCATCACCTACCTTCCCATTGGCCTTCTACTGGGGCTGGGTGACCACCGTTGGGTCCTGGGGTGGGAACAGAGAGGCCCTAGATGGGCTCCTGAGTTCTGTATGTCTCCAAGCACTGTCATTCCGAATGCTGCTTCTGCACCCTGTCACATCTCCTGGGACACAAGGGGAGGGGCTCGGAAGGGCAAAGCAGGTAGAAACTTCTCATGCTGTTCTCTCTGCATCAGCACAAAGGACACAGGCTGCTCTGAGGGTAGGTTTGGATTTAGTCTTTCCAGTGTGAGTGTGGCAGTAGTGTGAGAAGTTCCTGTATCTTTAATCCACCTGGGATTTTAGCAGTAACACCTCCAAGGAGTGGTCTCCAGCAGATGGTTGGATGCTGCATGTGCTCTCTATGTGCAAGTTAAGTCCTGGCTCTGCAGTGAGGTTTGCCCTGACACCATTAATCTGGGACTTCAAAGGGATGTTGCTGAATGTCACTCAAGACACTCAGCTGGGGACTACATATCAGCTGTGCCATGGTGTTTGCTCCTCTTGGGAGCTGAACTTTGGCTTGTGCAGTCCCTGGGGGCTGTGTGTCTCTTATCCTACAGGAGATGCTCCTCTGGCATGAAGTGGCAATTCCAGACTGTCTTCTGCATTTCATGGGGTTGGAAACATCAGCTTAGCTTCCTGTTATAAAGCAGAAGTGACTCACGGTGGAGCTGCGCTTGCTCTTCAGCACTCTGTGGCTCAAGGGACACTTTTTTTTTTTGTATGTGTCTTGTGAGGTGGAACAGCTCAAGCGAAAGGCACGGAGAGGCCCCCCCCTCCTCTCCACCCTCACCTCATCTCTCTGTAACCCCATCTATGTGTAATCCCCTGCTGCCGGGGCTCTGCTCCCCAAGTCTGAAGTCCCAGCTGTGACCTTGCCATACCCTGGGCACGTGCTGGTGAAGTGATCATACTGGGAAAAGTAAGACTGCAGACAGAAGTGGGACAATCAAGATGGTAGCAAGGAAATAGGCAAAATCTTAAAGGAAAAAATGCAGGGAGTCAGAGTTGGGTACAACAGTGGGACCCATCCCTACGAGCTGCAAAGACCAACAGACAGTCCCTTGCCAGCAAAGGCTCTTTGGGCACCTTTTTGAGGTGGTAAGCACAGTAACACCTAGCTGAGGAGCGGATGAAGTCCTACCTATCGTCTATGTGCATGTGTTGGCCCATAAATGCTTTTAAGGCCAAGCCCGTTTTCTACCCTCAGCAGGTTTGATTCATCCAGGCCCCTTGTAAGCAAGTTGAGCACCATCATGCCATCCCACCACTCCTTTGCTCTTCCCCTGCCCTGAGCATCCCAGGCATGTTGGGACAGTGCTGGAGTAGGGGAGGCTGTGTGGGGCTGAGAAGATGTACCCCAGCATGTGCTGGACAAGCAGGACTGGCCACTGAGTGCTGTACCCCCCTGTTAGCTGGCTGCTCTCCCTGTGCTACCTCCTAACTGCTTCCTACCACCATCGTCCATCAAGCAGAGCTTGCGTGTGGCATCCCTGCCCAGCTCTGCACTGGGTGGCATAGCCTTTCAACCAAGATCTGGTGTCATTCTGAAAGCAAGACCTCCTCCACCAAGCAGGATGGACAGGCTTGGAGTGGGAATTGCTGGGTGTGGAACTCCTTGGCCTGGGTGATGTCAGTGGTCAGCTTTGATGGTTACGGTCCATCTGCCTTGCAGATCTCTGGATGTCAGAATTTGCTCCACAGGGTTCAGCAGCAATAATGCCAGGAATGGGACATAGCTCTGTGTCCTGTCCTAGACTAAGGAATCTGACCCAAGAGCAGGTTTTCCTGCTCATGCCTTTGTGCTGCCCATGTCATTGCTTCATCCTGCTGCTGTCTGGCCTCATTATCTCCCCTTGAGTGAAGACATCCCAAGGTGACCCTTCCTTCAGCAATGTCCTGTGCAGTTGAAGTGAGGTGTGAGACCACCTGCTTTGCTGGGCACCCTCCCCACTGTAGCACTTCTTATGAGGGTGTTCAGGTGGCTTCCCATGGCTCAGCTTCCCCAGGGTAAAAAAAAGAGTAGGTGAGACTAGTTGTGAAGAGCCTTGACAGCCCTGACTCCCTGACTCATGCTGTTTTTCCACCATTGTAGTTGTCATTGCTGGGCAGTGAGCCCTTTTGTGGTGAGAACCCCAAGAGATGTTCCCAAGGTGATGTTTCAGTAGGCTGTAGCATGAGATCCACAGGCTGGTCCTGCAGATGGACTTGCTCTGCTAGGCAGAGCTCATCACAGAGATTCAGCTCTTCCCTTCCATATGCAAGAATGTGACAAGATAAAAATGCACGTTCCTCCCCTGACTTTCATCCTGAAATGCTCCCTGACATGCTGGACTAATGAGGACAACAGATCTGCTGCTGTTGACGCTTCCATTCTCTCTAATTTGAGAATTGCCCACGGCCCATGAGAGATCTGGGCTGTGCACGATGCAGTGGTAGATAGCATTGCTCACACCCAGATATGCAGGAGGTGGTTTTGGCCAAGGGAATCTGCCAGTTATGAGTAGGCTCAGCCCTTGGAAGAGGATCTCTATCAGTTCCCGTTTACACGTTACAAGACGCTCCCCGGATGATTAGGTGGTGTTTGCACTTGGCCTGATGAGCTGATCTTTCTCAATTTACTTTATTTATTCCCTGCTTTTATCATTGATCTCCATGTGAGAAGGAGCCAGCCCCCACATGCAGAGGTAGGAGAGTGCACAGCAACAGTTGAAACTGCAAGGAGTGCCTGGTTGACCTGAGGAAGGGGAGGTGAGTGCTCCCATGTTACCTCCATGGCCTGGGTACTCTGCCCATGCCTGATGTGTCCGAGAAGATGTCAGCTTCCCCTGTAACACTTCATTAGCCTTGACCAGAGAGGCTGTAGAGAGGAAGATAAGGAGGTGGCTGGGCAGCAAGTGGTGCCCCAAAGCTCCAGCAAATGAGAAATCGATTTAAAAAGGTAAAATGTTGAAAAAGATGACAAAGAGGAGACGTGCTTGCTGAGCTGCCTGACAGCCTGCCTCTCCCTTGGCACCACACTGATGTTTTTCCAGTGCCCTTGCAGGAAAGCAGCAAGAGCGGTGGTGCAGGGAAAGCCTTCCCTGCCTCAAGCTGTGGGCAGGGCATCACCAGGCTGGCTCAGCAGTGCACCTCACCTGGGCTCTGGGGTGAACACTGCTGCTTCTGCTCTGGTCAAAACCCAGACATGCAACCTGCAAAGAGTGCCCACCAAGTAACGGGTCCCCTATAAGACACAGTTTCTGAGCAGCAGGAGTGGCACTAGAACCAGAGGTCTGTTGGCCGAGTTGGACCAGGCAGCCAAGCTCTTGCCTGGTGCAAATCCCTTGGGCACCCTCCCTTCACATGGTGTGGACAATTTCCATCACAGCTTTACATTGTGCCTGACTTTGTGCATGTAGATCAGAGCCCTGAAAATGCCTTCATGCTTGTGGTAACTAATAGATGACAGAAATATCCTGGCAAATGTGTTACTATGGCAAGAAGTATAGAATGATGTCTATATAATTAAGTCAAGTGGTAACTATCACTGTGAAGGTCACTGCTACCTCTCTCCCAATATATATATACATATAACACTTTCCATTGCCATTCTGTAGCCAGGCACCAGGCCCCAGAAAAAAGGGGAGGAAGAAATAGGTTCTTTATTCTGCTAGAGCCCGGGGTGGGGTGGACACTGCCATGGGGCTGCTGGGGGGCAGCTGGTCCTCATGCAGAGGGTGATTTTGGACTCGCAACACATGGCTGCCTCTGCTCCCTAAGAAGTCCCCATAAATCACCCTGACTCCAGTGGGTGCTTTAGTGATCCTGCAGCAGCAACCAGATCTTTCCTGCAGTAGGCTGTAGATGTGTCATGGTTTAGCCCCAACTTGAGTGTTATGACAGGGACACCTCTAGCCCCAGTGGCCTTTCCCATCTGGGAAACATGTCTGGCCTCTATACAATGCACAGCAGGGGAATTCCCAAAATTCCTAAAATGGTCTAGTCTGAGAATGGAGGTGTTTAACCAAATACCCACCATTTCCATCCCCCTTAATTCCGGGTAGGGGAGGGCATGTAGTCTTAGTCTGTCCTCTCCTACAGCTAGCTTCCTTTTCTTCCCCTGATGCTGTCTTGGTTTTACCTTTTTACTTCTCCATCTCATCATGTGGTTGCAGGAGAGCCAGGTCCAGCTCCCTCCCTGCCTGCAGAGGCCTGAACCCAAGTCTCTCATCAAAGCTTAAGTGGGCTTGAGAGACAACTGAGGCGAAGAGCTCTCACTAGCTCTGCTGCTGAAGGCCCTCTGCTGTGCCCTTTCTGATGGAGGTGACTTGCGCTTTCTCTTTTGGATTATTTCATGCAAAGTGGGAAAGCTTTTCAAAGGAGAGCTGTGGAAATCTCACCCATGGCTATCTGACACTCAGGGTGGCTGTTAGCATGGGGCTGATCTCTTCAGTTTTGGGTTTGATTTCTTCAGGAAGAGATTTGAGTGTGGATTCCTGTGATCACCAGGTGAAGACCACTGGATGAAGGGGGTCAGTGCTGACTCCTCCTGCATTATAGCTGTGACTTGACAAAGACTTGGGATATGGACTTATGGGCCAGTGCCTTGCAGGAACCCTTCTTGTGCACTGCCTATGTTGTACCGGCATAATTGTTGTTTGGCCAAGAATGTGCCATTAGTAATTTCCATTCCTTGGCTTTGGTGAATAGTTTGACCCCGAGAGTTTGCAGTGTTCTCCTCCAAGCCTTGTCCTGTTGTGCAAAGTGTATTAATCGTCATCGGTTCCCTGATCCAGGAAATCCCTGGTGCAGGAAGGCCTGTGCTGGTCTGTATTGCCTCTGCCATGGCCTATGGAGGACTCCTCTGCAGCTGGAGGGTCTCACCTCCCCTGTGCATTTGGGCAATTGTGTGCTTCTACCTACAGTGACAAAAAACACCTGTGAGGCATCAGCCTGTGTATCAAACAGTATTCTGGATTACCTGGGTGTGACTAAGGCTTTCCAGGACCAGTTATGAGACCATTTTGTCCAATTCTGTTGTCTTTTGTTTGACTTCAATGGCAGCTTTGTGTTAGTATGGGCTTCAAAGCCTGATCTCAATAAGAGTAACATGACGCCGTGATTGTCTCCTCTTGCCAGGGACCAGTGCAAAGTTGTTTGCGTTGGTAATTAGTGGGGATCTCCTGAATGCACCGTTCGTGTGAGACAGAGGTGTGGGTGGCTCATCAGCCTTTTTGGGAAAAGCGTGAGTGGAAGCGCCTGTTCAACGCTGTTTCACACAAAGGGAGGATTTGGGGCAGGCACTGCTGGGGCCAGGTTTCCCTGGTCACACTGCAGAACCAGTTTCCCAACCGGACGAGCAGGGGGTGAAGCCAGCCTGAGCGTGCCATGGGCTGGCATCCCGTGTCTGCCCAGGGAATTTTAATACCCAGGGAGTATAAAAGCCCACAGCTTTCTGCCAGGCGTGGGGCTGGTCATTGTCAGAACCCAGTGCCTTGTGCAAGGGCCCTTTGGCTGTTGCATTACACCCATTATCTCCCTGATGGCAGAGGTTTGCTTTCCACCTAGTGACTCAGCGAACTAGCCTTGGCACAGAAAACCCTTTGTGTACTGAATAACCCCTAGATAACACCACTTTAGGAAGAAAAGGAGGGCGGGTGAAAGGAGTAGCTAGGAGCAACCCCCAACCCAAACCCAATTGCTATCGCAGAGGCCACTCAGCTCAGGCAGGCTCCAAGTGTATGAATTTCTCCTCATGCCACAGCCAGGCTTCAGCATGTCAATCTGTCTGTGGTACCTCCACTCCTGAGGACCTGTTTGACCTGACCCATGGGGACTGTGGCTGTAGAAAAGGTATCCTGAGTTATCCTCCCCATTCCCATCACCCAAGGAAGAAGGCTGTTTTCCTGCTCTGCCTGTGCACACCTGCATGCCCCATTGCGCCTGTGGTAACTTCTCCTTGACTCATTCATTTCTGCAGGACACATGGTGGGAACTCCCTCCCTGGGCTGGGCTGGTTGCAGGGAATGGTGCTCTGGCTCCTTTTCCACCTCTCACAATTTACCTTTTGATTTTATTACGCAGAGCAAGGTTTCTGGGGATTTTTGCCCTAAATCTGTTGCCAGCTGTGTTGGGATGTGCCAGAGAGCTATAACACCCCTCCATCTGGGTGTCATCCATTTGGCCCACCTCTGTGTTCCCATGTTGACCGAGGGGTAATGTGCCAGTGCACAAAATCCCAGCTCCTCTTGGATTCTCTTACGGTCATTCTCCTGGGAAAAGCTATTAGAAACCACCTCCCCTCAGGGCTCAGAAATATCCCATGAGGACTTCTCTGTACTGCCCTTGCTGTTTCCCTGATCCCCATGTTGCTTTTCAGAAAATGGCCTTCCATTTACAAGCCCAGCCTAACAGCAAACGCAACCCTCAGAGAGGGTATTTCTCTTTTCCTTACACCTTTCAGTCTCCCTGCTGCTACGAGAAGCTTCTCCTCTGCAGGTCTGACACAATGGACCAAGCGATTCCCAGCATTTCTTTGCCTCTGGGCCTTTCCATGGTACTTCAAAACACAGCTGAAACCTCACTGTTTATTTTCAGTGTATCTATCTCCCCTATGGACTTATTGCTTTTCCTTTGTAATGTACACTATTACCACTAAAACCAGCAGCAGTAACAAATTAAATTCACTGAGATGCCTGCTGATTCAATCTGACCCTGCTAGTCATGGTGGAAACTTTTGCAGATGTTTCCTGCCCTGAAGTGCTTGCAAGCTCAAAATCCCACCCAAGACCTGTTGAAGCTGATTGAAAGAGTTGTACTAAGACCACAGATAGCTTCAGGGATCTCCAGGAGCAATGTTTTCCAAGACAAGGAGCAGGTCCCACCTGTGGTCTCTATGGTGGATTGATTGGAAATGCTGGATCTAATTTAATGGGGTTCTTAGGCTTTAAAATCTGTGAATCCCAAATCATTTTCCTGGAAAAATCTGAATATTGAGGCACAGAAACGAGACCTTTGGCCTCTGTTGTATATCTTGGGTGCATCTCTGGCACCAGATTCAGCAGAGCATTCCCACTTTGTTTTTGTTTCCACCTTCTGGTGTGAAACTTGCTCTGTTACCGTCATCATTCAAATGTTCCCCACAGCTATTTCCTGCCGATTTGAAATCAGAAAGTGTCAGAAAAGAAAACCAGGCCTTTTCGAACAAAGTATTCAAGAGAAGTTTCCAACTTCTCCACTGTTACAGTGGTGGATGGACACCTTCTGCCGCAGGGCAACCTGATTAGAGCCAGATGAGGTTAGTGGCGAGGTGGCAGTGATTATAGGTGTGTTTTTGGTGGGACAGGTAACCCTCCCTCCAGTTCAGGTATCATGCAGGCAGGCTTAGAGCCAAAAGGCAGGGTTTGTCTGGGAGCTGCTCCTCTTGGGGCAGCTTGGGGATGGCGGTGCACTCGGTGGGCATGTTGGCCATGTGCATGCCGGACAACTCCTGAAGAGAAGGAGAGCATCCTCCTCCTCCTTTCCCTTCCCTGCAGCTCCTTGGGTTAATTTTTCTTGATGTAAGGGAGCTGAGTGCTGGTTGATTGGGCCGTGACCTGAGCTTTATGTAATGCGTTGTGCAATGCACTTTATGTAATCAGAGGTTTCTTGTGTAATTTATTTGCAGGGCATTTGCCGAATCAAGGACCAGACCTGATTCTTGTTAAATGGGAGAAGGCTAAGTGGAGTGGCACAGGTGGGTTTGCCACTGCTGGGCTGCTTACTGCCTGGAAGAGTGTAGAGTTAGAGGGCCAGGAAAGCAAATCCATGCAGCTGTGGGTTTGATGGCTCTTGGTACACATCCATCTCCAAAAAGTTCTCTTTGTTTTCCTTAAAAAGAAAGCAAGCAGGGCTTGGGCTTGTCCTCCTGAGGGCCAGCTCTTAAAGGGGGCTCAGCTGCCCCAACTTTCCACTGCTTATTATGAGAGCCTCATGCATGGCTTTCCCCTCCAATGCCTCAATGAGGTGCTTGGAGTTATCCATCATCATTTCCTCGCCAAGGGGGCTGGACCGTGCTAGAAGGTGGGTCAGGAATGTGAGGTGAGGATGTGATTCAGGTTGTGACCTGAGGATATGACCCTTGCGGCATGAGATTAAAATCCAATTCCTTCTGGCAGCTGCAGCCTGAGCACACAAATTGTGCCTGCTGTTTATGCTGCCCACTGAGGTGGTTAATCCATCAATGGGGCCTCATTTGTGCCCCAGGAGTGGAAGCATCCACACCCAGGCTGTGGTGGAACAGCTAATGGGCTGGAAACAGCCAATACAAATGCCAAATCGAAGAAAAACAGCTATGGGGCCCTCTCATGAGACAGGCTCTGCCTCAGCAGCACTACTGTGTTCTTGCATGGCCAGTGCATGAAATGTCCCAAGGGGTGGTCAAACAGGGTGCTGCAGCATCCCAGAGCCTCCCTGGTACTCACACTAGTCCTCTCCAGCCTTCCTCCCCTCCTGTTAAAGGAGAACTTGTGTCGTTCTCGCTAGGGATTTCTGGGGATGTGCTGCAAGTGTGGCTGCGGCGTGGCGTGGCATGGCTTGCACAGCCTGGTGAGGTGGGACTGCCCCGTCCATCTCACTGAGCACCAGGGCCCTTGAAATGCTCTTTCATGCTACAGAAGCTGTGTTTGGGGGATGATTTTATATCCTTTTGTATTCCTTTAAAGTAGGAGTATTTCACAACGGCAGGAGAACCTGACACCTGGCCATGTGTGAGCTGGCAGGCTGTCGGGACTGCCAGGCATGTGAACAATGTCCCGCACGAAAAACTACCACCGGGAGGGCTGCAGGGTTTGGGGTGCAAAAGTACTTTTCAGTCGGTTGAGATCTGATTGATAAGGGAGATTCTAGTGATTAAAAGATCCTGATACAAAGCAAAGAAGATAGACAGACAATTTGATGGACCTTTGCTCTGTCTTAATCTGTAACATGAACTAGCTGAGAAGCTTGATGCCAGTTAAGATATTCTTTGGTGTGAAGAGAAACAAAAGAGGAAAATTTCATGAGATGGACATTACCAGATCCTTCGTGCATCTGTTTGGCTTGTCCCCAGCACCTCCGCGGGAGGTGGAGTGCCCTGGTCTCACCGGGGAGTGTGATCTGTCTGATCAGGACACCCTACATGAGACACCCCACACTGCTCTGGTCCATGGGCATTTCAGAGTAAAGATATTCAGTCAAAAGTCTCCAGAGTTAATTCTTTTGGTAAAACCAGAAGATTTCTTGAGACTTCCCTTTCATCCACCCTCCTGTTTCTTACTGCTGTTTTGCACTGAATTTCAGCCTTCGCTGAAACGTGTGTGAAAGGCCAGGGTGACTCTGAGGGGTTTCCTGGTCACTGCTCTTGAGAGACGCCATTGCTTATTTTATCAGCTCACTTGCCAAGCAGCCGGGGCGTTGAAGCTCCACCTTGCTTGGAGCTCACGGGGTTACTAGCCTTCACAGGTGAAAAGTGAAGTGAAAACAGGTGTTGACTTCAAGATGAGGTTTTTGCAGTGAGGCACACTGCGTTGGGCAACGGCTCTGGCATTGGGAAAGCCACGTTTTTTGCTTTTGCTTCTGGGAATCCCTGCCTGAACTTCCTTGTTCCCCAGAGATAACCAAAGCCATGTGGTGCCAGCATTGCAATTGCACACTTGTTTCTGCGGGTTGTTACGAGACTTGTACTGTTTGGGCTGTGTCTTGCAGACTGCCAGCAAGGAATCAGGAGGTGTTGGGAGAATTTCCCCCCAGGAAGCTGAAGTCTAATTAAAAAATAAACAGTGTGACTTGTCGCAGATGGAATAGAGGTTGTCAGTGAATTGTCTACTGTGGTGGTCAGGTCTCTGTGGAGCGGCTGAACTAAGCAATATTTTGAATAATCAAAAAGTTTTTTTTGTTTGCAGTTGGAATTATGGACTTCCATCTGCCAGTGTTACAGACCACTGTACCGTCACCATGCCCAGCCCCATCAGGTCTTTGCTCACTGTGTTTGTTAGGTCTGAGCAGAGAGAAGGAATGCAATTTGAGGAGGATGGTGCAGGTTTTGGTATGGATGCAGGAATAGTCCTCTCTAAAACAGGGGAGAGGCAGACAGTCGGGTAGACTGCAGCTGTATAGAAAAGGCTTTGGAGGAGGTTGTAGTAATTATCAGCTGACCATAAGTCAACAGTGTCATGGTGTTGCAAAAAAGAAAGGAAAAGTTAAACAATCTTGGGATATATAAACAGCAGCATTGTTTGTAGGACACATGAAATACTTCCAACAATCTGTTAGTGTAGACCATGCCTACACAGCAGTAATATGACCAACTCTGGGCACTACCCTTCAGGTAAGATATGCGCCGGTGGGGAAGAGTCCAGAGGAATGCAACAGAAGTGACTGGAGTGTGAGGAAACATGACGCATGGAGAAGGACTGATGACACCAGGGTTGTTTAGTCTAGAGCAGTGATTTTGCGGACTGTGGTCTATTGTCTTCTGGTCTATTTTTAAAGGGTCTGGAAGAGATGACTAAGAAAAGCACTTTTCTATATGCATTAGAAAGATAGAATCATAGAATAGTTTGGGTTGGAAAGGATCTTTAAAGGTCATCGAGTCCAACCCCCCCGCAGTGAGCAGGGGCATCTTCAACTAGATCAGGTTGCTCAGAGCCCCTTCCAACCTGACCTGGAATGTTTCCAGGGATGGGGCATCTACCACCTCTCTGGGCAACCTGTGCCAGAGTTTCGTCACCGTCACTGTAAAAAACTTCTTCCTTAGATCTAGTCTGACTCTGCCTCCTTTTAGGTTAAAACCATTACCCCTTGTCCTAATGCAACAGGACCTGCTAAAAAGTCTGTCTCTGTCTTTCTTACAAGTCCCCTTTAAGTCCTGGCAGCCTGCAATAAGGTCTCCCCGGAGCCTTCTCTTCTCCAGGCTGAACAACCCCAGCTCTCTCAGCCTGTCCTCGCAGCAGAGGGGTTCCATCCCTCTGATCATTTTGGTGGCCTCCTCTGGACCTGCTCCAACAGGTCATGTCTTTCCTGTGCTGAGGGCTCCAGAGCTGGATGCAGGACTCCAGGTGGGGTCTCACCAGAGCGGAGCAGAGGGGCAGAATCATCTCCCTCCACTTGCTGGCCACGCTGCTTTGGATGCAGCCCCAGGATACGGTTGGCCTTCTGGGCTATGTGCACACATTGCT
This sequence comes from Phaethon aethereus, assembly GCF_964289735.1. Taxonomy (NCBI): domain Eukaryota; kingdom Metazoa; phylum Chordata; class Aves; order Phaethontiformes; family Phaethontidae; genus Phaethon; species Phaethon aethereus. The sequence goes on along the minus strand of NC_138577.1, from coordinate 10,627,258 downwards.
GGCTCATGTCCAGCTTTTCATCCACTGGTACCACCAAGTCCTTCTCAGCAGGGCTGCTCTCAATGCCTTCATCCCCCAGCCGGTACTGATACCAGGGGTTGCCCCGACCCAGGTGCAGGACCCTGCACTTGGCCTTGTTGAACCTCATGAGGTTCACACGGGCCCATTCCTTGAGCTTGTCCCGCTCCCTCTGGATGGCATCTCGACCCTCATCCACCTTATCCACCCAACAGTCCACCCATCAAATCCATCTCTCTCCAATTTAGACAGAAGGATGTTGTGGGGGACCACGTCAAAGGCCCTATAGAAGTCCAGAGAGATGACATCTGTAGCTCTTCCCTTGCCCACTGATGTGGTCACTCCATTGCAGAAGGGCATGAGGTTGGTCAGGCAGGACTTGACCTTGGTGAAGCCATGCTGGCTGTCTCAAATCCCCTCCCTGTCCTCCATGTGCCTTAGCATAGCTTCTAGGAGGATCTTCTCCATGATCTTCCCAGGCACAGAGGTGAGGCTAGTTCCCAGAGGTGCTACTCAGAGCACTACAGAGGTAGTTCCCAGGGTCCTCCTTGTTACCCTTTTTAGAAATGGGTGCAATATTTCCCTTTTTCCAGTGACCAGGGACTTCACCTGACTGCCATGACTTTTCAAATATCATGGAGAGTGGCTTGGCAACTACGACAGCCAATTCTCTCAGGACTCTAGGAATCATCTTGTCAGTTCGCATAGAATTGTGTATGTTCAGGTTCCCCAGGTGGTCTCAAACCTGATCTTCTCTTACAGTGGGAGGGACTTTGCTCCTCCAGTCCCCAACTTGCAGTCCGTCCACTGAAGAGGTGTGGGAAGAGAGACTGCCAGTGAAGAGAGACTGCCTCAGTGAAGACTGAGGCAAAAAAGTCATTGAGTACCTCAGGTTTTTCCTCATCTGTTGTTACCAGTCTGCCTGTCTTGCTCATCGGGGGGATACACTTTCTTTGACCTTCCTATTCTGGCTGGCATACCTGTAGAAGCCCTTATTATTATTCTTTGAATCCCTTGGCAAGTTCAGCTCCAGCCACGCCTTGGCCTTCCTGACACCATCCCTACACAACTGGGCAGCATCCCTGTACTCTTTGCAGGATACCTGTCCCTGCTTCCACTGCCTGTGCATTTCCATCTTGCTCTTGAGTTTGACCAGCTGGTCTCAACTCAGTCATGCTGGTCTCTTGCCTTCCTTTCCTGATTTCTTACACCTGGGGATCAAGAGCTCTTGCACTCTATGGAAAGTGTCCTTAAAGATCTGCCAGCTCTGTTCTGCTCCCTTGTCCCTGACGGCAGTCCCCCAGGGGGTCCTACTGACTAACTCCTTGAATAGCTGCAAGTTTGCTTTCCTAAAATTCCAGGTCCTGACTTTACTCTTAGCCTGCCCCAGATCCCTCAGGACAGCAAACTCCACCAGTGCGTGATCACTGCAGCCCAGGCTGCCTCTAGTCTTGACATCACCAATTAGCTCACTTGTGTTGGTGACCAACAGTTCATATCGCATTCCCTCTGGTAGGCCTGTCTATTACCTGGCACAGGAAGTTATCCTCTATGCACTCCAGGAGTCTCCTGGATTGCCTGCAGCTCACTGTGGTACTTTTCCAGCAGATGTTGGGGTGGTTGAAGTCCCCCAGCAGGATGAGAGCCTGTGAGTGCAATGTCTCCTGTAGCTACTCCTGTAGCTGGAGCGAGAAGGCTTCATCAATAGACTCCCCTTGGTGAGGCAGCCTGTAGTGGGCACCAACCACAAGGTTCCCTTAGTTGCCTTGGTCTCTGATTCTTACCCATAAGCTTTCAACCTGCTTGTGGCTATTTTTCAGAGACAGCTCTTTACACTCTCTCCATTTTCTGATGTAGAAGGCAACACCTCCACTCTTCCTTCCTCACCTGTCCCTTCTGAACCACCTGTAGCCATTGGTAGCCGCACTCCAGTTGTGGGATTCATCCCACCAAGTTTCAGTAATGGCCACCAGGTCACAGCTTTCTAACAGCACAGAGGCTTCCAGGTCCTGTTGTTTGTGGCCTGTGCTGCGTGCATTGGTGTAGAGGCATTTCAGCTGGACTGTTGGCTGTGTCACCCTCCTGAAGGAACATCCTTTAGTTCCTTTGAGGAAGAGTTGGTGTTTCCCTGCTGGGTCCTCTTACCTTGGGAGTCCCTGGCTCATCTCTGTATGACCTCAAGCATGCAGCAGTGTAGCCAGCATGTCTCAGAGCAACAGGCTGAGGGCCCTCGCTAGCACCCTGTCCATCTAATCTTGGTGTGTTATCCCACAGCTTGTCTGGGGCAAGCCAGGTATTATTCCCCTCCTCCTTCAAGTCTAGTTTATAGCCCTGTCAAAAAGGCCCGCTAGCTTGTGAGCAAAGACCCCGTTCCCTCTTTGAGAAAGGTTAATCCAATGTGATACCAGCAAGCCAGGTGCCATGTAGGCCATCTCATTACCCAATCCCCCCAGATTTAGAGCTGTCTACAGATACAATAGCTCTAAAAAGGTCTGCACTTGCAGGAGAACTTATTTAGGATCTGATAGTGAAGTGAGAGACAGTGAAACACTGCTCTTGCACAGAGAGACTGAAAGGGGCCCAGTGACAATTTTTAAATGCATAAAACACAAGGAAGAAGCTGTTCTCTCAGATGGAGGGGCAGAAAGTTAGGAGAGTGCGCTGTAGCAATGGAGATGGAGGGAGTGAAATCTTAAGGATAGTAGGATCGCTAGGTACTGGAATGTGTCATCTGGGCAGGCTTGAAATTCCTGGCATGGGAATCTCAAAGAACAGGCTAGATAAACATCTCTCTGTAATCACAAGGATAGGGCTGACCCCTTCTTGTGTCCTCAAGGTCATTCTGCATCCCAGTTCTCTACAATTGTGTAGCTAACTAGTGCTAATTTATGGTCATTGTTATTTAATACATTCATAAACACAGTTGAGAAGGGAGTGAGCAATGAACCAGTTGTCACCTAACTGCTCACTTCCTTCTCTGGATTAGTAAAAGTGTATTGAGCAATACTGATCCTCTAATCCAGCCTCAGGTATCACCGAATTGCTAGGCAGACCTCCCTAAGTCTATTTTTCTATGATTTTGCATCACAAGACCGGCGTGTTGATTCTAGGAGGTAAATACAGTGGCCTCAGATAGTCTTTTTTTACAGCATCTGATTTGATCCTAACTTTTCACAGTGCTGACAAATAAGCCTTCCTGAACATCATCCACCTCTCCCCTAATCAGCTCTGTATTGAATTTTACCTGGTAGCAGCGAGACAAAAGGTAGTTCCAGGAACGGCAGCCAGAACCTTGGCTGTGATGCTACTGCTGTTGTTTGACAAGGATCTGATTCCTTTAAAAACTGTGGCTTGAAGAAAGCAAAATCTGCAAGAATTATTCACTGCAATACCTCTATTTGCTAGCGAGGAGAGATGCCTGAAAGTCAGTCAAAGCTTGGTTGTATATATATCTTTTTTAGAGAAGCAGCACTTCTTGCAGAGGAACTCACTGAGAGGTAGGAGAAGGAATGGAAGAACTATGGACTTAGAATATGGTTTGAAGAAAGCCTTTACACTTAATTTCTTTTTAAAAATCCCACCATCTTTTCTTCCTAACATCCTTCATATCTTTCTGAATTTTCTAAAGAAAATATCTATGTGCTGCCAGACAAATAATTGCCTGATTCTTATAAATACTCTGTATTCTGGTGGTGATCATGGTAACAATTTTTTTTTTAGGGAGTTTGCCATATGCAACATAAACTCTCCCAGATTTACATAAAAAAGCAATGAAGGGGTAATTACATGAATGTATGTATAAGGTGAAAAAAATCCACACTAAACTTCTTCAAAGAGTTCTGTCATCACAATCAGTTAAGGAATAACCAAGGCTAGTTAGAGTTTTGAATCAGAAAGATTCGGCTGTAGAAACCTTTCCAGCCATCTATCAGTTTGAGATATTTGGGGAATAGAAAGTGCCTCTAGAAGAATATACTTTTCGTATAAAATCTGCAGTGCCTTTTACCCGTACTTAAATTAGTCCCTTTCTCAAACTAGTGTTTTTCTCAAACTAGCATCTTTCTTAAGCAGAACGTAGGCTCATGTTTTTCTGACATAGTTAATGGCTCTAATAACACCCTCCTACATCTTTGCTCCCAGCCAACAAGCCGTATAATATTTCTTGCACAATAATATCTCATTGAAAAACGTGAATATCTTACAAAGCTTGCTTTCCTCATGTAGACATTGTGTCTACACTAAATCTGATGTCTTGTATGTGTAGGAGTTGCCTTCCCGTAAGAAGACGTTAATTGTTTCCTTGCTTTTTGGACCAAAGGGTCCCTGGTTTTATCACCTGCTATGTAAAGCAGGTTTATAAGTTGCATGTAAAGGTCATTTTCTGGCTTGTGATTGAGTTTAGGTGAATGTCTTGATGTGCTGTTTTTCATCTAAATTACTACACACTCCAGCACCACATCTCAGCTGGGAGGTGACAATTAACTGAGAGCTTCCTAAACCACGTCTCAAGCTGCCGGTGGTTTTCTGGGTTTCCTCATCCACACTGGTACAAAGTAGCTTAAATTCCTCATGGTTTCCAGAATACCCCACCAATGTGCAAACACCGGGTTTTTAACCCTCTCAGAGCAGTGCCCTTGTTTCCACACAACTCTGAGCTGGGCAAAATACTGGTCTCAATAGATTCAGCAAAGCCAGGTTTTAGCACTGGAGACCCAGGGAGTGCCAGGTCCTGGTGAACCCAATGCTGTGGAGGTGGGAGGTTTTGAGGAACCTCATTGAGCGATACATGGTTGCATGGACCTGGAGATGAGGGGCTGTGGCTGCCCTGGGAAGTATAAGCAGTGGAGGAGTCTCTCTGCAGGAGGAATTGAGCTGGGAGGGATTTTCGTTAAGCAGCTGGCTGGGGACATTGGGGCTGGCAGCATGTTGCTCACTCACTCCCCCACCGTGGGATGGGGGAGAGAATCAGAAGGGTAAAAGTGAGAAAACTCATGGTTTGAGATAAGGACAGTTCAACAGGTAAAGCAAAAGTCACGCACACAAACAAAGCAAAACAAGGAATCCATTCCCCACTCCCCATGGGCAGGCAGGTGTTCAGCCATCTCCAGGGAAGCCGGGCTGCATCATGTGTAATGGTTTCTTGGGAAGACAGACGCCATCACTCTGAATGTCCCTCCACCCCTTCCTTCTTCTTTGTCCCAGCTTTATATACTGAGCATGATGTTATATGGTATAGAATATCCCTTTGGCCAGCCTGGGTCAGCTGTCCTGGCTGTGTCCCCTCCCAGCTCCCCGTGCACCCCCAGCCTTCTTGCTAGCAGGCCAGCACGAGAAGCTGGACTGTCCTTGACTACTTAGCAACAACTCAAAACATCAGCACGTTATCAACATTTTCTCATCCCAAATCCAAAACACAGCCTCACACTAGCTTCTGTGAGGAACATTAACTCCACCCTGGCTGAAACCAGGACACAGCACTAAGTCCTGCCCCTGTGTGGGATGGGAGGAGAGATGTTGGACTGAGCATGGAGAACAGCTAGGGAAAAAGTTGGAGGTGGGCCTGGCTGGCTTGCTATTTGAGAAAAATTCCAGCAGCCATGCCAGCTGGGTGGGTAGGGCTGAATTTTTTCTTCTAGGTTAGTGACCGAACCTATCTACTTTTAGACAACACGAGGAAGAAGGGTCTGAACTCAGGAGCGGGGAACTGTGGAGCTGATGTTGAAAGATGTCCCACATGCTCTGCCTGCAAATCTGGGGAAGACTGAGGAGTAATTTGCTTCCATCTCATAAGCAGCAGCACAACAAACCATGTGGTTTTGTGCTGAATGGCCTGTTGTGGCTGAGGGGTTTTATCTGAAAGACGAACTCATTCCCAAAGCACTCTGCTCCAGCAATGAGAGACATGGGAGAGTAGCTCTGGTGCAGGCTACGCAAAATAAATGGAGAAGGGGATGGCTCATGTGGCTCAAGCTGGGGGCAGATGTCACTAGGCTTGGCCTTAAATATCAGCATGAACCATTTCCTTGGGTGCGTGCCCACCTTTTGGGTAGGTCTCCTTCCTGAACCCCTTTGGACTATTGCAACAGCAGCCTGATGTGCCTGGTGAGCAGCCCTGGTCTGGGAAAATGTCCTTCATCCCCATGAAGATGTGAATCTTCCCTGATGGTCTTGGCTTATCCTACACAATGTGTAGGCATCCCCTAGTGGGGGAAACAACATTAAAAAAAAAAAAAAAATCACCATGAAAGTAAAACCTGACTTCCCTTTCTCCCAGCTGCTGCTGAATAATGCTCTTACATCATGAGTTGGCAGGGTCCCTTTGGCGTGGGGTGACTGAGGACAGGGTGAGGCGGCACTGTGCTGGGGAGGGGATGGGTGCATGGAGGCAGGCCCTGGGTGCCCACTGTCTCAGCCCAGCTGGGCCTGGCAGTAAAACTGGGGGTAGCAAGGGGAACAGGGACCTTGTGGGGAGCTCAAGCAGAGGGGTGCTGCTTCCATCCCTCCCCGATGAATCACCTGCATCATGTCACCCCGGGCATTAGTCACAGAACTGGACTGATGGGGTGACAGCAGCTCCTTGCTTCTTCCCTTCGCCCTGCTTGTCTTGCTGTCACGGGCTTTCCATCAGCCCCCACCAGATGCCTGCCACTGAATATGGTTGCCAGCCAGGGCTTCGCACCCTTGGGTTTATTCTGGCCAAGCACTGGGAGAAAAGTCTGTGCTATAAATGGGTACTGACTGGTAGAAAACATGAAGTCCGGGTCAGAGTGGGCAAGGGTGGTGTCTCTCACATGCAAAGCCCTTACACACACAGTGCCGTTTTCCCCTAAACTTGGCAGCCACTTGCAAAGTCCCCAGGAGTGCAGCTACTTTGGCATGAGACCTTGGGGAGGGCTTGTGAAAGTTGGTCAGAGATAACAGCACACGCTGGAGTTGGGAGACCACATATAATACTGGCACCAGCACCCCAGTGATGCCTGCAGGACCCTCATTCTCCCAGGCTCATGTGGGTGCCCCAACCCTGCCTGCATGTCCCTGCCATGGGCAATGATTGTGGTTTTCATGCTGTGTTTCTAGCAGCTGGGAGCTGTGCTCCAGGCAGGTTGCAACTCACACCAAACCTCTCCATCTGAAATCTCCAACCCTTCCTTCCAAGAAGGGAGAGTTGCCAAGCCACTCTCTGTGATATTTGAAAAGTCATGGCAGTCAGGTGAAGTCCCTGGTCACTGGAAAAAGGGAAATATTGCACCCATTTCTAAAAAGGGTAACAAGGAGGACCCTGGGAACTACTGACCTCTCAGCCTCACCTCTGTGCCTGGGAAGATCATGGAGAAGATCCTCCTAGAAGCTATGCTAAGGCACATGGAGGACAGGGAGGGGATTTGAGACAGCCAGCATGGCTTCACCAAGGTCAAGTCCTGCCTGACCAACCTCATGCCCTTCTGCGATGGAGTGACCACATCAGAGGACAAGGTAAGAGCTACAGATGTCATCTCTCTGGACTTCTGTAAGGCCTTTGACGTGGTCCCCCACAACATCCTTCTGTCTAAATTGGAGAGAGATGGATTTGATGGGTGGACTGTTGGGTGGATAAGGTGGATGAGGGTCGAGATGCCATCCAGAGGGAGCGGGACAAGCTCAAGGAATGGGCCCGTGTGAACCTCATGAGGTTCAACAAGGCCAAGTGCAGGGTCCTGCAGCTGGGTCGGGGCAACCCCTGGTATCAGTACCGGCTGGGGGATGAAGGCATTGAGAGCAGCCCTGCTGAGAAGGACTTGGTGGTACCAGTGGATGAAAAGCTGGACATGAGCTGGCAACATGCATTCGCAACTCAGAAGGCCAACCGTATCCTGGGGCTGCATCCAAAGCAGCGTGGCCAGCAAGTGGAGGGAGATGATTCTGCCCCTCTGCTCCGCTCTGGTGAGACCCCACCTGGAGTCCTGCGTCCAGCTCTGGAGCCCTCAGCACAGGAAAGACATGACCTGTTGGAGCAGGTCCAGAGGAGGCCACCAAAATGATCAGAGGGATGGAACCCCTCTGCTGCGAGGACAGGCTGAGAGAGCTGGGGTTGTTCAGCCTGGAGAAGAGAAGGCTCCGGGGAGACCTTATTGCAGGCTGCCAGGACTTAAAGGGGACTTGTAAGAAAGACAGAGACAGACTTTTTAGCAGGTCCTGTTGCATTAGGACAAGGGGTAATGGTTTTAACCTAAAAGGAGGCAGAGTCAGACTAGATCTAAGGAAGAAGTTTTTTACAGTGACGGTGACGAAACTCTGGCACAGGTTGCCCAGAGAGGTGGTAGATGCCCCATCCCTGGAAACATTCCAGGTCAGGTTGGAAGGGGCTCTGAGCAACCTGATCTAGTTGAAGATGCCCCTGCTCACTGCGGGGGGGTTGGACTCGATGACCTTTAAAGGCCCCTTCCAACCCAAACTCTTCTATGAGTCTATGATTCTGAGTCTATGATTTTATGGTTCTATTCTTGCTGATTTGTCCTGAATCCCTTTGTCTTGTCTGTGACTGTTTCAGAGGTGCAGTGCCTGCAGCTGGATACTGGGCTCCAACTCCATCAGTACTGGAAAAAGCAAAATAATGGCTTCCCATGCCACAGTCTGGCTCTCCCATCCTTACCACCCACACAACAGCCACCCTTTTTACCCTGGGCAATACAGACTTTTAGTTTGTTTTATTAAAGTCATTTATATTCTACCTGATCCTGTTCTCCAAAACTCTCCCAGTCTCTATTGTAAGCCTTCTCTTTTTTGCCTGGGAAGTAGTAAAAATACAGACCAAAAGGATGCCAAAGGCTGCCCACTCTGAGCATCCTTTTGAGACATTCCCATACTTGAGAGCATGCTTTGCACAACAAAGTTTCCAAGCGCAGATTTTTTTAACCAGAACTGCAGCTGCACTCTGTTGATTTTGTATATGGATTTCATGCAGGATAGTGCCAGTAGTGGTATCTCATCTCCCAGTTCCTCCCAGACCATGAGGTAATCTGCCAGGAAATAAGTTTGATTTGATGTGATTTCTGCTCAACAAACCCACCTTGGCTGCACCCGTAACCTCGTTACGTTCCCAGCACTTATGAATGGATCAGTTAATAGGGCAGACGGTGATCTTTCCAGGTACAGAACGTGGCTTGACTGAACTGGGATTCCCGGTGTCCTCCTGGGCCCGCTTTTTAAAGATAGGTACTATGTTTACCCTGCACCAGTCCTATGGGAATGCCAAGAGATGTCAGAGATAATTACTAATGGATCCGAAGTGTCTCCAGCTGCTTCCTTAAGTACCCCTGGTTTGTTAAACTCTGCCCACTGGGCTTTGACCTGTGTTTTTACTGTTCTGGACTCTTCTCCCACCCCTTATTAACACTTTCCAACACTTACTGACACTGTTTGTAGCTTGTCCCAGTTTTTTCCTATATCTGAAGCATGGCATGGGATGTGCCAGCTTTCACTCAGTCACTTGCTATATGTTCTCTTTTCCTATAAATAACAGGTCTGCATTTCTTCATCTTCCACTTACTTACTTCCAATGTAATTCAAGAACCTCTTATATGGAGCCCCTTATACATCTCACTAGCTTCTAACCCTTGCAGGTTCTTCAGCCTATCCAAGTTTATCCTTTTCTGCCTGGGCCTTTCCATCATGCTTATTGTTACTCATATGACAGTATTTCCATTTGTTGTACAATTGCTTTATGACACCAACCAGTGTCTGATGCCATCACTGTCATCTCTCACTGCACTTCTTCTCTCCCCTGCTCATCAGGCCTCATTACCTTTGTGTGCTTAATTACAGGCATGTTCATGTGATTGCAAGAGAATTAAGTCAACACATCATAAGAAATTATTATCTGCCAGATGAAACATAGTAACTGACTCTCTCCTTCTGTTTGAGCCTGTCCTGGTTGCGAAATTAAACGGGTTAGTTTAAACACCTTCATGGCTGGGTTAAGCAAACCCTTTTTATTGCATTTGTAATGGACTTGTCTTTTGCCTGTAGTAAATTATCATATTAGTTTATTGGCAGTAATGCCTTCCGATGCACTAATTGATCTCTTGTAATGAGTAAACACTTCCATAATGTCTTTTGGTAGCACATAGGCTCTCTTGCTCTTGTGTTATTGATTTAGATTTTTTTTCCCTAAGGTCAATTCCCCCAGTTTGCTGACTACTCCTTTTTTGAAACCCATTATCCATGTTTGAAATCCCCTCTTTGGAGCCAGCTGTCCTTATTCTGCTACTGCCACACAAGATTCAATAGTACAAGTGCCATGGGAAGGCTGGTGGAGTCCAGTTCAATTTGAACTGAGGTATGTACGGGCAAAAACAAAGTCCACCTTGTCTTTTCTGCTGTGTCCTCCTCCAACCTGCAGAACAGTGGAGAGTTTCTGCCCTACAGAAGGCAGACGTGAGGGCAGCTGTCAGTCCTGTCCCTTTTGACACAAAGGCATCTTCCAATGTGAAGTCACTGGTCAGAGCCAGTAGGAATCTCATAGAGAAGGAAGTTGTGGGATCCAACAGATGATGGAGGGTGAGGATTAAATAGCCTCACCTTTGCAGGGCCACTTGTACTTCCTTTCTTCTCCTTTCCTCATCTTGGCGTGCATTTACCTTACAACTTTCACTGTGGTAGGAAACCCAGCTAAAGCAGAGATCCGTGTCATGCGTAGTTCAGATATTTGCATGATTCCAACTTATCCAAGGGTTTAGGACAATTTGCAGATTTAATTTGATAAAATGTGGCTAGGTCTCGTCTGCCCTCATAAACAGATCTGTGTTGGGGAACACAGAAACACTAGAAGTAGGTCCACTATTAGGATTGAATCTGTAGCACTGGTCAGACCTTGTTTTTGCAGTCCCCTTGCAAGGGCGGTTAGGGGGCTTAGGTCCTCTACAATGAAGACAGGTCAGCCGTTTGGCAAATGTAGAGACAGGGAAGGAGGTATGATGCTGCAGGGGGTGTGAGAGAGTGTAAAAGTAGTGAGTGTGGGAGCCATTACAAATAAGACAATAGATGCAGACAGGGTGGAGTTGCTCAGATGGAAATCTACCTCCTCTTAGCTGAAGATGCATAAACAGGAAGATGCTGTGACTCATCATTTATTTATTTTTGCTTCTTGTTGGAGAGTAAAAGACAGATTGAATGTCTGCAATTTACTTTTTGACTCTGCATTCATTGGGGGACCAGACGAGTTCCCTCTTTAATGATCCAAGTTCTCAGTCTCAAGTTCCACACCCTGGAGTCAGTAGTGTTTGTGGCCACTGGTACGTCTCCTCTCAGGACCTCCGGGCAGAAGAGACAGAAAAGAATTAGACTTGAGGCCTACAGTGGGGCACAACACCTACCTTCTAATCCATTTATTTATGTTCAGCACAATTTAGTCCTATTTATACTGAAGCCATTAAATCTGTTGGCTTAGGTCTTATGATCGAGCTAGTGTTATAATGTGGACGTGACCAAGATTTACTCATGGCTACAAAACTGAGGCTGTAAGAATAAATTCTGCTTGTTAAGATATAGATTTTCAATCAAAGCTGGTAAAATCACTCAACATGAAGGTAAGCAGCTGGTTTTTGTAAGAAGACAACCCAATAAATGTGGGTTGCTATTGGAAATCTGGGCTCAGACATGCTTGGCAAGGCTTTAAAAGTTGGTTCTTTGAGATGTTTTGGAAATATGTGTTCCAGGAGCTTGAGGGATGGGGAAAAAAAGGGTTGTAGCTGTGTGAAATAATACCCCCAAAAAATCAGTCCATATTTATATTGTTCTCTCTGAATGATTGAGCTCATCCCAAACGTGCAATGGGATCCTGACAGGGCAAAAGTCTTAGCAGAATGTCAAGGGGATGGTGGAAAGTAATAAGGAAGACTATTGCTCCTAAAAGCAATATTGCAACCAAGAGAAAATACTGTTCCTGAAAGCACCACTGCCACCAGCAGAACATGTCACTGTACTTCGGTGATATTCAGGCTGCACAGACTGACTCCACCATAGCCAGGAGTTGCTGGGGAGCAATTTATCAAGAGGAGAATCGGCACAATAGACTCATAAGGTATCAGTGTGGTGGCTCAGGTGTCAGACAAAAGGCATTTGAATGCCTGACTCTCTGAATAGCTTTGGGCAAATACTCCAACTCCTCTGAACTTTCATCTGCAATATAAGAAGAAGACTTCCCCATTAGACTGGGGCCTTCCAGACTGATCATATCTCAGAGACACTCTGAAGCTTAGCTGTATTTCTTTAGGCTAGCTAGACCTCTTTGTTGGAGGTGGAGGTAGAATCAGGATCTAGATCCTGACACCAGGATCTTAGAGTAGACATAATTTTGTCACTGTGTCTCAGAGAACAGCAGTGATTTCCTGATGGGAGCTGCTTGTTTGCTGTACATCTCTCCTGGGGAGTTAGACAGAAGTCACAAAGCAGGAGAAAAACAAAAGTGTATGATGGTTGCTTTGACATTGGTTCTCTACCATGGTGAACGGTGGATAAAACACAAGACTTCTTAGAGAGAGTGCCACACTGACAGCTGCATCACCATTTCCAGACCACAACATGTGGGCTCTATGGAGTCCTCTGGCTTCATTCCGTAATGTGTCAAGGACATTGTATCACTGCACTTTTTAGATTAGGCCTGATTGGTTTCGGGCTCTGGATGGAAGAGTGGAAACAGCTTGAAGGTTGCATGTGCCCATGGCCATAAGCCAGCTTGGGTCATGCTGATACTTCTCCATGTGAAGACAGCTCTTGGCTGTTGCCATTGACTTGTACACATTCCTACTCTGCATCTGGTTTCATGGCACATCAGCTGCCCCATCTTTCACCTTACTGAGTAGCATCGACTTGCGTAACTCCTTTGGACTAGTACGTTATAGTCCCTGAAAGCAAATGGGCTTGGACTTGTGGATACTGCTTGTGTAGGTCAGAACCATTCTTGTTCTCCTGAGGACCTATTTAGGAAAGGTCCAGCTTTCCTGTGTGTATTTCTCCAGGTGTGTGAGTAGCAGAGCTGCTCAGGCCGTCGACAGTGTGTGCATCTGGCTCTGAACCGACCTGCGGAGAAAGTCACCATGGTTCAGAGGTACCTGGGGTTCTGCAAGCGGCCAAGCAGGAGCAACAGCCACAGGCTTCAAGGTCGCTCTTTCAAGCCCTCACAGGGAAGATAATTTTACATGTTAGTGTAAATGCCAGGCTATTTAAGGATGCTACAATGCGTAAAGGATTCAGTAGGTCCTCTGAGGTCAGATGGCAATTTGGAGGCACCTGTAAATGCCTGAAAACTTTTTTAATGTGAAGCTCTTCATCGTCCATGGCATAGATTTCCCAAATCCAACCTCTGCTTTCCTTCATGAATCTCTAGGACCCAGTCCGCCTTTTTCCCCAAACTCCTATGTTCCTCCATGTTTTCTCCTCCTCCCCTCTTTGATGCTCCTTGGAAAGCAGAACAGCTCTTGATCCAGCAGTGTGAGCCCTTCACCCCTCCTGTGAGGCCCCAACAAGCTGCATCAGGCTCAATGCCCCCACCCCTCTTAAGGTCCTTCCTAAATCTGTCTAACAGAGTTTGCCTAGAATTGTCTCTTTTCCAGTAGAGTCAATCTCTTTTACTCCATCAACATCAGCAGCCCTAAACATCTATTAATCAGATGATATCACCTATGTGGTCCTTGTTTGTGGAATACCCGCCCTGCTGTAGTCCTCTGACCACTAGCTGGTTCAAAGTCCAACCCATTTCTATCATCCTGCAAGAATTTGACAAAACATGACAAAATATTAAGCTCAGTTTCCTCTCCATCTGCCTGCCAAGTTCTCCATTCCTGGGTGTTCTCCCTGCCTCTTTCTCTCCTGCCCCCCATGTATGGTTTGTTACCTTTGACAATGAGGTTTTCAAGCATGCTGTGAGGCTACTCTATTGCTCACAACAACTTTGTAGTCATTCATGGTAAGTTGTTAGACCCTTGACTATTGTCATTCTCTGTGGCACATGGTGTCTCTCATGAACATGATTTTCAAACATGTGAATCATTGCTCGACATCTGTTTTCCCAACTAGATCTTTGGCAAGATGAGTTTTTGCTCATCACCATGGACTTCCAGTTTGCATGGCTTTGATAAGAGTATGGCCTAATTTCGCCTTGGTCCTGCTGGGTCAGGTGCCTTTGCACATGCACACACACACACACACATACACACACACACGTGTGTCATGGTACAGGATTAACTGGACTCCACATCTCTATCAGCCATCATCCTCTTTCTGAGTCATGGCTGAGGCAGATAAGCAGCTGGTTTTGCTATTAGCTTAATGATAATAAGTAAACAGTAATTAATGTTTTGCAATCATATAGCTGCTTGAATTGGATGATCTAAAAGCACTTAATTAACATTAATTAGTCATCATTGCATAGCCCACATGAGGTAGATAAGGTTTTATTGTGCAGAAGGGGAAACAGAGGCAGAAAGAAATACCAGGATCAGGCAGGTTGAACTCCTGTCAAAAGGGTTCGCAGTGCCTTGGTGCTTCTCAAAACCTCCTGCAGCCCCATTTTGAAGACACCAAAGACAAAATTTGGGCTAAAATATGGAGGGCAAAATCCTGTCCCTGCAACGTTCAGGACAGATCCCCATGGGGTTAATGGAGACTTCGATTCCTGCCAGGTTGTGCCTGTCCACTGCCTTGGCTCTTCCTACTTTTGTTGCTGTTTGATACTTTGCAAATCACTAAGACCCCAGTGCAACAGGTGAGGTAGACATCCAACAGAGCCAAAACAGTTGTTGGGTCTAGACATTGGCTGGATCTGGCCTGATACCCTAGAGACATTTTTTCAGTTGCCCAGAGACAACATTTGCTAAACGAGCCAAATGACTTAGGGGTCAAAGTCCTTGCAAAAGCACATAATGGCCAGCTGAAGGGCCAGATATAGATCAAAGTATTTGGGTAAAGCAAGATGTGTCTAGACATTGCATGAGATTTACAAACTCACACCAATGGCTCACATCTGGGGCTTGATTAATTTGCCTAAATGTAGATGTTCAGGGCTCTCTGAGGTGACCTGGATGTGCTTCCTGACCTCTGGCTGCTGTTTGGAAGGTCAAGGCTCTCCTGAAGTCCCATGTCAAATCTGCCAGTTGGTTTAGGTGCCTCAGGACACCTCAGAGACACTTAGTTTTGGATAACTAAATTGTGCCCTGGATGTCCAGCTTAATGGCCTATGTTGTCAATGCATGTCCAGCATGTGTTTCACAACATCCAAGTCTGTTTCAGCCCTATCTCAGATGCTGAATAAGGTGATGTCGGCACACTCTATAGAGTTTGAAGTTCTCTGGGTGAGAAGTCTAAGCACTTTGTTGGGCCCAGTTCCCATATTTACCTTCCACTTCTGGGCCCAAGTCATTTAGGAGCTTTGGAAAAGAACTCTATCTGCCTGATGATGCTACACATGTGCACCAGGAACAGGGTCACTTCAGGACCTACTGTTCCCCTCAAGGGCTCTCAGGCCCCCTTTATCATCCCTAAGGCTCATTGCATACTGGGTCTCCCCTTCACTGTCCTTCTTATTCCAGTGTTGGCTGTATTGAAATTAGTATCACCAGGAGGATTTAACACCAACGAGCCAGACATTGGTCCTCCAAGATTGTCAGTCATGGTGCTGGTTTCCTCTAATACCAACTGATGGGACTTCTTTACTTGCTTGTGTATATGTCTTGCCCAGTTAGAGGAGGTCTGCATGGCAATGGTGGGAGAAGATCAGTGACAGCTGCATGTCCCCACACTTTGTAGCTGAGTGCACACAGGAACTGGATGGATCTGCTTTCTCCTCTGAGAACTCCTGTACATCTTGGCAATCTCAGCCAGAGAAACACATATGCCAGGGAACCTACCTGCTATGGGCAAGCACTGCCACCTTCTCCAAATGTTAACCATGTTCTCCAGTGATTTACGTGATTAACCCCTCCAAGAGGGCTGAACTGACAGCTTTTTATCTTAATGGTCTCACTATCAGTGTACAATGCTGGACTTCCATGAGAGCTAGGCTTGAAGGTACAGCACTGGGTGCTCTGTTACAACAGACCTGGGGAGCATCAAATGGAGCACCTACAAGATTTTATTCTGTGCCCAGCTGAAGAGGGGGTAATGCCTCTCTCCCACACCCTCGTCTCAAGGAGTGAAGGGACCTGAATGAACTGCTCCAGCTTGAGGGTGATGAATGACCTGGGAAACCCAAGGTGATGATAGTCCTTTGAATTAGGGCTGAACTTTCTGAGGGCAAGACAGAAGCAGCAAGTGGAAAACAGAAGATGCAAGAGCTGTTCATCAGCTGACCACTGAAAGGGTCATCCCAAAGGAAGAAAACAGTGGGAATTATATCTTCATGTGTAAACTCAAAGTTTTTTTATTAAACAAAGGCTGTGTGGGTGAACTTCAGGCTGGCTTTTCTTAATGGAGAGCTGGACTTGAAAGCCTTTAACAAACTTCTTTTAATGCATGTGGCTGGAGCGGTTCTCTGTGGTTAAAAAACCCACCTAACTGATCAAAACCCCGGTCTTACTCAGTCCTCATGATTCATTACACGCCCCCCCCCCCCCTTCCTTTGGAACAGAGGGAGCCCAGGATGACTGGTTGGTGCGAGGCTCTGGTCTTGTTACAAAGTGGGGTTGAAACATACTTCGCCTGAAGGCCTTCATAAGTATTTGCTGACAGCAGAGGACAGAGTGAGATTCATGGCTCCCTTGGGGCTCAGCAGCAAAGCCTGTCATGGTTGATACAGGCTTGTTTACCCAGATTCATTCCTTTTTGGAGCATCTCCTCCCATCTCTCCCAGTCTTCTTCCCCTCCCCCATGTCCTCCTGCCCAGTTCAAGGCTCTCAGCCCCCTGAGCCCTAAATTAGTTCCTGTTCTCTTCTTCTGTGCCTTTCTGCAGAGACATCCCCCCTCACCCTTTCTTAACCTCAGAACCGCTAACTGCTGAGCCTCAGCTCCCAGTTTAAGCTCGTGGTTTAAAATGCCTCTGTGTACAGCTTGCTAGTTCCAGTCCCTCTCCTGCTTTTCCTGAGTCCCTTATCAGCCACACACATGCCTCCTCCCCAAACCCTGTCACAGACGTTTTGTCCCTGGTGCCAGGTCTCTCACTAGCCCTCCTGTCTGCCTCCCATCCCTTCCCATGTCCTCCACAGGCTGACATCCCAGTCACCTGGTCCAGCCACCTCTGGGTCCCACTGCCTTCTTAGTTTCTCTCTGGGGAAACGTGAGGTGGTCTCTCTAAGAAAGGCTTTCCCTGGCATCACATCCCAAACCCCATTCCAATCCCCGTCCCTTTCCGTTTCACCTCCTTGCCTGGTCTCTCTCTCCAAATCCAAGAGCTTCCCTCCACCTTCCCTGTCCTATTGTCACTAGTGTTCACTTCATGGTGTACTTGCCCCTCCACCCCAATCTGTGTTTGTTACCTCTCAGATAATCCTCCTTCCTCCTAGACAGCTTCTCATGGGGAAAAGCATGGTCAGCGAAGGTTATCAGTCCCTGTTTTTCATCCTCGGTGTCCACCTTCTGCCATGGAGCCATCAAGAGCTGCCAGCCGAAGGGGGCAGATCCATTCCCTCTGTGGCCTTGTCCTCTCTAGGAGCAGCAGAAATTTTCAGAAAAAAGGTGGATTCATTTCAAAATTTCAGGGGAGTCTCGTCAGCAAAAATCTGCTAAGTCCCTTCTGAGGTCACCTGAGCTGCACCTGGACCACCCTGGGGTGGATTTTCAAGGGCAAAAGCACTTACCTACACCTCTGCCCCCCAATCCTATCTCAAGTCTCAGATCCGTGACAAGGTCACCAAGGCTTTTATAAGTATGACTTTAAGATGGGCAAAAGCATAGGTTTGTTACTAGCTCGCTTCTGGATGTGCTTGAGATTGTCCTGGCACAGAGAGGTGTATACGTACGCTTGAGGCAAGCAAACAAGGCAGAAAACGTTCAAGCCCCAGCAGCGCCTGTTTGGTGATGCTACGGGCGATCTCGGGAGCAGAGCCACAGGCTGCTCCGGCAGCCGTGCTGGTAAGGCACAGCTGGAGCAGTGCAGGCAGCTGTTTAAACAGAGCCTCACCGGCAAAAACGCCCCCAGCTCCTTTGCCCAAAAGCACTTGCTTGGTGACAGGTCCCTTGGCTGCCCATGCCAGCCAGGCTAGCCGCTGCGGCATGTGAGCGCGCAGCACATCCCGCTCCCATCCGTGGGGTGCAGGCAGAGCTCCGCTCCCACCACCGCAGGCAGGACACCCACCTCTGCCTGCCCTGCCCCGGGTGTTGCTCCTGCCCTACACCTGCCCGCTCCGGGCAGGGGGACGCGCGGCCCTGCAACGTGTGCGCGGGCGGCGGCGGGCAGCGCCTGGTGCGACACGTGTGCCGGCCGCGCGTCTGCCGGTGCCGGGCACTAGCTGTGCCTCGGGGGCTGCGCTGGCATGTGTCTGCGTGGCTGCGTCCTCCTGACGGGGCAGTCTGGCCGTGTCTGACGGCACACGTGTGGCGTGAAGGGGGAGGGAGGATGAGTGGAAGATGGCTGTGGGAGCCTGCAACGGAGAGGGTAAGGAGAAAAATCAGCTAGACCTGCTGGGTTGGTTGAAATTCTTGTTTTGGGCTTGGACGGGGTATTTAAGCACATGTCTCACCCCCTTGTGGGATGAGAGAAGTGCCTCTCATCTCAGTGCACGGCCCTGCAAATGCAGCCTGTCTGTCACGCGGGAAGACCAGGGGCTGTGCCCGTTGCCCCGGGGGGGCTGCTCCATGCCACGCAGCTCCGCGGTCAGCGAGCGATGGCTCGCCCCCGGGCCCTGCCATTACATAAGGGAGGGGAGGCAGGTTTCCCAGTCGTAAAGGTGTTGCACAATTAATTATTCTGGCTTGGCTATGGATCCCTGAAGCTCAAGGATGCCACACAACATGACTAGCGCAGCACAGGCTCAGCCCAGCTGAGCCTCAGGCTAGCAAATCACTTCTGCTGGCGTCTGCCTCTTTCCACTGAAGTGTATGCTCCTTTTGAAGGGGGACGTGATGGAGCATGCTCTGGAGCAGCAGCACTCGTGGTCAATGGGCAGCTAGAAAACCCTTCCAGCTCTTCGCCCTGGTGTCTACCCTCTCCCCCCCAGGAGACACCTCCCTGCTGAGCCCACCGGCCCGCTCGCCCCCGGATAGCCAGCACTGTGCCGGGGAAGTGCGAATCCCCGTGCCTGGACTTCTCATTTGTATTTGTCTGGCTCAAGGTTAAAAGCCGTTTGGCTTGACATGCCTTTCTCCTGGAAATTAAGGACCTTGTATTTTTCTCCCTACAGTGGTATTTGTACCCTCTAATCAAGCTGCCTTTCCATCTTCTCTGAAAGGCTGAACATGCTGAACTCTCAGCTTCTCCCTGCAAAGGGCATTTGCTTTAGCCCTCAGGTGAATTTCCAGGTGCTGTCTTCACTGTCTTTTTAACTTTTTAACATCCTTCAAAAAAGAAAAAAACCTGAAACCCCACAGCCCTGCACTCGTCAGGGCTGGATGCAGGTACTCCTGGCTTGTTGATCTGCTGTCACATGGGGTTCCCTTCCCCTCCTTTCCACACTCTCCAGCAAGCCCCCAACGAGTGGATATCTACTACATAAGCTGTGTCAGCGAGGAGGTCAGGCATTGCAGTCATGACCTTTTCATTGCCATGGTCTTTCAAAAGCCAGTCCAGGTGATCAGACAAGTCACAGGACAGTGAGGCTCTGTACTGTCTGTCCGTCTCTTGCAATTACATGCCAATGGTGTTGGCAGTCCTGATGGGGAATGGGGATGCAGAACCAGAACATCATTCTTGTTGGAAACCCGAGCACTAAGAAGTGCATCTTATGTCCACGCAGACTTCTGAGCAAGGCTCTTTGAACTCTGTTGCACCTGAAGATTGTAGCCAGTGAAACTCAGCCTTGTCACACACATAATGCTCCTTCTGCTGGAAGGCAGGAGGGCTCTGCAGAGGGTTCTGGACAGGCTGGATTGATGGGCCAAGGTCAACTCTATGAAGTTTAACAAGGCCAAGTGCCGGGTCCTGCACTTGGGTCACAACAACCCCATGCAACACTACAGGCTTGGGGAAGAGTGGCTGGAGAGCTGCCCGGCGGAAAGGGACCTGGGGGTGCTGGTTGACAGCCGGCTGAACATGAGCCGGCAGTGTGCCCAGGTGGCCAAGAAGGCCAACAGCATCCTGGCCTGTATCGGAAATAGTGTGTCCAGCAGGGGTAGGGAAGTGATCGTGCCCCTGTACTCGGCACTGGTGAGGCCGCACCTTGAATACTGTGTTCAGTTTTGGGCCCCTTGCTACAGGAAGGACATCGAGGTGCTGGAACGTGTCCAGAGAAGGGCAACGAAGCTGGTGAGGGGTCTGGAGCACAAGTCTTATGAGGAGTGGCTGAGGGAACTGGGGTTGTTCAGTCTGGAGAAGAGGAAGCTGAGGGGAGACCTTATTGCTCTCTACAACTACCTGAAAGGGGGTTGTGGTGAGGTGAGTGTTGGTCTCTTCTCCCAAGTAACTAATGATAGGATGAGAGGAAATGGCCTCAAGTTGCACCAGGGGAGGTTTAGATTGGATATTAGGAAAAATTTCTTCACCGGAATCGAGTGGTCAAGCATTGGAACAGGCTGCCCAGGGAGGTAGTGGAGTCACCATCTCTGGAAGTGTTCAAAAAACATGTGGATGTGGCACTTCAGGACATGGTTTAGAGGGCATGGTGGAGTTGGGTTAATGGTTGGACTTGATAATCTTGAAGGTCCCTTCCAACCTTAGTGATTCTGTGATTCTGTGATAAAGTCTCTGCTTTCCACCATCTTCTTTCCTGTGAAAGGAGGCAACAGCTGAAGTATAATCCCAGGCAGTGACCAGGGCTTTTACCCATGCTAGACCAGAGCCCAAACATGTCTTAAACCACCTGTAATGTCGGTCACAGTCCAACGGTGCAGAGTGCAAGCAGGGGAGCATCCCAGGACCCAGGGCAACCAAGTTTTAGGGACCAAATTCTCTGCTTCTGAAAGCAGAAGATGCTCCACTTTACACACAGAGAGGATTTAGCCCAGCATTTCTTGTTATATAAGTTAACAATAACCTTAAGGTGTTGGTTTGGAGCACATCCATTGAATGATGCATTGTCCCAGAAACAGGGATAGAAAGTTGCCTGTTTACCAAGCGGTGAAAACAATAGTGATGAAAGACAGAGCAGCAACCCGAGTTCAACAACTCCAGCAGCTGGAAGTAATAATGACAGATGTGATCATTTACCATGGAGGTCCGTGAGCTGGTATAAAGTTTCATGGCCCAGAGTCATCCTCAGGGCACTGCACATTCCAGAAACATCTCTGAAGCAGCACCTTACAGTAAATGGCAATGAGCAGAAAATGATGAGGGCTGGTGTCAAGGGAGCAGAGTTCCTCCTCTGGCCTCTGATGAAACTCCATTTCAACGAGTAAAAATTAATTCCTTTCTAGATATGGGGCCTCAGGAAGAGTTACCAGCAATTGGCCCTGGTTTCTGGGACACTCTCAGCAGGGCTTGCTACGGTCCAACTTGAAGTAACACACTGGGCTGTTTAGTCTGAGTGTACGTCTGCACTTCCCTCCTGGGACACAACTGGAGTAAAGGCATGATGTATCCTCTAGGACATGAGTCTTTATCCCCTACTTGATGTCCTTCTGAAAAGTGCATCCCAGCTGAGGACAACTTTGCCTCTCCAGCATGGGTAGCAGGGGTTTTACACGGGCACAGACTGCTGAAGGCCTCTTGTCTCTTGACGGAAGCTAACAGAGTCTTGGCCCATTTCTGAAGGAGCCAGGGTGGGCTGCTGTGGCCACTGGTAGGAACAATATGAGACACAGCAGTAAAGGGCTGTAGTTCCAGAAGCAGGTTCCACCACCATCAAGGCAACTGCCTCTGGTACAGATTTGCCTTCTCACATGCCCTGGGTCTGGATCCTTGTGGGCTGCTCAGAGCCCATGGCCTTTGGCTGGAAACCCAGCAGTGTTTGCTGGCTCTCCGCATGACCTGACTCTGCACAGCTTGTGCTTGGAGGCCTGCTGAGCTCAGCTACCACCCTTACACCTTGGTCCTGTGTCCACAAGGCATCAGAGAGAGCCACTGGAAGAGCTGCAGGGTGCTCTGCTTCATGCTGTGAAGCTGCCTGTGCCAGTGGTGGGTGTGGGCGTGGCACAGCTCCTGCCTCCCGGGGACCTCAGTCGTGCTGGGCAAACTCCTCCTGAGGAAGACTGCTGCCTCTCCTCCCCCTCACACACATCTTTGCTCTCTTAGAGGAGAAGCAAGGCAAGAAGTTTCCTATATAGGTTAATAACAGCCCTGACTTCAGATTTCCTGTGACTCCTTTGGCAGCAACTGGGACCAAGTCTGCCTGGCACATCCCTTGTTGAAACCTCCCACAAACGACTGGCGTGTCTTATTCCTCCCAAGAGGTCCACACTGGGGTGTCCCACCAGGTTTTGTCTGCCTCCGCACCCTTCCCTCAGTGTGCCAGGTGAGGAATGAATGAGAGGCGCGACGGCCACGCCGAGCCCCACTCCTTCTTTCTGCGCATCGTCATTTCTGCCAGCTGAGTCTATTCGTTGTGGGAGGGGTGGGACAGCATGTGTGGAGCCAGGGCTGGTGCCTCTTGGTAAGGGTTTTGCAAGGCTGAGCAGATGCCCCAGCTGGGTGCTGGCAATAGATACTCCCCAAGCCACAAGCGGGATGAGTGTAAGTGATCTTATCTCACTGTTCAGTAATACGTATCCGATTTGCTGACTCCAGTTGCCCAACTGAGGTCTGATTCAGGTCTTCGTGGTCTTCCTGCAGGATGCGGTGGCAGGATGGGTGGGTACGATGTCTGAGTGCAGGGAACGGGGGTGGACATCAAAGACCCATCACTTGCACCTCCTTGTAGGGGCTTGGGGGTTTGATGCCCCCAGCCTGGAGCTGAAGAATGGGTACATCAGCGGCGCGTAAGTTAACAGGCAAAGCAGGAGAGATGCTGCCTATCCCCGGAGGATGGAAGGCTCCTGCATGGGAAGCCCCAGCCACACACAACAGACTTTCAGTGACAGATTTTGCTGGGAAAGAGTTTCCCAAGCTGTGTGTGTGGCAAGGTACCTTGCTACACGGTGGGCATTTTGGTACCTTGGCAGCACTGTCCTACTCCTACCACCCCAGAAAACACACGGTGCAGCAAAGTGCCTGTGATGGGGAGGCCTGGGGCTGCTGCCAGCCTGGGGAAGGGTAACCTCTCCTCTCCTCTGTGGGTTTTGAGCTCCCTGGCCCACTGCTGCTCTTGTCACCTTCCTGTTGCTCTTTCTTCTCCAGTCTGGAAGTGAACAGGAGCTGTGGTGAGGGTGGAACTCTGCTACTGGGATTTGCCAGGAGCGCTGGAGCTGGGAGATGTGGGGCTGCAAGGATGATGAGATCCATCCCCTCTGCATCCCAGAGGGGAGAGAGATGCACGGGCTCTCTGTGGGTGGAGGGGGAGGACCCCTTGTTCGTCCGTTTCATACACTGCATGCTTGCCTCCACCAAGTGCTGCTTTCAGGTCTCATCCTGTCCTCACTGGGCTCTGGCAACCTGCAGGGCTGGAGGTTTCCTTGCCTAAGGGAAAAGAGGTGTCTGACCCCTCATGGTGAGGGTCAGAATTTATGGAGATTGGAGTTGGGAGCTGCTGCCCATGCTGGTTACAAATGCACTGGTGACTCACGGGAAAGCCGCTCCTGTCTGCTGGTTTCTGATCCCCAGACCCTCATGCTGTGCCAGGGCTGGCAGCTCCTGTGGCTCCTGGGCTGGCTGTTCTCAACACCTGCCTTCAGATGTATGGGCATGGGGAGATCAGAGAGGTCTGAGCTGGGCTGCCTGTCTGGGGAGGGATTGCCCCTGCCATGTTCTCCCCTCTGCTTCCATAAACCACTTTGATTTGACAGTGGGTTTCTCAAGATAAAACCCCATCCATGCCTTGGGTCATAAAGCAAACTGGGGCTTGGATTTTCTGCATCCACCCAAGGGAACTAATGGATATATTCCCGGACACAGGATTATCCCTGTTTCAGTGCTTCAAGTTTAGGACTGAAATTCTGAATATCCCCTACATACTATTTTGGCATCTACTTTTGCTGACTCCTCTTGGGGCTTTCAGTGTGTAAATCCCCGCTTTTGTTCCTTCTGGGCAGGGCTAGAAAAAGAGGCCAGGACATTTTTCTAAGGAAGTGTGAGCTCTTTACCCTTGGGATATTCCAGGTCAGCCATAGGGTCAGTCATCCAATGCAGCTCCATCCAAGGGGAGGGAGGGGAAGATGGTGGCTCTCATCACAACAGCATTCAAGTTCTTTGCTTTTCCCCACCCATTAGATCAAGCCTTCACTGAAGCCTCTAGAACGAGTTTAAAAGCTCTAGCCCAAAACCAGCTCATGTCCCATGCCTGCTGATGCCTGTCTGTACAGGAGCTGTCAGGTAAAGGACATTCTCCCCTCTTTGGGAGAGGGACTCTCCTGGTGAATTGGGAGGTGGGTGCTTATGCCTCTTCAGACTTAGGGTGTTGCATCCACTGCACAGCCCAGCCCTTCTGTTTACAGCCCTGTTATCTCCACAGCCGCGGGCGCTCGTCTCAGGTGGCTTGTCCATGCCAAATCCCTGTTGCATTATGGAATCTCAGAAATGCCCATTACAATGCAGTTCCTTAATGCCTGTTTGCTTAAGGATGATGTTTAATACTTAAACTACCCAGGGGAAAAAAAAAAATAGGGCAGTATGGAAATTCCCCCAGGAGTGAATGTTCCAAAGAGGACAGCAGACTCTGTTCTCACTTGCAGCAAGTGTAGGCAAGATCCCTTTGCATTTGCAGAGATGGATTTAGGGAGTGACCAGGTGAACTGGTAGTCAAAGTCCCTCAACAGCCCACTCACAAAAGACAGAGACTGTAATTTGCTCCGAAGGTGCTTTTACAATTTAGGAGCCTGATTCTCTTCTCTGAGGATGCAGGTTACAGGAATTCTGTTGCAGAGACCATATGAGGGCAAGCAAGCCTTGGAGGTGTAGAATTGGGTAAGGGTACAGAAACTGGGCAAAAAGAGTTAAATACTTCAGGGAACTCCATGCTTCCTTTTGGATTTAACTCTCTTGTACTTTCTACCCTTGCATCTCCTGGGAAAGCAAAACATCTTCCTGGAAGCAGAAAATATCTACAGAACATCCATACCCTTATGATTTCTACTCTCCAACCTAAAATTATCCGTGGCTGGTTCACCCCTAGTTGCACTTTTGCCAAGACAAACAGTTCTTTTACTTCCTGAGGTACTTACTGACAGTGGTATGTCCCAACTTGGCCTTGGGTTTGCTGCATTACCTTATTTGAGCACTTTGGGCTCATGCTGGAATGGAGGTGAAAGCCATTCACCTGCTTGTCCTTCTGGGACTTATTTGCACCTCTTCCACTTTCACTTTGTCTTTCTTGAGCATGGGTGACATGAAATACGTATGGTATTGCAGAGAGAGCCCCTGCTGTGAATTGCACAACAGGATTAAGACATCCCTGCTCCTAATGCAAATACCTCACCCCATCTATAGTACAAATACCTTTACTTTTTGCAGGTCTGCACCTCCTTAGAGACTGGGGGTGGGCTACATTGGCTATGCATAGCTGTCTCCGTCTGGACTAGTTGTTTTGGCCTTCCTTTACAGACAATAAAGAGAAATAGATGCTTCTAAAGCAATAACATGGAGTAAACCTCTAAAATGACATTCAGGTATATTGTGTTCTTAAAATTATAATTTCTGTGCCCAGGGTCATCTGTGCTGGGACTATCTGTGGTTAGGTTAGAGAGCAGTCATAGTCTCCATTCCTGGACATGTCCTCATGTGGTAGGGAAAGTTCTTGTCGTTGCTCCTGACTCACACTTTGGGTTGGTGGAGTTTCACCCCATTTCTGTGTCTTATGCCTTCAGGGTCTTTGAACTTTCCTGCTGTGGTGCTCAGCAGCAGTAGTGTCTCCAAGTCAGGACTGGCTCTGCAGCTCTCAGAAAAGCGACTGTCTACACAGAGCAGTTTATGGCAGTAGCTCCTGCCAAAACCCTATTTCAGGAGAGCTGTTTGTAATAGCTTTCCTTTCAGATGTGTTATTAAAAAGCTTTCTCGTGGAGCAATTGGTGCTTTTCTAGTGTACAGTAGTTATTCTGGTGTGCAACTGCGTATACTGGAAAATGGCTTCTCTACAGCAATGGCATGTGATGAACGATGTTTATGCCTGTAAACTGGGACTGGCTTTGGGATCAGGAGGAAATTGGACGTGACAAAGGACCGCCAGTGGGAAGAGGCTGTGGGCCCATGCTCCAATATGATGCTGGGGGATCCATCCCTATGAGACACTTCTGAATGATATGAGTATAGAATCAGCTCAGGGTCACCCTTTCCTCCACTTGGTCCTAAGCAGCGGGCTTCATGGAGAGCTTTTTTCAGGGATTTTAAATATTATCCCCATGAGTATATAGTAATTCAAGTCCAAACCCAGTTTGCCAACTTCTAGGCCTCTCTTAGATGTCTGAGGGACCTAAATTAGGATTGCAGTTTCACCTTAAGTTTCCCCAAGCACAGATGCCAAAAACAACCCTCAGCTGTGTAGACTACCACTGTTCCCTGGAGGAATTTCTCCATTTTTCTAACTCAAGATGGAGGGCTAAGCAGACCCAGACATGAAATGAACACCTGGCTCTGCAAATCTGGAGGTTCAAGGCAGGATTTTGAAATCATTGTACTTAACCCTCCAGCTAGAATGGTTTAGAAAGCTTATGAACTTCCTACCCACTCACTTCCTACCCTGACTTGCTAGGCAAGCTATAATTTTTATTTTTAATGAAATCTTTTGAACATGTGACCATATTGCTCTGTCAAGCAGATCATGGGAACAAGGTGGTCAGAGGTATCTTCCAAAGGGAGATTTCACAAGGGTGAATCCTGTCATGCTCTGACCCAGTGACCTCTCTTGGCATAACAGCTTTTGCACCAGGTGACCCAGCCATCAGTGCAATGAATGACTCATTGCAGATTTGTGTGATTCATGCCTTTCTCCGTATTGGATTGCACCACCCATCCTGGGATGGGTGAATCAATTTGGCTTGGACAAGTTGTGGAACCCACCAGTCCAGGTTTATCCATTCAGCTGCTTAAGAAAAAGTCTGGTTATTTTATTAAACTTCATTTTTAACAGGAAAAGTTACATTGCTGGAGGCTGATTCAGCACCCTGCAGAAGCTAAGGAGTTTATGAGCCTGACTTTATTTTGTGTCACTAGAGCCAGTAGGAAAACAGATGAAGGGGAGCAGCCAAGGATCGGTTCTTCTTTAAAATTTCACCTGTGTCTTTCCCCCAGCATGGAGCGACAAGGGAGGGAGCCAAGCGGCAAGGCTGAAATGCAAACAGCAAACTTGGAACCTGGATGTTAGTTTTGGACCTTGTCTAGAAATAACAGCCCGAGCACAGTGAGTTTCTTGTGGCATGTTGCAAGGTTCTGCAGGGGAGAAAGGAAAGGAATAAGAAAGTGACAAACATTACTGACAAGAGCTCTGTTGGACCAGGGTCAGAGGGCATGGGTTCAAGTCTTGGTTTATTCCTAGGTATGCCGTGTTTGTTGGTCCCAGAAGATATTGGAAGAAAAGATTCAGATTTATGGAAGGAGCATGACAGAACAATGTTGTCTCTAATTTCCCTGCTGAGCTGAGCTTCCTTTTCTCTCTGAATTTCCTCTGGGCAACCAGCAGTTTCCATAAATTAAAATGTTACATGACCACTACCCCCACCCCGCCTCCGCCAGCGCCTGGATTTTTTGACACTGTAGAGATTGACAACAGAAGTCCCTTGCTTGGTCTTCAATTTCTTTGGCACTACCACCAGGAGGACAGGCATGAGTTTTTGTGACAGAGTTTTTGAAATTTCCTTTCTTTGAGCCTTTGTGCTGTGAAAGACCATTTTGAATGTCCATGCAAGGCAACACTAAAGGCATGGACGTCTCACTGTGTCCACCCAACACTAGGAAAGCCCAGCAGCTCTGAGGGCCTACCTTATTAGTCTTACTGCTACATCCTTCCATGTTTAACTTCTACTGGCCCATGGACTGCTTCTAACCACCAGGATTGTACCAGTACCCTGTGCATCAGTTACTGCAGGAGATGGGCTTGTTTGGAAACCTGTTTCTTCTGACGTACATCTTTAATTGGTTTGTGTTCAGATCATGTGTTCCTGCAGTCCACCTGAATGGTGTGTCAGGGCAGTTCCTGTCTTGGCACAGAGAAGCTCCAACATTGGGGACTTTCAGCCCTTACCCACACTTTGATTAGTTATTGCTTCTGAAAAGGTCTTCTGCTTCTTTGAGTGTTGCATCACTGTCCCTTCCCCAAGCTCCTTCCTAGGTAATAACATGGCTGTCTGTTGGGAAAACAGTTGCATAAGTCTCTATTGCTCATTTTAAGTCATTGGATCTTGGGCTTCAGTGATTCACCCTCACAATGCCCCGAGAAGGGAATCCAATGTCACTCTCTCCATTTTACTGATGGGAGAAGCTGAGGTGCGGAAAGGTGAAGGATTTGCTCAGGGTCAAGCAGTGACTCAGCTGCAGAGCTGGTATCAGAGCTCCCACCCCACCCTGGCTCCTTGGGCTTGCATCTGTCTAGACTTTTCCAAGCACCAGCTTTGATGCTGGTCTTACTACCATCTTCTACCATCAACCTGGGAGCCGAGACATCTCCCCTCCCTTCACCAGTTGTAAGGAAATGTCTGTATCCTCAGCTCATAGCCAGAGGGGCTCAGATGCTGCAGACAGGAGAAATGTACCTACTTACCTAGAGAACATCACCCCATGCCTCTTGCTCCTTACCTGTCTCTCTTTGGTCTTATGGCCCTGTCCCCACCACCAGGGAAGGAACGGGATCCAGGACCCAGCCTAAATAAATCTCAATAAACCTACACCACAGAACACAGCGTTTGCATGCTGGTGGTTCAACAAATGGCAAAACAGCCCACAGGCTGTAGCTTAGGATCTGCCAAAAGGGAAAAAAACCCAACACACCGCTCCATTTCTGGCTGTGACGGCTTTGATATCAAGTCAGCTTGAAAAGGATGGAGCAGAATATAAAGGAGAAGGGAGTGCAGGAGGAAGTGAGGCAGAGGAGTGGCTGTGGATCCTCCATGGCTTGGGTGATGCACAGCAAGAGGGTGAGGGGAGAGAAGGTAAAAAATGGGTGCCCTAAACACTGGTTTGCAAACCGCAGCCTTAGCGAGCATGCTTGGGGCTGACAGAGCACTCACTGTAGTTCAGAGGACCCCATTGATGCTGGTGATACCAGCCGGGCCTGAGCGCAAAGTAATGAGGAAAGTTTCCTGTCCCTGTAATTATGTTTGGACCCGAGTGTTTCCCTGCATTTGATTCCTCACATGTTATTGCTTCTTAACCACATTCCTGACTCTACTCCTTGGCCTGGCTGCAGCTTCTGTATGAAATAAAGGCCCATTTACCACTGCACTGAAAAGCTCTGCTTTTCCAACAGGAAAGTTGATGGTTAAACAAGGGGAAGTAGAAAAGCCGGGCATCTGTGGCTTTACAGTGGAGGCGGGGGAACAATTAAGGAAAGAGGTCCCTTTCAGTCCTGCAGATTCAGCCCTGCTGCTCTGCATCAAGCCCCAGTGAGATCCCTGCAAAGATCCCAGGGAATTTTTACTACTTGCTTAACAGAAACCAGATGCCACAAGTGGCACGCGTCCTGTTAGCAGCCCTCACCCCAGTTGGTATAGGCTGGGACAGCTTTCATTCAGACAATCGCATGGAACTGTCCCAGGGTGATACAGGATGTTACTGAGGACGAAAAGGCAGCAAGGGTTGGCTCCTGTACGGCTCAGTGAGTCGGTGGTCTCCTCGTCAAGGTCCTATGGTGAAGGATTGGCTCTGCACTTGGGACCTCTCCCCACTTTTTTTCACAGCTTTCATGGGGACTGGGATAGAAATGCTCTCCCAAAGCCCTGGGAGGGGGGAGAAACTGTAATGATACACGAGAGTTTGGACCCAAATGCAGATTTTCATGGAGAGATGTCTGATCTTGCTTTGTGATACCAGCTTCAGCTGGGTAATTGGTGGAGTCAGGAGGTGCCTTGGCCTCAGCCTGCAGTACAGGTGTGGGGAATCAAACCCTCCTGCCCCACAGTTTTGCTGCAAAAGCACTGTCAGCTTCTGGATTAGCTCAGGAATACTCATCACTTTGCCATCCTGCAGGAATTTGGGAGGGAAAAGAAGCTGAAAGCAGGGTACTGTGATTGCACAAATGGGTTAAGACACTACTCAGTCCATGCATTTAGCTTTTAGAAGCTGGTGAGGGGTAGATACGGCCCCGTGTTTTAGGTGGTGAGTGATGAAAATAACAGGGGTTTGAGCAGGACATCCTTGTTCCATTTAATTCCTTCTTCTCAAACTCCTGAATCCTCTGCTCACCTATGCAAGACATCCCACCCTGTCTCAAGCTGAAAAGAAGGGAAAAAAAAATAAGTTGGGTTTGAAGAGCGGGTGGAAGGGGTGTGGTTACCCAGGAGGTGTGTCAGGCATCGAAGAACTTATTTATAAGCAAAGGCAGCTCTGTTGGGGAAGAAACCTTACTGAGGTTTTGTCAGCTGCTGCTTTTTCCCTGCTGCTGCTTGAAGGGCACCTCTGCTGCCATGGGGAGGCAAAAGGAAGTTCTTGCTACCATTGAGGAGCACCTGAGGATCAGAAACAAGTTAGTCCGGCAAGCGCTGGCTGAGTGCCTGGGGACGCTGATCCTGGTGGTGAGTCTGTGCTGTGCTGGGGGGATGCTCTCTGACCCCTGGGGGGTCGTGTGGGGGGACATGGTGCCAGTGAGGGGGCTGTGCTGCTGCCAGAGTTTGCACCGGGCATCAGCCCAGCTCCAGTGCAACCTGCCCCATGGGGACCAAAGAAGTCCTTACCCACAGGAAAAGAGATTCATTCAAGTTGCCATAGGATCAGCTTCAGGGTTGCTGGGGAAGGGTGGGCTCTGCAGAGCTCGGTGGGTGTGTGTGTGGGGTTTTTGTGCGCCTGCGAAGTACAGGGAGCGAAAAAGTCTCTGTGGAAGCAGCAAGTGTTTTGCTAAAGATCGTGTAAAACTTCCTTTCTGTCTGCCCTGGAATATTTTCTTGGCACTGAAATACTTCAAGTGTTATCACCCGGGGAAGTGAAAGCTCTTCCCTCTCCTCACGTTGTTTTCCTTGTGCATCCTATGGAGAAGAAGTAGCCAGAACTTAAACCGTTGCGGTGTTTTTTTGCTTTCAGCTGCAGGCTCCCCAGGGCTTTATCAGCGGGTTGCACACCACCACGGCAGCCTGTGCCAGCAGCCGATCGGGAGCTGGCGCGCGCCGTGTGTGCCACAGCACCGAGCTGTCAGTTGATGTGTTTTTAAGGAGTCAATGGCAACAAAACTCTTCTGCCCTTTTTAGTGCTTGGTTTCCAAAGGGGTAGGATAGAACGAATAAAGCGGGTTGAATGTCTCTGTAAGTGACTTGGTCTGATGACGTTTTGAGCGGCTCTGGCTTGCTTTGAAGTCAAAGGCAGATGCGAAGAGCGAGGACAGTTGCGCATGTGGAGTGGGGAGCAAATACCAGTGTAGCAAAACTGGGATAGTGGTATCTGGCCTTGGGCATCTGCATCTGAAAACGCAGGACTGCCCAAGAGGCCACGAGTCTGTTGCATTGATATTGCAGCAGAAATGAGTTGGTGTTCACTCGGTGAATACCTGCAGGTGGAAGTTCCCCTGAAGTGGTATAAAGCCAGAGCAATCCTATAGGTTTCAGCAGAGAGACTGTGGGCTTACACCTCTTTGCAGCTGATGGCAGGACTATCTGGGGAGAAATCTAATAGTTGGAGGAGCTGAAAGCAGAGGAAGGCTTGATGAAGCTGCACGTGCTCCTGCGGGCAACACAAAAGGAGCAACATGCTATCTTATGCTTTAATGAATAAGTTTTTTTTTTGATGAGGAAGGGGAGGCCACTGGGTCTTGAGTGGGAGGATTGGGGGTTCAGCTGACCCCCCCAAAATGCTACCGCTCTCCAGAGAAAGCAGCTTTGCACAGGGCAATGGCTGTATCTTCAGAGTGACCCAGCTTTGGTGATTTGCAAACAAGTCCTGTTGATTTTTCAAAGAAGGACTGTTTGGGATTAAGGTGGGTAGAAACTGATAGGAAAGTGATTAACAGGTAGAAAGTTGCTATCTATGAATCATCAATGTTGCTGGAGTTAGTCTCAGGATTGAAGCAAGGTAAGATTTTTAAGGAGGAATAATGTCTCCTGCTAGCTAAGTTAACGTTGCTGGATAACCAAGGTAAGCCTTTAGCCATGTGGATCTGAGCTTTCAGAAGGGCTTGTGATCCAAAAAATGCTGTTCCTTCTTCCAACTGTATTAGCTGGTGTGACAGAGATTACTATTCCCTACAACCTTGCCTCTCTGGGGCAGAGAAGAATGGTGATGTGCTCAGAGCCCGAGGAAAGGTTTGGTCCAAAATCATAACCAGCCTTAAAATGAGGGTAGTAATGGGCACCCATCAGCAAGGCTGGATGATGCACTGGCAAAAGTGGGCAACACATGCCTTGTCCTTGGGACCACCACACCTGCTGTGTTTTGAACCCTGTGTGTAAGCGTACAAACAAATCCCTCATGTTCTTCAGGAATTCCGGAGCTGGTGTCTGGAGGCAAGAAAATGCTGGTTTTTGTGACACATTCAACTCCATCTTCTAGGTCTTGTAAAAGTGAGCTGGGATGTCCTGCAGCAACTCTGGAAGGCTGTGGGTACTGTGACCATGTGGGAGAAGATGGGTGGACTGGTGAGAGAAATGGGAAAATCCCAAACATGGTGAATGCTCCTGGGTTATCAGCAGGCAAAACAGGGTATACAGAAAGGGAAATGGGTTCCAGGGCAACAAGCCTGCAGTATGGCTCTGCTGGGCATCAATCACTTTCTGCCTTGGAGCTGTCCCAGTCTATTCTTCTGTTAATGAAGTGACGCTTACAGATTGTATTTATTTTACAAAACAAAACAAAAAATTCTTTTTTTTGCTCCCTACCACACAGATTCTTTTCCATCTTTGTATTTATCACCTGCCTAAACCAGAAAGGGCCTTGAAGATGACTTTCTTGCTGTTTCAGGTGGCATGGGTAGTAGTTTGAATTGGATAGTCCCAGGAGAGAGTTTCTCATTCTGTACCTTGCAAAAGTCCCTGCTGCCCACCCTGCCAGCAGGCTATGCTGAGTGTGCATGCATTTAGCTGCATTTGAACCCAGTAAATATCCCTTATTCAGAGAAGAAGGAAGTGAACAATGAGGAGAGACATGGGATACATGAAATTGTCTTCACAGACGGAACTGACTGAACACAGATATGTCTAGAACAGGACAATATTAGGGATGGACTTAGGGTTTAATATTGTTGACAATGAAATTAATCTTACTGAGCTGAAAGGAAGGAGATTGTTTAAAGTTTGCAGCTTACTTTATATTTCACTGTAGAACTCGTCCCACTGTGGATATGAGCATGTTTCAGCTTCTTCCCTCCTCCCTTCCACTTGCATAAAGACCACAGAGCGCTCAAACTCGTGCAAAGCAAAGCAGCTTCAGCCCCCTGCAAATTCTCTTTGCCTGTAAGAATTAACCCAGTGCTTGATTTTATTTTTCTGATTTTTAAGGAGGTTGTAAAGGTAGCAGAGTGTTAAAACAAAATAGTGCCTCTTTTAAAGATAAGATAAGAAAAATAATCCAACTTAGGCAGCCAAGCCCTGAATAGCGCAAAGGTGAGGTGCTCTTTAGTTGCGAGCTGCTTCTTCTTTGTACAGCACCTTGCACAACATGGTGCAGACTAAAGTCTGCGGGTAGTGTTCTTACTGTTACAAGAACAGTAATGTTGATTTTACCTTTCCTCTGATAATTAACTTGACGGGTTTTTTTCCTTTTCAAAATGCACTTTTTGAGTGGTACTTTAGGTTTGAACTTCATACCCATGTTGGAAGCACCGCTTGCTGGCAAGAGTTAAGCAATGCAAACGCTGAAGGCATTTTCCAAGTCACTTGCTGTTTGTGTTATTACTGTAGCAACTCACTAAAGCCAGATTTCCAGTGGCAGGCCTCCGTGCCTCCCTTAAAGGCTTGATCTGTTTGCCTTGCTCTGCTGGCTGTAAATACCAAAGCTGGCTCTGTTTGGTTTTTACATTTGCAAGAGAAGGAACTTGCTGTTTATAATTGATTTCCAAGTCCAACTAACCGTGATTCACTGCTGTAGAGTCACAAAGAAAGAACAGAACAATTCTTAATTGCTTTTCAATCAGGGCTGTCTTGACTTTGTGGCCAGGTGGGAGCTTTTTGGGGTGTGAGTGTTCTGCAGACCACAGAAATCAAAGCAGCAAAGTGGTTGGGATGATCAAGGTGAAGGGAGCCCCGTTGAACTGTTGGCAGTGCAAAGCTTCAAGTTGCCGCTCACCCCACAGCCATCTGGGGCTGCATGGCGTTTCCCACAGTCACTCTTTCGTTTGCGCTGATTTCCTTCAACCCAGCTTGTTGCATTTGGAGAACGTGAATTTTTTTTTTTCAATTTTTTAAAATTTCAAGTTTTTTCTTAATGTTTTGCTAGGATTTGAAAAGGGCTGGAAATCTTTGCTGTGAGTGTGCTGAACACTGCTGATCCTTCCCTGCAAAGGGTCTATGCTGCTGGGTGTGGAGTCATGGGAAATGGCAGCGCCGCTGCTCTCCCTCACCTCTTCCACCAGAAGAGCTCGAAGCCGTTAACTGTCCAAAACTGCCCATCCTTCCCTGTGCAGAAGCAGGAAGGTTTCTCCTTCCTACAAACAGGACAGTCCAGGCACCAAGTCTTGCCCTCAGTGGGAAAGCAGCTTTTCTCCAGCAGTGCCCAGCCCTCTGACCAAAACCCCACCAGAAGTACAGGCGTTACGAAAAGCTAAAGCCTCCTGATCTGAGGGGTACCAGAGATATCAGAATAAGTGTTTTTGCTTCTGTGTGTGTGAACAAGCTAAAGCAGTGAATTTCCTCTCTAATGCCCAACTCCTCTGCTGACAGTTGCTCAGGTTTCTTGTGCCGAGCGCTGCTTGTCTCTCCAGCTTTGTGCAGCGTTGTTGTAGCACATGATGTATGTGCGACACAACTTTCCTTAGACCCTCTTATCTCTCGAGTCCTGCAGCCCTGCCTGGCTCTGGGACAGCACGAGGTGCAAAAAGAACCGTAACATGACAGACCATCTGCTGTCCTTCCCCGCAGGACTGCTGCTGACCAGGCTGGCTCCAGCTATGCTGGACAAGAAGCCCAACTGTGGGGTCTGATGTTTCTCCTTGCTTTGCAAATTGTAAATGATGACCAGTCGGATTGTTCAGGAGATGCTTTGGGGAAAGGCAAAAATGACAGTGCTCCTTGCGCTGCCTTTGTGGCTGGTGGAGGATGTCCTGGCTGCACAGGCCATGGAGTTGAGGAAGATGTCTGCATGCTGCTTGAGCAGAAACAGCAATGGGGATGGATATGTCTTCAGATCTACCCAGCTGGGTTCTGCTTCGGGGCGGGGGCGGGCAGCAAGAGGCCATGGGGGAGACTTACAGTGTGCCTTTAACCCCTTCTTGCATTGAGCTGCAGAGAAAGAGTTGGGAGGTTGTTTTGAACTGGCTGTAAAGTAATAGTCCTCTGCCTCCTGCCTCCCAGCCTCCCCCTTTGAAAGGACTGTAGACAGTCCTAAGTTCCGCTCTGATATGAACAGAGGTGTTCCTTTGTGTGTCTAACACTTAAAATCTTCCATCAATATCTCGAGCTCTCTTCCTTCTTAGCAGACCCATGGTTTGACTGCCCTTTTGGCATCTTCCCCACTACCCAGAGGGCAGTGAGGGCTGAGCAGCCTTTCCCATCCACTGAGGTAATTAGGGTAGATTTACAGCAGGCTCCTTGCCTAATCCCTGGTTTATTTGCTGGCTGAAGAGGAGAGTTTTAACTCTGGTAATAACACCCCTCCTGTCTGTCTGAAGTCCAAAAGCAAATGCATCCAGGACTTTTGTGTTGCACCTGAAGGTGTGAAAAAGCATTGGCAAAGAAAAAAGGAGGCAAGCAAGGGAGGAAACCTGGCTGTTGTGTAGGGGAGTGCTGAGCCCTAACTTTCTCCCAAGTTCACATACAGAGCTACTTTTCACAATGTCTGCCTGTAAATTCAGTGGCCTCACTTCATTAGCTTTTTCAACTTTTTTGTCCTCCAAGGTCCTTTCCTACCAGCCCTGACTAGCTCCAGAGCTTTCTTGTCTCCAGGCATTGAGACAGGGTGTTTTTACCTTGTGTGACAAAGCCAAATAACCAATCTCCAAACATGCCCTCGACACAGGGAGTTTAAGGTTTCCCTGAGTGTGAAGTTTCACCCAGCAACCTGCTACCTTTTCCTGGTTTTGCTGCTGCTTCTGGCTGTCCCCTCTCTTGCACAGGCTTTGGAGTTTGTCAGCCCCCCCACTCTTGAACCAGTTCAACTGACAGGTTCTGCAGAACATGGATTTTGCTATTGTTCATAGTGCAAGGAGTTGGATCAGCTTGTGAAGGAAGAGGAGTGAGAAGCCTCCCTGTTGGCAGGGAAAACCATTAGATCTGCTAGAGCCTGTAAGATGAAATTAGGGAGCAGGCTTCCATTAACCCAGTTAATGGGTGCATTGACCTCAATTCCTATGAGACTAGCTTTAATACATTAGGGTAATGCTTTGTTGCCGTCATTTTATTAGCACTTTAATACTGCTTTTGAACTTGGCTGGTGGATCATGGGGATGTAACAGTTGACTGCTGCATGTGCTGCCATGTGAGGTGCTAACCTGGCTTTCTGTTGGCTGGGATGTTCTTCCAGTGATGTTTGGGCTTTTATTAAAAGAAATGTTGGAGGCAGGTTATTAAAATCATAAGCAATTACCTCTGCCTTGGGTGTGCACCACTGTCTCCCACCATAGTGCTGTAATACCAACTAAGATTTTACATCTATTGCATGGACTTAAAAGTCACTGGCATAAATGGTGAATTGCTTTTATTTTACCTTCCTTGCCTTTCAACTCAAGCTAGCTGTTCCTAAATAATTCACTGAGAGCACTGGAAAAGGAAGACTTAAAAAATGGATGCTGAGGGTCTCCTGTTTCATATGGCCTGGGAGAAGGAATTGCAAGGAAAACTAGCAAACAGGAGAAGTGGAAATGGTATGATTAAAAAAGGTGACAGCTGCTACCACAACAAAACTGTGTAATGTCAAGCCACTTGCCACAAAAGCATGGCTGACCATCATTTCAACTGATTCCTGAAAGTCAAATGCCATGGATGGATGTCATGCATGACAATGTATGTTCATGCTTAGTGGACTCCATGGGCGCAGGATGGAATTGCACACACGCATATCAAAGTTCAAATCTGTCCCTAAATATCACCTTACTGTTCTTATCTGCTGAGGGTCAAATTTTCTACTGTTATGTTGAATTAAGCCAAATAGTGCTCCGGGCTCATCTGATAAATAATTGTAATGCTCCCATGGAGTGGCTCCAGGGTGTTTTTGCACGGCCCATAGACTCTTTTCTGAGGAAAAGCTGGAGAGCTATTGCTGGGTGTAGGATGGGGGAGAGGAGGATGGGGAACAAACTCTTGAGAAATGGCAGATCTGTCCTTCCTCCAGGTTAAGGGAAGACCTTTGTGGGTGAACAGGGGGTGGGAGGGGGGAAACCTTACTCTGTGGTTTCTGCAACCAAAAGGTATGTGGCTAACAAGCCAACCAGCATCCACTTGCAGAACTGCCAGTTCTTTCAGAGTGAATAACACAAATACCTTAATCTGTCAGAAGAACCTGGGGCCAACCCTGCCAAACTCAGATGCCCATTGCAGCTTTTTTGTGGGCTCACCCTGCCCACCCCTCACCCCCCACCCCGGTCAGACTGCTGTGATGTATAGCATTAGAGGCATGAACACTACGGCCAAATACTCTCTCCAAACCTTTGTCTAAAGCATGCTAGGGCTCTTCTGTGGAAAGGGAAGGAACTGTTGTCACTCTGGTGATTAGTCAGTATTTATTTGCTCAACTGGAGTTACACTTCCCTCAGTGGTTTGGGCATAGCTGGGAATGATGGCTCTGTTTGCTGCACAATAAACAAGACTCATCTTTTCTGCCTTTGCCTGGGTGTCTTCTCTGCCATGGTTTCCCAGCTGAGCAGCTCAGGGTTAGGACATTGAAAGGACTGTTCTGACTGCACCCAGCAGAGAGCAGTGCTGGATGTCTCTCATTGATTAACAAGTTCTATAGGGTACTTTGTTCATTCTACACAATGTCCTGTGTTGGAGACCTGGCTACTTGCCAAGAGGCACCTGTGTACAGTGTCCACCTCATGAGTCAGCCTGAAGCCTACTTGGCTGCTCCTTTCCCAGGAGGCTGAGTGCCATGTTTGCTTTATTAGTAATTCATCAGTTGTCAAGGGGATTGGAGGGGATGAGTTAGATGTGTTTTGGCTTTGCCCTTGATCTGGATTGTGCGTTGCTCAGTGGGCAGGTCCAGTATTGGCAGGAGACGTGAAGACAGGCAACCCTGCTGCCTATTTGGTGGCTTATCCCCTACAAGCAGATAATGCCTCTGTGGCAATTGAGTAATTCTGGGATGATGGACTTCATAGAAGCAGAAAGTCTTGATGAATACGTAGATATGGGCATGTGGTCAGTAGAAATAAGGCAAGCCTTGATCCCTAGATTTGAGGATCTCAGGAGCAAGAAGAGAAGGATCACTCATTTGGAGCAAATGTCTTTGAGCAAGAGCACATGCCTCCCTTAGCTACTAGGAAACACTCTTTATCACCCGGCAGAAACAACTTCTGTCCTCCAAAGTGCTTGGTGCACTCCTGATCATGGACAGAAGGCCAAGCCTCTGGCTATGCTGGTGGCAGGCTGTCTGTGGAATATGGACTTTTCTTGATGGTGGCCGTACGATGTTGGTGCTGCAGAGACAGGCCATCTGTGTTTCCCTGATCTTCTCTTACATGGTTTTGCCATAGGAAGGATATGTCTGTTTTGGGATGGTGTAGGTTGTGCTCGGAATGTCCGCAGCAGAGAGCATACCCTGGGGCTGGGACAACTGCAGGTACCTCAGCTCAAGAAGGCAGGCCCAATCCCTCACTGTCAGCCAATGCCACCTGAAAGTGGACTCCATGAATGTCAGTCTGTATTTTACCTTCTTCAGTCATGTCTGTATTTCCAGGCATTAGCAAAATTGTTCCCTGACAATTTATGTGCTACTGTGTCAAACAATTAGCCTTTTTAACAACAAGATACTCAGATCCCTCATCTGAATGGTTGCACTGTAAATACCTTGGTCCAGGGTGCTGCCTGGTTGATTATTCTCACCTACCAGCTGAAAATTAGGTGGTTGGACAAAGAAGTCTCATGGAGATATGAACTTTTGCTTTTGATTTTGGCCCTGTTTTTGTTCCCCCCTGCCAGGAGACAGGCGTGTTCTGTGTCCTTACTCTTTCCCTGCTGTCCTTGGAGATAACACCTAGATACTTTGAACAAAGGTTGAAGCTTTGAAGGCTTTGAGTCATGGGTGGGCTGTGATGGTGCATGCAAGTGTAAGTTGAGAAGTTTCAGGCACTGGTCTGCAACGGACCCTGATGTGAAACAGAAAGGGTAATTTCAATCTATTCTCCTCCTAGCTGTTTGGCTGTGGCTCCGTTGCGCAGATCGTGCTCAGCAGAGGGACTCATGGAGGTTTCCTGACTGTTAACCTGGCCTTTGGCTTCGCTGTGATGCTCGGCATTTTGATCTCAGGACAGGTATCAGGTACGTTGTGCCTCCATGTGGGCTGGATTTCACTTGTGACAATTGTTGTGTAGGCCTAGATAGCTGTGCTTTTCCTATGAGGCACTGGTATGGAAACCAGTGTCGCTTGACTGATCTCTGGGACCCAAATTCTGCCCATGAAAGTGCAGTAACCTCCAACTTCTCTGCAGGTGGACATCTGAACCCAGCTGTCACTTTTGCCATGTGCTTCTTGGCTCGGGAGCCCTGGATCAAGCTACCAATTTATGCCCTGGCTCAAACTCTGGGGGCTTTCCTGGGAGCTGGCATAGTCTTTGGGCTGTACTACGGTAAGAGCAGAAGCTTTGTGTTTGTTGGGTTGGGTTGAGGTGGATGCTCTCCATGACTCACTGCAGGTAGGCTGGTTCCCAAATCAGAGAGAAGCATTGTCTTGCAGAGCAGAGATGTGAGAAACCTCCTTACGGTGTTTCTGGGAGAACCTTCCTGTTCTCATGATGATGATGGGCTCAAATCAATCTGAATTCTGACCAGCATTGTCAATGTGTGAGTCTTTATCTTTGAGTAATGATCACTGTAACATGGACCACTGGATCGCCACTCTTGCAGGTGCTAACTAGATTAAAACAGATCTTTCAGAAATGCTGATGAGATGCTAGTAGTAATGGAGATTTTGTATCTGTGCATTGTTCCAGAGCTGTTTCATCCTTCTTGGTTTAAAAGAAATAAAGACTTCACCATGGATGTCTTCTGCATTGTCTCATGTTAGCTTCCAGACAATGGGACTTCTAGCAGTTTTTGCTGCCCTTATCACAGTGATTCTATACGTTGGAAAAGATCCTAGAAATCCAGTTCCTCATGCATCTATTCCTCCTGAGTGGTGTTCCTCATCATAAGGCAATAGTCAGTGGGCAAGAATTGACTCTTTGTGCTGGAAATTGCTCTTCCTTAAATATCAAGGGTAGCATTTTGACTCAGTTTACCTCCTCATGTCTGTTTCTGGCAATAAGAGCCAGCAGACCTGTAACTGAGCAGAACGTCTGGGTCATTATAGCTTCCACCTGAAGGGAGGGTGGAAGTGCCACCCCGGTACTAGCACCGACTGCTTTTCATTTCAGAAAGCAGGGGGACCTCCCTTCATCTCTGAACTGGAGTCCTGATGTTTACAACACCAGTTACCTTTCTAGTTGTGGGATGAAATCTCCTCTTCAGAAGAGTTAATCCCTTTTAGCTGCCTAAACCATGGAAGAGCTACCTTCAGAAAGTGTCTGTTTTTCTCTCCGCTAACCATGGAGGGAATCTAGACAGCCCACCTAGGTTAGTTAACCAGCTTCTACATAGTTGTAGGCAATGGCTGACTGCTCTACAAGACAACTGTGAGATGTGAAACTGTGTATTTGCTTAGAGGAAAATGCAAGATCAGCCCAAACCCTGTTTGCTCCAGATCAGATCCATAGCAATGTCTCATGTCTTGACGTAAAGACATACCACAGGCATTTGGGTACTTTTCAGAGATTTGGATTCAGCTTAGTGTTTACTTTTTGGATCTAACTCTTCCCTGGTGCCTGACAAACAAGAAATATTAGGAACAGAGGCTAAGGCCATCTGCATCTGAGCCTGACTGATAAAATGCTGTAGTGGGTCACACCCTAAGTTTTCTAAATGAATGCTCTACAGCAAGCGGTTTTGCAACACATAGCAATGGGGTGCTCAGGGAATTCTGTCTCAATATTCATGGCTCTGTGGAGCGAACATTTTAGTCATCTTCCAAGCAGGGTCCTCTCTCTGATGCATATTGGAAAAGACTGATCTCTCTACATCTCTTTTTTTCTTCTCCCCATGTTGTGTCTACCCCCTCCACCAGATGCCATCTGGGCTTTTGGCAGCAACCAGCTGTATGTAACAGGACAGAATGGCACTGCTGGTATCTTTGCCACCTACCCGTCTCAGCATCTGAACATTGTGAATGGATTCTTTGACCAGGTAAGAGGGTGCTGGGAAGATGAGGGTGCATTTGAAGAGGGATCTTCTGGGATGGTTCTGGGCCTCTTCTTTCATTAGAGAATGAATTGCAATTTAAAGAGAAGATATCCAGAAAGGTTTTTAGAGCTGACACAGGTATCTCACTAGCCTGTAGGAAGAGCAGAGCCAGAAAGCACCCTTACAGCAAGAGGCTTGTGTTAAGGGGACTAACCAGTCACACAAGACTGGCCAGGACACCAGTGTAAAGGATACCAATTGGTCTCAGCCCCTGAAAAGCAATAGTGTGAGGAAGGATGGCTCTTCCTCACTCCCACTCTACACTGCGACTGTTGCACAACCCAGAGGTCAACTGGGTGTGGGGTGGTGGTTGGTGTAGGAGGTGACTGTCTGCTCCTTAAAGTTGCCATCAACCATAAAAGGACAGTAGCCAGCCAGCTGTGGCAGGTTGGAAGCATGTTCGGGAAGATGTCTTCAGCTGCACAAACAGTTCATAGCTCTTCTGTGGGTAGGTAAAAAGGTGTGGGCTTGATTGAGCTTGTGGGCTTCCAGGAGGAGAACATTCCACTCTCCCATTCCTGTGGGTGCTCAGTCTACTGTGGTCTGATAATGCCATGGGATGATTCAGTGCAGCTGTTTCAGTTTAGAGAATGAGTCCTAAATGCATGGGACTTCAGAGAAGTTAAATAATTTTGTTAAAAGACTAATCTGGATTAAATTATTCTTCTTCCCCCTCCCTCCCCAGTTCATTGGCACAGCCTCCCTGATTGTTTGTGTCTTGGCTATTGTTGATCCTTACAACAACCCTGTCCCCACGGGGCTGGAGGCTTTCACAGTTGGCTTCGTTGTCCTTGTTATTGGAACCTCCATGGGCTTCAACTCTGGCTATGCTGTCAACCCTGCCAGGGACTTCGGGCCTCGTCTCTTCACAGCCATTGCTGGCTGGGGCACTGAAGTGTTCTGGTAAGTGCTTCCAAATGAAAACCTTGTGCATCAAGGGATAAAAATATAAGTCCAAGTAGGTGGTAGCTCTGGCATCATAAAGAGCCTTGCACCCATGAGGTATACTTGGTTTTTATAAAAAATTTTAAAGGACACTGTTTGCTCTGCTCCAATTTCTTAAGAAATTGTAGAAGCTTGGCAGTTTCCAGCAGTGAGAGCAAATGACCTAACTTTGCTATCAGGGAGGAAATACAAGAGCTTGCATAAGAAGTTCAGATGCACCTTGAGCATAAGCCTATTTACAATATTTTTCTAGTGGTAGAAAATGTAGAGCATTTGTTATAGTTGGATTGTGTTGTTGCTGGGGAAAATTAAGAGAGCCAGGAGCAGTACAGACTGTGGTGTTAAGGGATGCTTTCCTGTAAGCAGTGGGAGTAAAGTGAAAGTGCCTAGTTCAGGCATTACAACTGCTTCTCTCCTTTCTTGGTGGAGAGGAAGTCTTGGCAGTCCTGGAAGTAGCTGTTCTGAATTGCTTGTCATGTGAACTTGCACTGGGGGCAAGATCTGCCTTAGAAATTGCTGCAGGCATGTGGATACTGTTGTCTTTTGCAAGTCAATGGTGATGTTTGGAGATGACCAGATCTTGCACTGTTCCGGATCCAAACATGAATACCCTAATGCGTAGGCTGCAGTTCTTACCTTGTGCATTTTCTTTTTGTTTTCCAGGACTGGTAAGCAGTGGTGGTGGGTTCCAGTTGTTGCTCCTTTCCTTGGGGCCATTGCAGGTGTGATGGTCTATCAGCTCATGATTGGATGTCATGATGAGCCTTCTCCACCTGCCTCTGAGCAGGAAACAGTCAAGCTGGCTAACGTGAAGCACAAGGAAAGGGTCTAAGGAAGCTGCCATCCACATCTGGCAGACATTCATTACTCGGGACTGCAGTGGGCCATGAGGAAGAAGGAGTTAAGAGCTTCAAGAACAACAGGAAGAGGTTTCTTCCTGTCTTGAGATATTCTAGCTTTTTTTTTTGTGTGTGTGTGTATATCCCTGATGCATTTGCTTTAGGCATTTTCCTGTGAATCTTTCCCCAAATGGAGTATCATGTAATCTTTCCCTGGTAGAAAGGGTTTGAGGACTGTAAGAGTCAGGAGAGAAGTGGGCATTGCTGTCCAACACCTCCCGCATGGGCCAGTTGTTCAGGAATCTGGAGGTCTTCTGGGCTGTGTTGCTGGCCATACCTGTGAGCTTGGCAAACTGCTTCCCTCCAAACCTGTGTCTACATTCTGTAGAGTGGGGATCATGCAAAACTTAAATTGTTTTGCTAACATGGAATGGAAACTTCTACATTCCAGAAAAAAAATTTGCTTGTGATTCTACTATGGATCAAATTCATGCTTGGTGTTGCTCTAAAGTCAATAACTTGGAACCAGAAATTAACTTGTCTAAAGGGTTTTTATTGGCCAAACTTTTTGTATTTCCCATGAATTCCTAGAACATCATATCAATCAGCTGATCCATAATGTCAGAGCAGAGAGTGAGAATGCACTGGATTTTCATTTAATGTTAAGACAAAATGTTTACAAACCACTGCACCCTGGTGTTCTAATCACAATTTTTAATATTGCCAACTCCTAGAAGATAACACATAGGAAATCTTTGTTCTAGCCAGGGGCTAACCTGGAAAAAAAGCTTGCCTCCCTGTAACAGCTTTTCTAATTAATCAGCTTTGTATACAAACTGCAAGCAGCTAATAGCCAAGTTCCACTGGAAACATGGTGTTGCTAAAGTTGTGTGTGTTCACATAAATTTCACAATAGTTGTTTTTTTTTTTAAATAGATTTATATATTAATATACTCCTTAAAGCTGTTACTAAATACCAGGGTTGGGATGAGTTAATATAAAGTTGTGTGGGAGCTGCCTATTCTCTGACAGCTTTGAGATACTGTTGGATTTTCCTGGGGATGGCTCTAGATTATGGCATTGTGTTGTTGGAGCATCTCCTTTTTTACCTTGTAAAATTACTGGGGTATCCCTGGTATGCACAGCTAGGGAACTAAGTCAAGCACCTCCTGTACTAGCAGTGCCGGTATCTCAGGAGATCTCTGGCT
Organism: Phaethon aethereus; assembly: GCF_964289735.1. Taxonomy (NCBI): domain Eukaryota; kingdom Metazoa; phylum Chordata; class Aves; order Phaethontiformes; family Phaethontidae; genus Phaethon; species Phaethon aethereus. The sequence continues at coordinate 10,582,392 of NC_138577.1, read as the reverse complement.
CTCCCAGTGCCATAATATTACAGAGTATTTGAAACAAACAGTATCGGTTGTGAAAGAATTTGTAGGTCCCAATGCTACTGCTTTAGAGAAATTTTTCAAAGCCTGTTTCTTTAATGTGTGAATTCCTTGAAATATGTAACTTTGTGCACATTTCCAGTCACTAAAATGGTGTATTCTTTTTTTTTTTGCATTTTTAAAAAATAAAATGTTGATACCCGCACTGTAAAATGCTAGTGTTGGTTGTATTTTTAAGCTGCTGTCAGTAAACTTTGCCATACAAAGGAAGTCATCTATAGCAATAGCTTCCTCAAGCCCTCTTCCTCTTCAGCCTGTAAGAGCAAAATGGAATTAACCCTTCCAGGCAATACATCTACATGCTCCATTTCTGTTTTATTCTTTTCCCCTTTGGGCTGGGCTGTTGGGGCAGGTGGGAGGATACGGGGTGCCTGTATTCAGTACAAAGACCAAGGTATAGGCTATTGGGTGAGGCTGTCCTGCTGTCAGGCATCTTATTTTTCAGGCAAAAGGAACAAGAGGACAGCATTTGTCCCTTGTCCTTTGTACCGTTTAACTTCTCTTACTATTCTTTCCATGAATGCAGTTCTTCTCTGTATGCAATCCTACTCTGCATTCAGCATACTGTCCAGCATCACCCAGCATATTTCACTTGGTGCTTCTTTTTATCAGCTATGCCATGCAGGGAAAAGTATTACAGACCTGAACCCAGTGCTCAAAGAATTGTGCAAACAGCTTTCTTCCAGCCTGCATCCTCTGTAAATACAATTATTGTTGCTCTTTGGCTGATGTGTGTCCTGCTGTATTTTTCCTGTATTAATCGTACTGCCTTAAAATAACTCATAACTTCCCATACAGTGCCATACTGAACAGCTTGGTTAAGTCTGTGTGGTTTCCTGCAATTCACCAACTATAAATCAAGTGGCTTTTGGCAAGAAAGTTGCCAAGTTTATTTGGAATGCTCTATCTGTGGTCAGCATGCTGCTTTATTCCATTTCTGTTTTGAAAGTTTATCCCTCAAAATCTATGTACAAGTCTTGTATGCTACTGTGATCAATTAACATAGCTGCAGAGGTCAATTCCTGTTTCTCTTCAGGACTGTTCATCTTTTCTGTACTCTTTTACCACATGGTATCTTCCACCGACTTGGTCAATGTATTAAAATTGTTACTTCAGACCTTATGGCTTTTGACTCAAAGTGTGGGTTTGGGGTTTGTTTGTAGGTTGCTTTTTTTTTTTTTTTTTTTTTGGTGCTTTCCCTCCTGCTTCCTCCTGGCTTATGCCTCAATGGTTGTATGTTATTACCCATATTAAAACTGCCACAAAATACCAGTTTCAGGTCGAAATTTTTGCCTTAACCGTATCCCCACTGTGTAGAGCTTCAGTTTTTCTAGGATCTGTTGGAGAAGCACCAAGCACTGCTGAGATCCATTACCACGTGGAAAAGGGCAGGCTGAGCCTGCAGGGCAGCTCTTTGCTAACCATGTAAGGAGGGCAGTGCACGTGACAGTCCAATACGCTGCATTTCAAGCCTTCTAGAAGTGTAATTAATGTGTGGAGAGGTAAAGAGGGAGTTAACTGCAGATGGCATTTTCCCTGGCAGCAGGAACCTTTAAATTGCTGCACATTGTGGTTCTGTTTGTTTTCAATTTAGCTGCCTTGAGAGAGCTTCTGGGTGTTATTCATGTGGCAGGCCCATGCAAATGAGAAGATTTTTTTTTTCTTTTTTCTCCATACCTAAATTTCAAAGCCAATGAATCATCTTGTAGTTAATGTCTTGCTTTTGGAGTCACTGGAGAGGTAAGACTCATCTGGCCAAATATAGTCATCCGGGTTTTAGGTCAAATGAACTCCAGCTGTCAAGCTATTGAAATATACTTACTTTGTAGGAAGAAATAAATCTACAGTTTAAACTATTCATGCTTGACAGGAAGAGTAATTTGTTGCTGGAGGAAAATGCTAAAAGATGTTGTGGATTCTCTATTGTGAAGTTTTCAAATGAAGACTGGCTGTCTTGCAAAAAGATCTTTCAGAAAAACGTACTCTTTAGAGCAAGTCCCGCTGGAGGAAATTCCCAGACCTCTATATTACAGAAGGTCAAGTTGACAGGAATTGTCCCTTCTGACTTTAAAACCTATGAAATTCATAAGGCAGGCTGCAAGTGGCCAAGTATTCAGTTCCTCTTGGTTCTCAGCTGGTCTAAGCTCTTCACTTCAGGTGCTGTAACATGGTGGCACATCAGCTGTGCCCCAGGGAAACTTGCTTTTGATTCCCTGTTCTCACGCTGCCTTGAGACACAGGCACCATGAGGCTTTTCCAGCTCAGTTTGCTTTTTCCATCCAGGAAATGTCAGCAGCAGCGCTGATCTATTCCAGGCCTGGCTCTGTTTTGCCTCATGGGAGCAAGGTGGCATCATCAATCAAAGGGCAGATGGCATTGTGCACTGCAGTGTGGATGGGAGAATAATACAGTCTCCCTTTCTGCCGCTCTTCTATCCCAAAGTGAGTTTCAGCTCTCCATCTGCTAGTGGTGGGTGCTGGGGATGCAGGAGCTGGTTGGCACTTTGGCCATCTCCAGGGTGTGGTGGGCCTGCACCAGAGCAGATTTCCACATGTGCCCAAAAGAGATCGGCAGTCTTGCTGATGAGCAATCATCAGCCACTTGCTCTCTTCCCTTCTCCCCACCACCTTCACCTTGGTTCATGACATCCTTTTCCATCAAAAAGAGCCACCTGGTAGCTCTCTGGGAGAGGGGGACAGGGCCAAGGCCATTATGAGTGAGAAACCCTGAAGCTATTGCAAGAGCTTTATCCCAGGACAGGCCAAAGAAGAGGAAAAGGATAGGTCTTTGCCTGCTCTCCTAGAAAGAAGGTGATGGAAGGAGTCTATTGAGGAACAACATCGGCAAAAACTGGGCCATGAAATCTGTTGTATTCCCTGCTGCCTCCTGTAAATCCATGGTAGTTCTGCATGCTCAGGTCATGCTTGAAGTCCCAGCTCCCCTGTGCAGCCAAGGATTTTGCCCTCATCCTGTATATCAAGGCAGAAAGAAGTCCTAGCCCACTGCCCAATTGCAGCATGCCACAGTCCTGGTGACTCCAGAGCGTCCAACTTTGTGGGCATTCAACTCTTTATGAGCCTCTATAGCCTTGTAGGAGCCTTGGACTCAATGTTTTGGACTCGATGATCTTAAAGGTCTTTTCCAACCTAAATGATTGTCTGATGCGATGATTCAAATTAAACCATGTCATTTATTCTTTACTATGTAAAGAATAATAAAAATCCTTCCTAGCAACAACTTCCTTGTTGAGGGGGAGGCTCCTCTTCATTCTTACCCATTCAAGCTCTAGTTCAGGAACAATGTCCCTCATGTGGGTTTCTCTTGGTGCAGAGTGTGCATGTGAGGAGGACATCAAGGAACTCCAGGCAAATGAGTCTGCAACCCAGGTGCTGCCATGTAGCTTGTCACTGCTGCAAAGGATTAATTTGGCTGGAGAAGTGAGAACAACTGTCTCACTCCAGGGAGCTGGAGAATGTCAAATGAGCTTATCAGATTGAAAATATTTTCATATCTAGCCATATAATAATAACAAAAAAGCCACACTGGAAAAGGAAAGGTCAATAGCATAAAGGCGTGAAGGCCACAGGGAGAAAGACTCCATAATTTTAAAAGGGCAACAGTTTTATTCACGTAGGAGCTGACGTATTCTGCCAGCAAAGGTTTGTGGTGTGGCTTGTATTTATCAAATTAGTGTGCGGAGGTGGATTCAAACTTTAGTCAAGAAAGATTTAAAGATACTCGTTTATTTGCAAAACTGGGGTGACTATTTAAGGTTTTCCTCCAGCCCTCTAACAACAGTCCAAGGGAGGAATAAAAATGGGTTTTTCCTTGTTAAACTGTGTAATAAGCTTAGGGCTAAACCACTGTGTTTGATTTGTTTTTCCTAAAATTTCTAAAGAATTTTAAAAAATCAGTGTCTGGTCTCCATAAACCCATCTTGATATCAAATTGTCTTGTTTGCTGAAAGCAGCATGTCTCTGCTGGCATTAACGTGCTCAAGCTGCCAGTGAAACAGCACAGACTGCATTCACAGTTGGATAGGTCACTGCAGAAACGCTGCTGAACCACAGACAAGCCACAAGCTGCGGCACCACTGAATGAAACCCTTGGTCCCATATTTACCATAGTTTCAGGCAGACCTGCAGTACCTGTATCCCTTGGGTTTGGGTCTTTGTTTGTTTGTTTGTTTGGTAGGTGTACAGAGGTGTCTGCTATTTTGGAAGTAAAATCAGCTGCGGAGGATGAGATATGCAGACACCTGACATGGAATTATGCAGGTTATGAAATCCAACATAAACAATACTTACTAAAAAGTTACATCAGCATGAATGGGAAGACAGAGCCCATTTTGCATCCTTTCCCTTACCAGGAAAGGTACCCAGAGGTACGTCAGCAATACGCAGGCGGAAGCAAGTGGAAAATAACACTAAACAGATTTCTGCACCTGTGGAGCCCATAGGAGTGTGGCCCTATCCCTTTAGAAGTGTTTGCAAATCCCACTGAGTGGCTACCTGCACTTGTACAAAGTATCTTGGTAAACCTATGTGCAATGTGGGAGTCTAAACTGTTGTGGGTTTTCCTCTAGTCCACCCATCTCTCATTGGTCGCACTGGGAATTTCAGGTGCCTTCTCAAAACAGTCCGTCTTGCACGGGAGCTTGTCTTGGAGACCAGCCTCCCCCTCATCCCCATCCCTGCGTGGGAGGAGGTGGCTGTCCTTCAGCTCCCGCAGTTTCTCCCCTCACTGTCAGCTGTCTCCCTTGGTGCCTGAGCTGTCTGTGCTTGCTGGCTGCAACTCTGGCTCACGAACCTCCCCGTCACTGCCTGTGGGGTTGGAGGATGCACCTGGGACATAACATCTCACCTCCAGCTCCTGCAGACAGGTGCAGTCACAGATGGACCGCCGCTCCCAGGTCCCGGTGCTGCGGTGGGAAAGCCTAGGAGGTAGGACAAGCATGGTGTGATCTCTCCTTTAGTTGTACTTGATCAATGTCTGGTAAACTGCATGACAGGGCCTTTCTTAGCTGGAGGTTGCATCAAGAACATAGAAGTTAGTAACCACACCTGAATACATTTGCCCTGAGGTCTTTTTTTTGATCCATTCTTACTTTTGGCCCTGGGGATATCCCATGGCAGTAAGCATTAGTGTTTTGTAGGGGTTCACTACCTGAATTGCTCCTTTTGGTGAGAAGGGCCAGTCCTCCCTTTGCCCTACCAGTGCTCCGTACTTGCCTGGGGGACACGCCGCTTCTCAGGCTGGGACACTGCTAAATGTCCTGGGAGACTGTCAGGGAAGGGCAATGGAGACTTCATCTTGTACAGCAACAAATTCTACTCTCTTATCTACTCTCTTACAGGCTGAGTGGCATTTATAGTTGAAGAAGGAAAATACTCTCTAAGGGTCTTGTTGGGGGACTGACTGGTTGAGCTCTTGCCCCACCACCTGCAACACCTCTCCCCTTAGCCCAGAGAGCTGGTAGGGAGTGGCAGAGGACATAAAAAATGCCTTGCAGCCTTCACATTGAACTGCTCCAGACGGCAAAGTTTAGTTAAGCCTGAGTTAGCTGTTCTTTGACATCTATCTGCCAGCTGATCTGAGGAGAAACAGCTATTAAGGAGGCATTTCCCCAGAAGAACCTGTCCAGCTGGGGCTAAGAATCTGACAACGGAGGTGAACGAAAGAGAAATAAATAAATGGGAGGAGGACAACAAGAACAAGCTCTCAGGCTAAAGATTGCCAAGTAGGATACGCCTCTGAAAATATAACAAGAAATGTACTGCCTGAGATGGTGGTTTTATGGGTTGCAGGATCACAAACTACCTTAGCTCCTTGTAGGGAATTTGCACAGTTCCCATCTACACTGCCTTCTACTCCCCCTGCTTCCCAGGATATCCCCTTACTTTCCATCATTTCTGCTGCTGGCCTGCAGCTGGCTGAAACATCTTCCTTAGGATCTGGGAAACCTATAAAATGTGCCCTGCTCCCCTGAGCTTTGATTGTCTCAAATTAAAGTGTCTTTGACTTCTTTTGCTTGATGCATGAAATCTTTTAATTTAAGCACTGAGACAGAGCTCATCTACATCTAAGCCCGACTCCGGCCCAGGCCAGCTGGCTCATAGGACCTCCGTGACCAAGCGACGCCCGGCTTTGGAGCTGGTGGCATACGAGGGAACAGGCACCCTTTGAATGCAGCTAACCATCCTGACCCAAGAGTAGAGGAAGAGAGTCCTTGCCTGGAGGCTGGGGTGGGACCTTCCTCCTGCCTCCATGTCTGGTAAGGACGCCTTACCTGCTGCCCCTGCTTGCCCAACTGTCAGTGCCATGGGTGTCCACAACAGTTACTTGGATGTTGCGCGGTGACTTGGTGCCCCTCTGCAGTCCAGATATAAGATGTGAGACCCAAATATAAGTCGTGAGAGATAAGAACTGCCAGTGTGCTCCCACCTAACCACCTCCAGGAGGGAAAAGGTGTCTTTGAGTCCTGTGACCCTTGTTGTATGTAGTGTGGCTGTAACATGCAAGAATGGGGTGGGGTAGAGGGATAGCTGGTCAGGGTCATCCTAAAAACTGTTTTGCTCCAGAAAAAGTACTGACTGTAGATTAGGTATATATCTATTGACAGGATTTACCCTCTTCTAATTTGGGACATTCAGCATTTACCCACCTCCTAGTGCCTGGAACAACACTAGCTCTAAATTCATCACTCTGCCCCTGGTGGAAATGCAAGATAACAGAGTCTCCTCTATCTCTGAGCAACAGGACACAAAGTGACGTGTTGCCAAACCTGTCACCCATGTCTGCTGCCTCTTAGTCGAGATGCTCCAAGCGTTGAGCAGACATCAGGCACTGCAGTCCAGCCTTGTACCTACCCAGATGAAGACCTGAGCTTGAAAAACACATCACAGCGATGAATGTTCCTGATACTGGGATGATGTTTGTCCCTCCAGACACGAGACAAAGACGATGGTGTCTTCATCCTCCAGACATGAAAGGTGAAACACCGTGAAGACCTCTGTGCTGCCTCAGGGATTAGAGGGTGGAGGGACAAGTGCGCAAGAGTGTTGGAAGACCCAGCACAGGGGACCGATGCAGAAGCTGATAGCATCTGAGCCCTGCGGCCCATGACTGTGAGACAAGCGTAGTGCAAGAGCGGTGAACAGCAGCTGAGGAAAGTCTAGGAGCCCATGACTGGGCGCAGGCTGGCAAGCCACAGCATGATCTTTCACTGAGTCCATCTGTAAAGGACAGCTGAATTGCTTCACTGACTGTGCTGACTATGGGCTCAATTCAGATGCCTAAATGTAGGGATCTGGAGCCATTTGAGATGTCCTGGGGAGTCCTCACTGGCTCTCGCTTCCACTCCAGAAGAGCTCAGGTCTCCTGCAGGCCCTGTGTCATACCTCCAAGCCCCATGTAGATACCTTTGGGTGTTCTATGTGTATGTAACTGGGTCAAGCCCTGGAGGTCACCATACTGGAGCAGATCCCCTCCCCAGGAATCTGTGGCCTGGCAGAGGCAGAAACTCAACAAATCTCCATATTTCTGTCCATTTCCTTTGTGGCAGGATGCCCATTGCCATAGGGGCTTAAGAATGGCACAGAGACCAGATGAAAGGCCTGTCTTCCCCTGTGCCCTATCTCCAATAAGAGCCACTTGCACCTCCCTACCCTCTTCAGGAATGCTGCAACAGAGTGCAATGAAAATCACATGGATGCAGTGGCTCCCAGAGCTCCCAGATATTCCTCTTGGTTTGGTTTGAGTTGTGACACAGCTAGTTGAAACCAAGTCTCTCGAGGAGCCAGAGCAACATTGCATTCACATAGTAACTGAAAGGAGTTAGTTGGTTTATACTGGGAGGCGCAACATCATTCACTGTCCCAAGAAGAAACACTGATGTCTCATAATTAACATTTTCTTTCTCTAATATTCTTGCTGGAAGACACCACCTCTGCCAGACAGGTTTTGCTTGTCCCAGGAGATCTTCAACTATTCTAATTTGTACTTGAGAGTACAGCAATGCCTTTCTGGACAACTTTGCAGGGAACCCCCATACACTCAGGTTTCTGGCTCCCATTGCTGGGAAATGGCCCCAGGTGGACGTTCCCTGTCAGATGCAGCAGGTAAGGTGGAGCCAGGGCTATCAGAGCTAGAAGAGATGTAGTTTGAGTCAAAGAGGCAGTCTGGGTGGTGAGGGCTGCGCCTGGCTTGCCTCTCCTCTCTGAACAGAGCACACTTAGGCATCAGTCACACAAACGTGCCATTTCACGTCAGGCTCTTATTACGACTGTGCCCTGTCCCTGGCCAGGAGATTTAAATCCAGGACTCAAACCCAGAGCACGGGTAACTGATTTGAATGGCCAATAGCTAAGTAACGCTCACTTCTCAAGCATGATTCATTGGGCAACTTGTAATAGTTGAATTTTGTGTCTTGGCTGGCGTCAACTCGTCCCCTGAAACAATTACATTTTCACCTAAACCTCCTGGGCTCACTCGCAAGCTCTGAACTCCACCCAGCACAGAAGGGCAGAGTTTCTGTTGCCCTTTAACTTTGCTAAGGTAGTCTCCAGGCAAATTGTTGCATGTCTGAGTCCTTTCCTCTCATTTACCTTGTGCTCACTTAGGAAATGTTTACAGATGTATTGGCCATTCAGGAGGAAATAAGGCATGGGGAGAGGAGAAGCCATAATGATAAACCTCCCCTGAGTCAGAGGAACAGAAGAACTACCACCTGGTCCACAGGAGGGCCACAACCCAACAAATCTCAGCTCAGCTGCTCCCTGAACTCCTGAAGTAGCAAAGCTGCCCCAGCACCTCTGGGGGATCCCTGGCCAGAAGAACCAGGCTCTTGTACCAGCCCTGCTGAGATTCATAAGCTCAGTGGGCCTGTGAAGGGCTGCAGGATCTCTAATTGCCTCAAGTGCAAGGGTGATGCAGTCTCTCTCACCTTCCCTCCTTTTGAGCCTGGGCTTACTGGGAGGAAAATGCATGGGACAGAAAGCAGGAAAGCAGGGAGACCCTGACCCTGAAGGGGTGAGGGCAGCAATAGTTCTGCTCAATCTTCTCTCAGTGACTTTAAAGCCTTGAATCACACTGCCAGTAAGAGTGGCTGAGTTTAAACAAATAAAAAAACAGGGGCTATCCTGCACTGTAGAACTGGGGAAAAAAGTTATGTTTTGTACGTATAACCAAGGGGAAGATAACACAACATGGAAAGTCGCAGGGACTGCCCTCGGTCTCAGTAGAGAGAGCTGGCTTTGGGAGGGGTGGCTCTCCTTGTCTGCGCTATAGGGCACTTGTGTCTCTCCTGCAGTGTGCATGCCAGGTCCTTGGAAGCGATGCTGAGCTTTCCCACGCCTGAGACCCTTTGCTGGTCTGGGCGCAAGCCTTTGTGTGCCTTTAAAGTAGAGAGAGCAGCACCACCCTGCCCTTGGGCGGGCGGGGAGAAGGTGTACGCTGAAGATAGTGTCGTGCGCTGATGGAGTCAGCCTGTACACAACATTTGCTATTCAATCATTTTGGTTAAGTGGCTCGGTATTTTCCCTTCCCATGACCTCTTCTCCACTCAGCCCTTTTATGCATCTCTTCCGCGTTTCAGCGTCTCTGAGATTAATTTGTCTTCCAGGTTTTGTCCTGCTCCTCTCTTTCATTATGGCACTCTTCCTTTTCCTCCTCTTCAGTGTTTTTCCCTCTCCTCCCCCCTCGGTCCTAGAAGAGCCCCCCAACCCCATTTATACTTGTGGGTCATGGAGGCAGGGGGGAGAGGACTGGCCTCAGTGAAGCAAGCTGGGAATTTGGGGGCATGGGGGATCTGGAAGCTCTTGCTCCAGGCTAGCGGCCAGCCACGTTTCTTTGAGAAGCTCTCATAAAATATTCCCAGGATTTTATCAAAGAGGTGATGCTGTCATGGGTTTGTTTATTATTTCCTTTCAGGGCTTGGTCTCTTCATGGCTTCTTCCTTTCATTTTTGAGGAGGAAATGTTTGCAGCTCTGTCAGCCCCTGGGAGGAAGGTAAGCTACAAAGGGAGCCGGGATAATGAGAGCCTTTTCCTGAGCCAAGGTAATGCAGCTTTATGGTCACCTATGCCCTAAACATGTGGGAATTGAGCTCAGCCCTCAAGGACACTGAGCTGGGAAATGGTCACTGGAGGAAAGAGCCATGGTGGAGGATCAGGGACACAGCCTGTGTGCTGTCCCATGGACCCTTTGGGCTCTGTTCTTCCACCTGCTCCTCTCCCTCCGTCTCCCTCCAAGGTCTCTGACATTCACCAGGCTTCTCCTCCTACTGTGCCCAAACCTCCCTCTCTGAGGGGCTCCTCAATGTCTCTTCACCTCCCACTCAGTGCATTGCAGCTGAGCTTTGAGCAAATTTGTCCAAATCCTTCCATCCTCCTTCCTCTTCCTCACTTGTTGAAGCCTATGCCAATGCACCAGGCAGGGGTGCATGAGGGACATTTCCGTGGTGGAGGCAGATGAAGGGACAGAGGCAGGTGAGTTCCCATCCCCTGATGTCTGTCTGTCCCTGCCTTTGCTCCACACCTGTACCATGCCATGGCCTTGTCTGGCTCACCATGTGAGCCTGGAACCAGACCTCCTTCACCTGATGCCTTCAGGTTGTTTTTTTCTTCAACCTTGGTGTGCAGCTCGGTCACTTTGCACTTTCCTAAAGTTTTGGAAAGAGCTTCTGGTCTTGTGTTAATATCTTTATTTCCTAACACATTTCTCACACACCCTCAGCCTCCAGGCCACTTTCCAACTCACTTATTCCGGCTGAAGATCTGTCTCCCATCAGTATGTCTGGAAGTATTGCACATGTGTAAGCACAGCAGCAGGAGACTCTCAGGGTCCTTCAAGAGGACTTGCAGGTTGGAAACCCTCTCTTTATTTTCTCCTGTATCATCTCCTTTTCCTTTCTTACCATCTTTCCCTCGTGCATATTTGGGAGCATCACTAAGCATATCACTAAGAAACTCCACTTCAAAGCCAGGAGAAAGCACGAAAAAGAAAATGAATGAAAAGAGCGGGGATCTTCTTTCATAACTGCTAGTAGCTTTGGTCTCCTATTTTTTTCCTTTCTAGCATCACAGATGTCCCATGCTGAAAGGGGCAGAGAGGTGTCTCTGGGGGAATGTTTGAGTTGCAGATGAGCTCTTGGCTACTGCTACCTTGCAGTATCAGCTGTAGGTGAGGTAGATAAGCAGACAATTCTCAGTAATTTTTCCTATGAGAGGTTTTGTTTAGCTTCTTCAAAGGAAATCAAGGAAAAATCTTTTAGAGTGATCTGTGTACAAACAAGCTGTTTGCTTCAAAACAAGCTTCATCTCTGCCTTGGATCCAGAGCTCACATGATAGTGTTCTCCTGTTTTTAGCATATAAGTGCTATACAGGCAGGGAATTCTACCCACAAAAGAAGTGATTTCTCCTGCAGGGGATAATTTTATTCTTGGATACATACAATGAGGAGATAATTATCTTCTGTCTGTTTTCCACAGGAGACCAGGACTATGTGATCATGCAGACTGGGTGTGTGAGAGGGTGACTGCATGTGTCTGTGCTACCGTGCCAACTTTGAACCACTTGGTCCATTGCAGGCAAACATGGAAAACTGGCTGATGCAGCAGGAGTGAAGAATTCATCCAAATTTCATAAAAATCTCTGGCTGTATAGATGACTGAGATGGTGTTATTGACCCCGCTGAGGGGGTCAATACAGGTCACTCGACAAAGGGAGTCTATTGACAAAGTCTTCTTATTCCAGTTACAGGAGACATCATGCTCACAGGCTCTCGTCTTGCTGGGGGACTTCAACCACCCCAACATCTGCTGGAAAAGTACCACCGTGAGCTGTAGGCAGTCCAGGAGACTCCTGGAGTGCATGGAGGATAACTTCCTGTGCCAGGTAACAGACAGCCCTACCAGAGGGAATGCGATATGAACTGTTGGTCACCAACACAAGTGAGCTAATTGGTGATGTCAAGACTAGAGGCAGCCTGGGCTGCAGGGATCATGCACTGGTGGAGTTTGCTGTCCTGAGGGACCTGGGGCAGGACCCGGAATTTTAGGAAAGCAAAATTCCAGCTCTTCAGGAAGTTAGTCAACAGGATACCCTGGGAAACTGCCCTCAGAGACAAGGGAGCAGAACAGAGCTGGCAGATCTTTAAGGACACTTTTCATAGAGTGCAAGAGCTCTTGATCCCCAGGTGTGAGAAATTAGGAAAGGAAGGCAAGAGACCAGCATGACTGAGTTGAGACCAGCTGGTCAAACTCAAGAGCAAGAAGGAAATGCACAGGCAGTGGAAGCAGGGACAGGTACAGGGATGCTGCTCGGTTGTGGAGGGATGGGGTCAGGCAGGCCAAGGCGCAGCTAGAGCTGAACTTGGCAAGCGATACAAAGAATAATAATAAGAACTTTCTCCAGGGCAGGTTTCTACACGTATTTCAGCCAGAAAAGGAAGGTCAAAGAAAACATATCCCCCCGATGAGCAAGACAGCAAGACATGAGGAAAAACCTGAGGCACTCAATGACTTCTTTGTCTCAGTCTTCACTGACAGTCTCTCTTCCCACACCTCTTCAGTGGATGGACTGCAAGTTGAAGACTGGAGGAGCAAAGTCCCTCCTGAAGATCAGGTTCAAGACCACCTAGGGAACCTGAACAAACAAAAGTCTATGGGAACTGACGAGATGTTTCCTAGAGTCCTGAGGAATTGGCTGATGTAGTTGCCAAGCCACTCTCCGTGATATTTGAAAGGTCATGGCAGTAAGGTGAAGTCCCTGGAGACTGGAAAAAAGGAAATATTGCACCTATTTTTAAAAAGGATAGAAAGGAGCACCCTGGGAACTACTGACGCATCAGCCTCACCACTGTGCCTGGGAAGATCATAGAGCAGATCCTCCTAGAAGCTATGCTAAGGCACATGTAGGACAGGGAGGTGATTTCAGCCAGCCAGCATGGCTTCACCAACGATAAGTCCTGCCTCTCCACACTTCTACGATGGAGTGACCACATCAGTGGACAAGGGAAGAGCTACAGATGTTGTCTCTCTGGACTTCTGTGAGTCCTTTGACATGGTCCCCCACAACATCCTTCTGTCTAAATTGGAGAGATATGGACTTGATGGGTGGAATGTTGGGTGGATGAGGAATTGGTTGGGTGGTTGCATCCAGAGGGTAGTGGTCAATGGCTCAATGTCCAGACGGAGACTGGTGATAAGAGATGTCCCTCAGGGCTCTGTATTGGGACCAGTACCCTCTAATATCTTCATCAATCACATAATGGGATTGAACACAATGTCAGTGAGTTTGCAGATGACACCAAGCTGGGTGGTGTGGTTGATTGTGCCTGAGGGATGGGTTGCCATCCCAAAGGACCTGGACAAGCTTGAGGAATGGGCCCATGTGAACCTCATGAGGTTCAACAAGGCCAAGTGCAGGGTCCTGCACCTGGGCTGGGGCAACCCCTGGTATCAATCCAAGCTGGGGGATGAAAGGATCGAGAGCAGCCCTGCCAGGAAAGACCTGGGGGTCCTGGTAGTAGATGAAAAGCTGGACATGAGCCGGCAATGTGCACTTACAGCCCAGAAGGCCAACCGTATCCTGGGCTGCATCCAAAGCAGCGTGGCCAGCAAATCGAGGGAGGTGATTCTGCCCCTTTACTCCACTCTGGTGAGACCCCACCTGCAATGCTACAGCCAGCTCTGCAGCCCTCAGCACAGGAAAGACCTGTTGGAAAGGGTCCAGAGGAGGCCACCAAAATGCTGAGAGTGATGGAACCCCTCTGCTGTGAGCACAGGCTGAGAGAGCTGGGGTTGTCCAGAGCCTGGAGAAGAGAAGGCTCCAGGGAGACCTTATTGCAGCCTGCCAGTACTGAAAGGGGGCCAATAAGAAAGACTTTTTAGCAGGGCCTGTAGCAATAGAAGAAACGGTAATGGTTTTAAACTAAAAGAGGGTAGATTCACACTAGATCGAAGGAACAAATTTTTCACACTGAGGATGGCGAAACACTGGCCCAGGTTGCCCAGAGAGGTGGTAGATGCCCCATCCCTGGAAACATTCCAGGTCAGGTTGGACAGGGCTCTGAGCAACCTGATCTAGTTGAAGATGTCCCTGCTCACTGCAGATGGTGTTGGACTAGATGGCCTTTTAAGGTCCCTCCCAACCCCAACCATTCAATGATTCTATTATTCTATATTAGTAAGAATGACATTTATTGGATGACAGAGACTCCACATGTGTACATACCATCAGACAACATATCACTGCAATGCACAGAAAAGCTCCTTTTCAGTCAGGGACACTGGATCTCCTAAAGTCATGGAAAATTGGCAAGACAAGTAATCACATCATGCTCGTACAAATCTCCTAGGGTGCTATGGGGAAGCAGTCACTTGTGATAACATGATCCTAGAGCTGCCAAAGATATATTTTTTTAAAATTATTTTTATCATTTTTTTAAACTTGGAAAACAATTTGGTTTTCAAAGCTTCTCCTGTTTAAAATGAATTTGGCAAAAAGCCCTCTTTGGGCTTTTCAGAGAGGAAAGCGCATTTTGGCTAAGCATGCTGTTCGTGTGTGGGGCTCCCATCTGGTTAGACACAATCCTCTCGATATTCAGCTGTTGACTGCTGAAGCTCAGTTCTTGCTTATCTTGCCCTATGTGGAAATAACACCTATTTAAAAAAAAAAAAGAAAAAAAAGAAGAAAAAAAGAGGGGCTAGTTAAGGGGGAAAAAGGAAAGGAAAGAAAACTTAATGATGGCAGTTTCTCAGCAGCTCTGCAAATTAAAACTGCTGGCTGACTTCTATCCACTTTATTAGTTAAGGACTTTGTTTTACTTTTAGCCACAAAAGCAAGGGTCTATGCTGACTAACTTACCACCCTGCTCTGCACCAAATCCTCCTAGTCCCCAGGGCCTTCTAGCTGTTTTGGGGTGTCATTTTCGCCCTTGGGCAAACCATGCCCAAACAGCAAACCTTGACTCACTGCTGTAAGTCAGCTCAGAAAGTGTCATTCTGTACTGTTACTCATTTCTGGGAAGGAGAAGGCAATTATGTTGGTCTTTCTGGTTTTGAAGGAAAATGTGCGCTGTTCCAGGGAGCAGAGTTGGCTCGTGGAAGATGCTGGTGTAAGACCCAGGCACAGCATTGCACCTGCCTGCCCACCACCCAGTGCTGTTAGATGCCTGAGCCTGTATCCTTGGCACTTGGTGACCATGGAGCAGACTCCTTATCTTGTGTGTCAGTCATCTCTGTTATTTTCTCTCTCGTGAGAAAACAAAAATGAGCAATGAGAACAAGGATCAAAGCTTCAAGGCCCTGGAGGAACAGTGGGTGAATCACATGGATCCTCTCCAGATATGAGGCAAACATGATCATGTCATCAGGGTGCTGCAGAGATCACTCCGGGAACGGGAGAGCTCTCTGGGGAATCTGAAGTGAAACAAAGCCCCAGACTGGGGAAGAAAAGGGTTTTTATTTTGCTACTGCTTCATCTGAGGCCTGCTGCAATGCTCACCTGAGGGACTCAGAGCTGTGGAGTTGATGGGTTGCTCTCCTGGGCTTGTTGTCCAAGGCATTTGAGTGCAGCTGGGGTAATGCAAACATTTAATTTAGATAGTATTTATGCTAACACACGGTTAGTGTTAGAACACCGCTGTCTCCAAGGTATAAAAGCTATGAGTATAAACCACATCTATTTCTCAGCTAAATTTATTGCAGAAAAAGACCTTTCTTCGTGGAGTGATGTCCATTTATTCCACATTCCTTTTCTGGCTACTGGATGCCTCAGTCCATGGCCTGCAGAGCTGCAGCTCCAGGGTGTTAAGTCTTTCTGCCCAAGGCACAAAACCTGTGGCCTCTTGCTCCAGGTTTTTGGGCAGCATCCTCAGGTGTGTCCCCCAACCCACAGCTCAGAGAGTAATTTGGCCAAAAGACCTTTTTAGTCCCGTAACAAGATGTGTGCATGGTCTAGACAGGGAAACACAGTGATGCCTACAGTTAGTTACTGGCTGACAGTTGTGGCCATGGTCCAGTGAGGATGGGGAGCTCTGGTTTTATTGTATAATAATGCAATAATAATAAAGATAAATATAAAATAAAAATAAAGAATAATGCAATCATCAGGCACAGTCAACATCGGCTCACAAAGGGAAAGTCCTGTTTAACTAATTTGATATCCTTCTGTGATAAGGTCACTTGCCTAGTGGATGAAGTGAAGGAGGTGGATGTAGTTTTTCTGGACTTTAGGAAGGCTTTTGATACTGTCCCTCACAGTATCCTTTTGGACAAGTTGTCCAGCTGTGGGATGAGCAGATTCATGGTGGGCTGGGTGGAGAACTAGCTCAAGGGCAGAGCTCAAAGTGCTGTAATGAATGGGACTACATCTGGCTGGCAATGGGTCACCAGCAGTGTTCCTCGGGGTTCAATACTAGGCCCAGCCCTGTTCAATAGATTTATCAATGATCTGGATGCAGGAGTTGAATGCGCCATGAGCAAGTTTGCAGATGATACCAAACTGGGAGGTGCTGGTGACTCTTTTGAGTGACAAGAGGCCTTGCAGAGGGATCTAGATTGATTGGAGCATTGGGCTATCATTAATGGGATGAAATTTAACAAGTTGAAATGCTGGATTATGCACCTGAGAGAGTAATGCTGGGCACAAGTATAAATTGGGAGAGGACTGGCTGGAGAGCAGCCCTGCAGAAAGGGATCTGGGGGTTCTCATTGACAGCAGGCTCAGTAGGAGTCAGCAGTGTGCCCTGGCCGCCAAGGGGGCAAACCACATCCCGGGGTGCATCAAACACAGTATAACAGGTGGTCAAAACAGGTGATTGTCCCACTGTAGTCAGCATTCATGCGGCCTCATACTTGAATACTGTATGCAATTCTGGGCCACACAATTTAAGAAGGATGTGAAAGTCCTTGAATATGTCCAGTGGAGGGCAACAAAGTTGGTGAAAGGGCTGGAAGGCATGTCCTGTGAGGGGGCTGAGGATTTTGGGTTTGTGTAGTTTGGAGAAAAGGGGGCTGAGGGGTGAACTCGTTACTCTCTAGAGCCTCCTGAGGAGGGAACATGGAGAGGGAGGTGCTGATCTCTTCTCCCTGGGATCCAGTGATAGAACATGTGGGAATGGTTCAAAGCTGTACCAGGAGAGATTTAGACTGGACATTAGGAAACTATAAATTCAGTCCAGCAAATTCCAATCAAATCTGTCATTATCTCAAATGCTTCGAGCCCCATGTTGGGCGCCAAAAAGGACTGTCGTGGCTGAGCTCCAGCCGACAACCAAGCCCCATGCAGCCACTCGCTCACTCCCCCACAGTGGGACGGGGGAGAGAATTGGAAGGGGAAAAGTGAGAAAACTCATGGGTTGAGATAAAGACAGTTTAATAGGTAAAGCAAAAGCCACACATGCAAGCAAAGCAAAACAAGGAATTCATTCACCAATCCCCATGGGCAGGCAGGTGTTCAGCCATCTCCAGGGAAGCAGGGCTCCATCATGCGTAGTGGTTTCTTGGGAAGGCAGATGCCATAACTCTGAACATCCCTCCACACCTTCCTTCTTCTTCATCCCAGCTTTATATACTGAGCATGATGTCATATGGTATGGAATATCTCTTTGGCCAGCTTGGGTCAGCTGTCCCAGCTGTGTCTCCTCCCAGCTTCCTGTGTACCCCCAGCCTTCTTGCTAGCAGGGCAGCACGAGAAGCTGGACTGTCCTTGATTAGTTAGCAACAACTCTACATAGCACATTATCAACATTTTTTCATCCCAAATTCAAAACATAGTCTTACACTAGCTTCTGTGAAGAAAATTAACTCTATCCCAGCTTAAACCAGGACACCTAAGGCGGCCACATTTGGCTGAAAAGTGATTTGAATAAAAATGTTGACTGACTGTATCATAGAATCATAAAGGTTAGAAAAGACCTCTAAGATCATCAAGTCCAACCATCAACCCATCACCACCATGCCGACTAAACCATGTCCCAAAGTGCCATGTCTGCACATTATTTCAGCACCACCACTGATGGCGAGTCCACCACTTCCCTGCACAGCTTGTTTCAATGCCTGACACTCTTTCAGTAAAGAAACTTTTCCTAATATCCAATCTAAACCTCCCCTGGTGCAACTTGAGGCCATTTCCTCTCGTCCTATCACTAGTTACTTGGAAGAAGGGACTGACACCCACCTCACTACAACCCCCTTTCAGGTAGTTGTAGAGAACGGTAAGGGCACCCCTCAGCCTCCTCTTCTTCACACTGAACAACCCCAGTTCCTTCAGCCGCTCCTCGTAAGCCTTGTTCTCCAGAGCCCTCACCAGCTTTGTTGCCCTTCTCTGCACTCGCTCCAGCAACTCAATGTCCTTCCTGTAGCGAGGGGCCCAAAACTGCACACAGGGTTCGAGGTGCGGCCTCACCAGGGCCGCAGTACAGGGGCATGATCGCTTCCCTACTCCTGCTGGACACACTATTTCCAACACTGGCCAGGACACTGCTGGCCTTCTTGGCCACCTGGGCACACTGCTGGCTCATCTTCAGTTGGCTGTCAACCAGCACTCCCAGGCCCTTTTCTGCTGGGCAGCTTTCCAGCCACTCCTCCCTGAGCCTCTAGTGTTGCATGGGGTTGTTGTCACCCAAGTACAATACTGTTAGATGTTGGCTCTACAACCAGGGGGGCTCTGGGATTGCTCAAGAGCCCGTTTCCCTAAATTATTGTTATAGTGTTTATGCATTTCTTCCCAATCTCCTCTCTGTTGCCATAATAGAGAATAAGTGACCTAATTGTGGACCCTCCTGCACATCGCAGCGCTTAAGGACACATGCTCATTTCATAGCGGTTACAGCCGATGTCGGACAAGAAGTGACAGCTGGATGAAGACCCATGGGGCAGAAGAAGGGAGGGAGACTCTAAGGATCAGCCTGACAAATGGTGGTTTGGACTCAGACGGGTGCCAGAAGGTGAGGAGCAGGCAGTGTGAGGTTTCGGGGGTTTGTCTTTGAGGAAATTCTCCCAGAAATGAGGAGCACAGGATAAAAGATATATGCACATGTTTGAAAACCAGCAGGCAATGGCACAGGCTACCTGGACTACCCAGGCTTGGGAGCCAAACCCTTTGTGGTAACCATTGATGGGTTCCTACACAGGATTTGACCAGCTGGAGGAACTGTTCACTCATCCTGGTAACTGCAATGTCTTCCCGTCATCCCAATGTATGATAGATCCTTCCAGCTCTGTGCTCAGTCCTTGGCATGATGGTTGTCAAGGTCCTTGAAAGTGCAGCCAGAAGGACTGCTACCACACAAAGGTTTTGCTGAACTTGTATGGCACCATTCACTCATCACTGAATTTTGCTTTTCCAGTCCTACTCAGACACTTGTTCTTTGTGAATCTAGCTTGGAGAAATATTTATGGAGCAGTTATTAACACTGTGTAGTGCAGCTTTGTTGCTCTTTGCTTATGCTTGTGGTCTGGTAGCAGACACGGGACATGACAAGAATTCAGATTTACTGATTCTCTTTTTCCTCTTGGTACACCCTGGACTATGAGCATGTGAACAGTAGCAACCAAGATATTACAGCATAATGAGTTGTGGTGAGCTGCAGTAGCTGTGTGGCCCCAGCCTGTCCCATCTGTCAAGATCATTTGTCACAATCTCTTTGGCCACAGACTCACACCACCTACAAATGATCCACTATTCTTGGATTAGGCAACACTGTTGTTCGAAAGGAGGGAAAAAGAAGAGCAATTGGCTTAAACTGAGGAACAGTGTGAGACCAGAAACCCATATTTTGTACCTTGAGGCTGTTCCAAACAGAGCCAGAGGCACTTGCAGGTCACAGGCACTGTAAGACTCACAGCACAGCCTTCCTGAGGTACTTCAGAGGTTCTCCCCACTGCCCTGCTGCATTGCAAAGAGCTTTCCTGGCTAATGTCTTTTTTTGTATGCCATCTCCATTACCTGCTCCCGGTGTCGTGCATGCAGGAGAGTGAAGTACAGCCTATAACCCTTTAGTTTCCTGGAGTATTGTAATACCATGGTCAGGAGAGAGCGTTATCACACCCGTTGGCATGGTCTTCCTGGAGTGGCAATTAATTCAATGAGAACTGTAATGCCAGCCAAGCTAAATAAACAAAGAATTTGTCTATGAAAGCAAAACAAACAGAAGCATTGAATGTGCTGGAAGAAGAGATGAATAAGAGAAAACCACACTTAGTACTAGTCATCTTAAGGCTGGCCTGCATGACCTCTCTTGCTGTGTATCACACACCTAGCCCAGGACACCTTTCTCTACCTGTCCTGTTGTGCTTTTCTTATGCAAAGTCTGCAGCCTTAAATTGTCCTTCATGGGACCAAATACACATTTCAATATTTATCTTCTTTT
Organism: Phaethon aethereus; assembly: GCF_964289735.1. Classification (NCBI taxonomy): domain Eukaryota; kingdom Metazoa; phylum Chordata; class Aves; order Phaethontiformes; family Phaethontidae; genus Phaethon; species Phaethon aethereus. The sequence goes on along the minus strand of NC_138577.1, from coordinate 10,561,940 downwards.
TGTACCCAAACTCAAACTGAAGTTCTTTTCAGATTAAAGTCTCATTTCCTCTCCCCAGAGAGGACCTCCTTCATTACTGACTTGATTAGAAGGCAATCTTTTCCTTGTGAAATTACTTACAGTGAATTGTTTTACAGTGAGGCAGGACTCTTGTTCTCCTAAGTATACTCGCAGATGTGGCTCATTACATGCTCTGGATTGAGACTGACATGCAGTAAATCAAGGATGATTTGGCTGAGGGAGATTGATCTCTAACCTAGGTTTTGAGGGCTGCAGTCCTTCACTCATATTCTACATGGACATGAGACTGCTTCAGTTAGGAAGCTACTGAGCTGTGTTAGTCCCAAAATATAAATGTCTCAGAGATAGATGTTATCTTAGATTACCAGTGGTTGAGTATATATTTTGTTGGTAGTAGTGGCAACTTGGAGACTGTCTGCCACAGATCACTCATCTCTGTTCCCAGGCTGGCATGGGAACTCGTAGAACAGATCTGCCTGAAACAAATAATCATTTTCTGGTTTATTTTTCAACTAAAGCAGTTCATTGACCAGCTGTGTGGCCACACAGAAAGCTAGTAAAGTTGATGGGAGGACTGTACCACAGAAGCTTTGGTCCAAAGAGATCTCTGGAGACCTGCCCTTCAATGTCCTGCTCTGACGAGCTGAGCTATCCCAAACACTCGATCAGGCTGGCCGTGGCTTTGTTTGCCTGTGTCTTGAAAAGCTCCAAGGATGGAGATAACTCTGGTGACCAGACCCAGGGCTGGCCCTCCCTCCCAGCTAAAAAGAGTTTCTTCATGTCCACCCTGAACTTCCCAAACTCCATCTTGTTGCCCCTTGTTATATTACCTGCCCTTGCTGAGAAAAGCTGAGCTGCACTGTCACTGTAGTTACCCTTTAACTAGTTGTTGGCTGCTATTAGATCTCCCCTCCAGCCTCCTCTTCACCAGACTAAACAGTCCCGGCTCCCTCAGTCTCTGCTTCTGGGGCAAGTGCTCTGTCTCCTGATCTTGCTAGCCCTCCTCTGCTCCTTCTCCAGTTTCTTGATACACACCTTGAACTGGGGGCCCAACAGTCGAGACAGTAACTCCCTTATTCCACTTGCCATAACTGTCTTAATGTATCCCAGTATGTGGTTTGCCCAGTTCACAATGAGAGCACATTGTTGGCCCATCATCAACCTGGTGTTAACAATATGGTAACATTTCATAGTCAGGGCAGGGCAGAGGGCAGGAATATCCTTCACCAGGACCTACAGTGATGATGGACTCTTCCCCACAGCCTCAGCAGTGTGGTAACGTGGGTGCTCAGTTCAAAGAGCACGTCAAAGATGGCTCATGCCGAAGGACTGCTTTTAAGCCACCTGTGAATAAAAAGCCATAGCAGCAGACCTGCACTCAAAGAGATCTCAAGAAAAATCCCAATTGCTTTGTGAAGAGGGGTGTGACTTAACTCTTCCCTCTGACATACTCTGCAGCGCAGTGTCCCAAAAGCATATTAAGGACCAGTGTGGGAAGCATCATTATTTTAAATGATGACTGTGTTACTTGTGGTCTGTGAAGATCTCATCAGATATTGTTATGTTAGCTCTGATACCCTGGGAAAGTTCCAGCACAGATAATTGCCTCCTGCCTAATTCAATTCCCATTTAATAGAGTGGCAACACTCCAGAGAATGCCCCCAGGGTAGATGAGCAGTGGGAATCAAGAGTGCACAGAAAGAAGATTAAGAAGCAAAGATGGAAATCCATTGAGAATCAATGTTTGGGGAAAAGCCCTCCTCCCCTGCCCCAGGAAGTCCTGAGCCAATTTCCTGCTTTGAGCTGTGCCAGCCTGAATATATAGAGAGAAACCTTGGGTTGTGGTTCTTCTAGAAGGGTGATGTCATGAAGGATTATGTTGTGGATGGTGCCATGAGGGATGCCACAATTCTTTCTGAAAAATCCTTCACAAACCTCATGAAACAGATCCCATGTTCTCTCCAGACCTTGTTGGTAGGTATAATATGGACCATGGATTTTTGTTTCCATGTGTTTGCTGTCCCTCCTAGGGAAAAAAGAAGGTATTGTATTTGCCACCACTGTTCTAGAGCATAGAACACTTTTGGAATGTGGCTATTGGTGTAGAGTCTCTGCTACAGAGCTGACACCATTTACATCCTGTGTCCATCCTAAGGTATTAAAACATGTTACCGACAGAGGAAAAGCAGAAATACTGCTAGGGTCACTGGAGATAGGCACATCAGAGGGACAAGAAGATTTGTCCTAAGCTGACACTTGCTCTGGTATTGCATATGCTTGTACAGTCTTTCCTCCCCACACATTAAGCAAACTGAAATGGGTTGATTTTGCTGAAGATCTCCCTTGAAGTGTAGAAGGAAAAGTCCCTGTCCTGGCAGAGGCTTGCTCTCTCTGCTCTGCACTCTTTGAGATGATATCTACTATATTTATTATTTTTCTTAATAGATTGGCAGCCTTGCTGGACGCTGGGTTCCTCTCTGCCAGGTGCTGCATGTGCATTTAGTGTAAGATTTGTCAGAGATCCTACAGCTCCAGATAGGCCAAGGCAGGACAAGAGGACAGTGACAGCTGCTCCATACCAGATTCCCATCTTTGCTTTTAGCTACTCTGGATGATGCATGAAGGCACAGAAGGATGCAGCTTACCTTCCCTTATCATTGATATGACGAGTTGTATTAGTACAATTCCTCTCCTGAATAAAAAAGTTGGTGATCTGCTCAGCTTTCTTGCAGTGCTGACATCCTCCTGTTTTGTCCCCTGGGAGGCACCTGGCTCCCTGTTGGCCACCCCTTTCCCCAGTTGACAGGAACCCCTCTCCTTTCCAAAAATCATGTCTAAGCTGTGCCTTGGGCTATTGCCAATCTTAGAGCTTACAGCAAAGTGCTAAAAGTCTGAGCATCATCCCTCTGCAAAACAGGCTTCAGATAAGCCCCCAGGCAGAAGAACTACCTCCTTTCCACCCGTGCAGCCCTGGGGTTCCCTCTCCCAGGTCTCTGTTAGCAATAAGAGAATAGTTGCTTGTGAATCCCAGGTGGTGAGCCTGAGCCAGCCAGCCTTTGTAGGAAAGCTATCCCAGAGCCTTCAACTCATCTCTGAGCCCCGAGCACAGACCTGCTGCAGTCTGTGCAGGTACAGGAGGAGAAAACTGAGAGGACCTGACCAGATTTTTCCATTTCAATCCAAACTGAATCAATTACTCATCCAACCGTGCTTTCCTTGTTAGGCACTTAAGGGATATTCTCACTTAAGCAATTTCTGAGCCAGACTCTTATTTGGAGGGTGTGTTATAATTCAGCTAGCAAGCTGGGGCAGCTCTCCCTGGCAAGCTGGAGGTACTGAAAGGATCTTGGCTTCAACAGATGAAGATAATTGGGGAGATTGGATGAAGGAGAAAGAAGAGAGAGGAGAGAGCTGTTTTCATCCAGTTATGCATACAGAATGTTAAATAATCACATAATTTGGTAGTAATGATTCATCTTGGTGATGCCTTGTTAAAGTTTTGGGCTAGTTGAGTCTTGCACACATGCTGTAGGCTGAAATGGGGACAAAAGCATCTCTGGCTTTGAGGGCTTGTTAAATATTGCGTAAGGGACTCATCTCCCTTTTTTAGTGGAAGGAGAGGCTAACTCTGGAGGGGTTACTGTACCTGGGCAGGGGCTCTGGAAACGGCAGGAGCTAGTAGTCAAAGGTGTCTCTGAAATGAGGAGAGACATGTGCTTCTAGGCAGTGGAAAACATGGGGCTTTGCCAGCAGGCTGCTCTTGGCAAAGTGTGCTCTTGCCAGATGTAACCTTTGCAGAGGGCACATGCAAGCTATGCACGTGACTTCCCTCTGGTGACATTAGACAGCCTTTGGGGCTGAAGGTGTTTTGGATCGGTAGGCACTGGTCTATTGTCCAGGATTACTGAGTTTTAATCCTGGTTTTGGTTTTATGTAGATTTTCTTCATCGTCTCTCATGGGAACAAGTTCCTCTGTCTGCAGTCTGTAAGACGAAGAAGCAGTTTTCTTTGGCTGTGACAATATGGATCCATAGTGGGAGCAAAAGGAGAAGGAAGAGTCCTTTTCCTCTTGGTATGAAAGTCAGCCCAGCCAGCCCAGCAGAGAAGGAGATCCTGTCTTATATGCACATTTGTGTTATTGGTGACAAGCCCAAGTATCTTGTTCTTAGCTTTGAATGTATAGAAAGCCAAAGCCTGGACAGCCTGGGGTAACAGTTTTAAACTTAAAGAGGGTGGATTTAGACTAGATCTAAGGAGGAAATGTTTCACAATGAGGGTGGTGAAGCACTGGAAGAGGTTGCCCAGAGAGGTGGTAGATGCCCCATCACTGGAAGCACTCCAGGTCAGGTTGGACGGGGCTCTGAGCAACTTGATCTAGTTGAAATTGTCCCTGCTCATTGCAGGAGGGTTGGACTAGATGGCCTTTAAAGATCCTTTCCAACCTAAACTATTCTATGATTCTATAGCAAGGTCTAGGAAATCAGAATCACCGGTTTATTCCTGGAATGGGTATGCCATAAGAGTCTATGACATATTTGAGTTTCCAAGTATTGAGTGACCTCAGTTCAGCCCCATGTGATGAGGAATTAATTTCTTAGCTTCCCTTGCAGGAGGGCCACTGAGTTGTTCTGTCCATGATGGAGGTGTGCCCACATCCCAAAGGATGATCCTAGGACCCTGCAAAATGTCCCAGCAAAAAAGCCAGGGACTGCATGAATGATGGAATTGGGGGTTGTGCTTCCATAACCCTCAGTACCAGGTCTGTGTGCTGCTGGGTCATGTCACAACACAGATTTGCCCCAAAACAGGTTTGAGTCCTGAATAAATTTAAATTTAATTAGCCAAGATGCATAATACAGACTTTAGGAAGCATGTATGTTTTTATACATGCCTGACCCAGCACACGCACTATACCAAAGACAGAGTTAGTGTGTGGCTCTCTGCCAGCATCAGCCAAGCCAAACGTGGGCTGCTGCCACCTTGTCCTCTGTCCCTGCCAGCTTGGCCACATGGCCTAACCATATTGCCCTCCTTATTGCCAGGTGAGTGTTAGATGGATCTGCTCCCTGAACTGGTGAGCACAAGAGCACTGGCAGTGGAGCAAGAGAGAAGAAGGAGGAGGAAGTAGGAGAAGGAGAAGAACACACAGAGCAGACAGTATAGGAGAAGGAAGTGGTGATGTTGGTTTAACTGCCATGGTGTGATACTATACGGGCTTAATGCAGTCAGATGACATCTGATTTGAGCTAAAGACAGCGTAGTACAGACTGTGTTGGGTCTGATTCAGAGCAAAGCCTGCCAAGTCAGAGGTAATCCTTGGAATACATTTCTGCCACAAGTGTCAACTTCTGCTGCACCAGAGCTTTGCTTCATGTGGCTACAGCTTCTTGTTCTGGTACTAGGAGCCCTGTTGAACCCTCAGATGCGTACAGAGAGGGCACTACCTTTCTTCTTAATCAGCTCCATCCTCAAGAACAACTCAGCTCTGACAGGCCAGTGTGGCCCGAAATATCTATTCCTTGTCCCAGACACAAGGCAGGTCAAGACCTGTATTCCCACAGCTATTTTCTGCCTGGTTCATAACTAGCAGGTCTTGATGGCTGCAGAGCCATGTGAAACACAACAGCTATTCCCTTAGCAATAGGTGGTATAACAAGAGATGTGTTTAGATTGGAGTAGCTGGAGCAACCCTAGCATGATGCGGTGTGTCTTGGCTCACTCATGCCTTGATTTCAGAGCAGAAGAGACTTCCTGCTGTCTCTAACCCTGAAACATGGGCTTGTCACCGCAATGGGATTGTCATGAGGACTGGGTGATGTAAGTACAGGCAGCAGGTCCTTTGCAGGATTGCATTTGGCAGAGAACTTATGCTGTCTGTGAGACCATGAACACGTCAACTCTGTGTTCAGGTCTCTTTGCTAAAGCATTTAGGACCTGGTGTTGCCTCTTTCTATGCATACATACAGTGCTGGCATAACTGGATCTTGTTGCAGTTATATTTCCCTAGGGATTGTATAAGGCAAAGCACTATCAGAGTGTCTTGTGAATCCATGGGTTTAATAACTTTGGATCACCTGATATGGAGAACATTGTAGGGCCCCCAGGGATAATGCAATGCAGAGGCTCCTCTGATGGGATTCAGCTTGCAGGCTAAGACTCATGCATTTAGGTGCCATTTGAAATGCCCTACAGTATCTGAAAAATACTCATGTCACTCACTGTCAGACCTGACACAGGAACTACAATTTAGCATAGTATCTCAAAGTGTGCATGCAGCAGATTTGAGCCCTATCTCAACAATTCTGTTCAGGTTCTTATGCCATCTCCATCACTGTGCTGCCCCAGAACTGACCACCTCTCTTGATCATCAGCCACAAAACCGACAGGAAAGTCCAGATTCCATTACTGGAGTGAGCAAAGTCTATGCTTCATCTATTTCTCCATCTATGGGATGTCTGATAGGAAGTATGTAAGTCCTTGTCAAAGCCCCAGCTTCATGTTTGCTTTCATCTTTATTTGCATCCTCTTTTGCCTCTGCACATGGAGCTGCACGTGCAAATTTTTCACCACTGATGTCATGCTCTTTTCTAAGGATGCAACTGTATTCAGACTACTCCTTCAAAGTGCAGATGCATCCATAATTAACAAATCACAAAGTGGTGGTGCTTCATGCCAGTATTTTCTGTGCTTTTTGCCCATTTGTATTAAACTGAACTCCGGTGCCTGAGTCAGGCAGGCAAGTGGGAATGAGAGAAACAGCATTTCTCAGTGTTCTCAGTTTAATCAGAGACAATTCCTCAGATGACCTGAGGACCTGATGACCTGAGCTGTGCCCCACAGCAGAAGTTCAACTGCTGGACTACTGGATCTGCAGTGTTGGGCCACTCAATGGATTGTCTTTGGTTGGCTGGTCTGCACTGATCCTGTTCCTGATCTGCCTGGCAACAGCATCATGATGGTAATTTCTAACACTCTGTCCATGGCCACAGCTCCCAGAGTACTGTCATCCCATGAAGTAGCGTGTGACTGCCCCATTGAAGTTAATTTTTTTCTCCAGTGAACATTTCCTTTTGCAAGAGAAAAGGGAAAATAGACCAATCCCCTTTGCCCAGCACATGTGATTCCTTTCTCTTAATTATCTGCATCCCCAGGCTGGAGACAGAATCTAAACCCCCTTCATTATGTTTTTCCTCGTTTGCCTTTACTCCATACACTTTTAGGGTTTGGCTACATGTCACTAGGAAACAGTCCTTGATGGGCTCTGACTATCCACTGGGGAGGGTGGAGGGCTTCTCCAGGAGCTATAGAAATCCTGATATATTCTGTTTTTCAGAGAACTTGCTGCAAACTTTCCAGCACATGAGTTGTCATGGGCATCAGGTTAAAGTTCCAGGGGAGAAACGTGTTTTCCATTCATGAAGAAATGTAGAGCTGGTGTATGCTGGAGAGGCAGCAGGCAGGACTGCTGAGAAGGTAATGTTTTGGAGACTATTTCAAGAAAGAATTGTTTCACTTCACAATCGGTCAAAACTTAAAAAAGGAGAGTGTTAAAACACTCCTTTGAAGTGAAACTGAATCTCTTTCTAGGTCTAAAAGACATTGCTTCCTATTTTCATCAGTTTGGTTAATGAAGTGAAAGAATAGAAAGAGCTGTCTTTCCACTAGTTGCACTGTTGGCTTGCTCTCATTCAGGCACAGCCCAGATGCTGGAAATCTGCACATTGTCAGCAGGTCTTCCTTGGGATTGTGACTTTGCAAAGGTCCTGTCATGGAGAGGAGGAATATTGCTCCTGTGGTCTCGCCAAGGTCCTTCCTAGCAACATGTCCCCTCTTCTAACCCCCAAATCTGCCCCACAGCCTTTCCCAGGAGGCTGCACCAGCATGCCACAGTTTTTGTTTTGTGTCACCCTCACATTAAGGTTTTCCATGTAACCAGTGAATATAATTTTGGCTTTCCTCAAACTGAGCTATATATATTTTAAGATCTCATTAAGACAATGCAGAGATCTGGATCCCAGTTGTATTCTTCAATCCTTCATGCTACATTCATGCAAAAGTTCAAATATAAAGATGACAAAAACTTTCTTGAAAAAAGTTACATTAGGGAGGAATTTTTGTTCTAATACAGAACTGTCCCAGTCTTTTAATAATCTTGTAATCCCTGTTTTACATATCTGCCTTTCTTCTTTCACATATCTGCCTTTCTTCTTTCACATTTGTTTTTATTTTCATTCTGTATCCACCTAATTATCATTTCCATACATTTCATATCACTAGCACTGGAATTTCCCATGTCTTATCTGTATGGCATTATTTTTTATTTACTCATTATACAGCATGATTAAGTTGTTAAATAAAATTCTTTTAATCTGTTTCCATAAAACTTAATGTCTCTGGGGCAGGCTCATTAAAATCTTGTGGTTTCACAGATGATTCCTTATGGTCTAAAAGAAACACAAACCCTATCCACTTATCAGTATATCATCCCTATCAGGTATATTTATAATATCCCAGGTTTGAGGATGGGGGCAGACCAATTAAATACCATATTTGGGGGGATTTTGTTTGCATCTATGTCACTGATACGTTAAGAAACTTTTTATTGGGACATATTCTTGTTGTAAAACTTTGATTTCATATAAGCAAACATCTTGCAAAGGACCCCAAGATATCTTGTTAGCCTTGTCCCCTGACTTCCTGAAACTCATAACTTTTTGCTTGGTGTAGCAGAGTGAGGTCCTATGTGTGAAAATGTATTTATTATCATACATTAGCCTGGAGAGAACTCCTTGCCAGAATAGTTTTCATTCCCACAACGATGGTGTTTGTTAGGGAGTGAGAAAACCCAGTTCACGTCCTTTTGGGCTGAGTAGGTAGAAGCATAGCATCCATGGAACAGTTTGACTGTCCCTTGCAAGGTCACCCATCTTTTTCTGTTTATTGCTTCTGCCTTGTTCTTTCCAGTCTGCACAGTTGAGGACAAGCAATGTCAAAGTCATTTGTTTTGTTCCATACACAGCTCTGGACATTGGCCACCAGTTTCTGACCCCTCAATCACTGGTGAAACCAGATGGGAGGCTGCTGTGTGAGCATCTCCATGCCACACAGGGCAGCACCCTTCGCTCTGGATCCTGGAGGTCAGTATGGCACCCCCACACCCAAACTGCTGGCAGGACCTGAGCTGATGTCTCCACATGGTGCTGTGCCATGAGCTGTACCAGCTTCTGCTGAGCTACCACAGGTGTCTTCACGCTGAGTGCTGTGGAGGTTTGCTTGAATCTCTCCCCCGCCATTCATTGTTTGCTGTTTCTGGGTATTTATCTGATGTTTGCTGTAATATCTGAACATCCCACAGTATTACAACTTGTCAAACAGTTGTGTTGCCTGTAGGCTCACTCTACCTTAGGGAATGGATGCATTTCCTCATGAATGTGTAAGAAAATGCAAGAACAAAGAACATGGTTTCTTCAGCTCTTAAAAAAACCCAGGCAAACACAACAACAGCTGTTGCTTTCTGAAAGTGGCTGTTGACTAGAAAATCTGTCCAAACCAATGCAGACTTTCAGCAAACATGCTCTTCTTATTGCTGTGTGATACACATGTCTGGGAATACCTTTATTTTATGATGCTTATCACACAAGGAATAATACTGGATTGGAAAGTGATGGGAAAGATGACCGTCATTTGGAAAGCTGGGAGCATGTCTCTTGGAGCTGCAGGGCATGGCTTTCTGGGCTATTCCTTATGCAGTGTGTCATGCTTCACAGTAAGGGACTGAAAAGAGGGGGCAGAAGATGGCACTGATAAACACACAACACCTGGGCTCATTAGAAATGATGTGTGCTTTGCACCCACAGGAAAAATCCTGCAACAGAAAAGAATGGCATCAATGGAGTGAGGTTACATGTCTCAGAGGTGGGATGCCAAAAATTGTAATGAGGGTTCAGTCAGTTCCAGATCACTTCAATCTAAGAAAAGGTGGTAAATAAGGTTTGTCTGGATCTTCAAGTTTCAAAGACCTCTGGAATAAACAGAGCTGCTGCATCTGTGTGACAGTTCAAAGAAGTACCTGCACGCAAATGCTTCCCACCATGGGGAGAGTTTGTAGGCACAGCCTAACCTTTTGTCTTGAGTCTATTGGTAAAACATTTATTTTTCATTTTTCTGATTTGGCTACATTTGCCCATTTCCAAGGCAAGTCTTACTCAGCCATGACTACTAGTTTTCATGATAAGATCTTGCTTCCTGCCGGTGGGACTTGGTTAGTAATTGAGTGAATGGGAAGAGAGGGTGGGAAAGTGATAAAGTCATATTTTTAAGAATAAATGCAGTCAAGGGCAAAAACTAATCCCTTTACCCATTACACATCTCTTGTTTCCAAGTATCTTGTAGTCTGTTTTAAGAAGGTTTCTTGTGCCAGAGGTGTGCAGATGGGAGCAGCAGATAGCTGGAGGGAAGGAGTGGGTGAGTAAAGGACTGAATGAACCTTTGTCCTCCAAAATCCCCCAGATCAGTCTAGCTCCCGCAGTCCATGGATCCAACCTCATCTCCAGGTTGGCTTTGGTTACCTCCTTTTTTGCCTACAAAATTAGGCTTTTAAAGGAAGTTTATAAATTCCCATTCTCTTAATTGCTTCCTTCACAAATTCCAGCACGATGCAAAAGCCAGCCACTTGTGCTTCCCAGTACTTCTATGGCCTTCTGTGGTGGAGTGACTGCATCAGTGGACAAAGGAAGAGCTGGTGTTGTTTATCTGGACTTCTGTAAGGCCTTTGACGTGGTCCCCCACAACATCCTTCTCTCTAAATTGGAGAGATATGGATTTGATGGGAGGACTGTTAGGTGGATGATGAATTGCTTGGATGGTTGCATCCAGAGTGTAGTGGTCAACAGCTCAATGTCCAGACAGAGATCGGTGATGAGTGGTGTCCCTCAGGGGTCTGGTCTGGGACCAGTACTCTTTAATATGTTCATCAATGACATAGTGGGATCAAGAGCACCCTCAGCAAGTTTGCAGATGACACCAAGTGGAAGGGTGCAGTTGATGTGCCTAAGGGATGGGATGGCATCCAGAGGGACCTGGACAAGCTCAAGGAATGGGCCTGTGTGAACCTCATGAGGTTCAGCAAGTCCAAGTACAGGGTCCTGCCCCTGGGTCAGGGCAACACCCGGTATCAATACAGGCTGAGAGAGTTGGGGTTGTTCATCCTGGAGAAGAGAAGTCTCTGGGAATACCTTATTGCAGCCTGCCAGTACTTAAAGGGGGCCTATAAGAAACATGGGGACAGAATTTTTAGCAGGGCCTGTTGTGATAGAATAAGGGGTAATGGTTTTAAACTAAAAGAGGGCAGATTTAGACTAGATCTAGAAGATCTAGAAGAAATTTTTGACAATAAATGTGATGAAGCACTGGAAGAGGTTGCCCAGAGAGGGGGTAGATGCCCTATCCCTGCAAACATTCCAGGTCAGGTTGGACGGGGCTCTGAGCAACCTGCTCTAGTTGAAGCTGTCCTTGCTCACTGCAGGGGAGTTGGACTTGATGACCTTTAAAGGTCCCTTCCAACCCAAACTATTCTATGATCCTATGATTCTCTTCATCACCAAACCCAAGCTTCAGCTGTATGGAAGCGGGGGCTCTTTTTATAGAAAGCATCGAACAAGAAAGCCATTTAGAAAAGACAGAGACTTTCAGGCACGTTAAGTCAAGTTGCCAGAGACTTTGGGGTGAGGCCAGTTTTCCAAGGGACAAGAGCAGACATAAATTACTTGAATGCCAACTTAGAAGTGATCCCTGAAATGCTGAATTTCTGTTCCATTTCAAGGGTCCTTGCTGCCACTGTTAACAATAAGTAAAATGTATGGGTATTAATATGGTATTAAAAGAGTTCCCCTCCTCCTATACATTCATTGTTTATTGACACCAGCCCATGGCAGCGTTAGCTTTATCTTAATTGACCAGTTAAAACTGCTAAATTGTTCTGCCTCAGCTGCCAGCCTGGAACTCTGTTGGCAAACAAACTCTGCTGCTGGCAAATATAACTAAGTCGCATGTTGCAGCAGCTCACTGAAGAGAGGGTTGAAATATAAATGTCTAATAAGGACTGTGAATATCTTTTAAGGACGTACTCTTTACATTATCCACCAGTGGATTAAGTAGTTTTTGTTGCCTTGATTTCTTGAAGATGACATTGCTGATCATTCAAGTCATGCCAGAACAGAAAGCTTGCTGAACATGCTAAGGTACATGCAAATCTATCTTCATTCCATGATGCCTGAAAAGCAGCTTGAATCCCTGGCAATTATTTCCATTGAAAAGGTAATTACTGTCCACGGTACCAAAAATTCATCAAAATGCCGCTGTTGCCATACATGGTGTAGGACCAAAGGTAAAATAAACTGTCCATTGCACTCCTTTACATGTCTTGATCTCATGAAAAATTAAGTCACATAATTTGATAAAGTTCAGTAATTTGATTGTGTGCATTTTCACCAGAGTGTTATTGCACATGTGTGATAACATGTTAAATAATATTTCTTTAGCCATGGAAGAAAACATTTAAGCAGCAGTTTTATGTTATTACAATCATATTATTTCCAGCCTTCAACATCTCTTCCCTGGTTCACAAATGCTTTGCTGACAAGAGCTCTCCGCTTATGGGACTGACTTTGTTGGAAACAAATGCCTTACAGGTGTTTTTCAGGCAGGGCAGGTCCAGTGCTGTCCGGAGGCAGGAGGGAGCCCATGGCTGGGGACGGAAGCAAGGACAGGGCTCAGTGCAGCCGCCTGGGAGCTGGCGGTGGCATCATGCTGTTGGAGACCCCCTTTGCCCTGGGGGAACCCATTGCTATTCACAGCCCCCCACGGGCTTCATTTTGGGTTGTGATCCCCCCCACTCCTTGCTGCATTGCTGGTGCTCCAGTAGTAACAGCAGCATCACTTTCAAAGCGAGTACACGGCTGTGTGTGGAGCAGTCCTCACAGGAAATTAACGTGGGTCAATTAGCACCCTATTACAGGCACGCTGCTCTCCCAGGCAGGCACTAACCTCCTCCCTGATGAACCCTCGGGACCGTGAGCTCCCATGTTGGCAGCAAAGATGGCTTTGCTCCTTTGAACCACCTGGGTACCGCCAGCTCCCCCTCCCCAGCTCCTGTTTCAAACACTGAGCCCAAATCAGCAATAGGTGGGGAGAGACGGTAAACCCCCTCCTCTCCAGCCTGGGGTCAGGTGGTGAAGCACTGGGGGGAACACAGCTGAGGAGATGGGGCTGCTGGGAAGAGCCTGATCAGGAATGGCAATTGGATTTACACAGACCTCCCACCACCTGGCTGGTTTATTAATTTGTGCAATCACAGCGGAAACAAATGACTGTCAAAAGCTCCTTCAGCCAGCAAGCAAACAGTGAGACTCCTGCTCTCACCCTTTGGGACAGATGTGAATCCCTGTGTGGTGTGGTTAGGGTTTCTGTCTTACGTTTTCCTTGCCTGGTTAACCAGATGGGCAGGTTTTGCCAATCTCTCTTCTGGAGAATAAGGAATCAGCTTAGAAAATGGGTGGGTTTGATTCCTCTTCTACAATTTTTTTATGGGCTGGGGATGACTTCACTGTTGAAAAGTCCCAACATGTTGCACCTCTGTCCTCTTGCACTGTGGGAAAAGGGAGGTAAGGGAGATACCTCTGCTCTACTGTTCCCATAGAAGCTGTGCCTGGGCTTTTGGGACACTGTTAGATTTCTCTCTTACTGGTGGTGGTAGAGCTGTTGGGGGTGTACAGGGTCCTGCAGCCACAGGCAGCCCTATGTTAGCCTAGCCCAAATGTTAGGGCTTAAGAGCTGGGACTGTCCTCTAACAGAAGAAGAAAAAGAGGCAAATTGTGGTTAAAAAAGCCTATTATGGGCATGATGGCCCCTCAAGCCTGGTTCTGGAGCTGTATCCTGGTAATGTGGGGACAGTGGGGGACAGTACTGCTGTGGCTGCCACCAGCCTGAGTGAAACCTCTGGACACAGCTGAGCACTCAGGCCATGCAAGGACCCTGTGTACAGGGCTTCAACCTGACACCGTGACATGCATCTGACTACACCACCCATGAGCTAGTGCATGCTTGGGACCATATTCTTCCTCAGGTCCCTGCGTTGTTTTGAGCCTCACCTGCTCCCCCTCTCCGCTACAAGCAGTGGCAGCAAGTGCAATGAGGGCTGCTCTGCTCTTCTTCAGCCATCCCAACTCCATCGAGCTGCTGCTGCAGCTGGTGGGTGGCTGACCCTTACCCAGGTGATAATCCTCCCTAGAGCTGGTTGCAGGATGTAGTACCCATGGTCTGTGGGAGTAGGAGCCTGGAAAACAAACAAAAAAACCCAGTGGACATAAGCAGAGCCCTGAGGAAGAAGAAAAACAGAGCAAACCTGTATGATGCTCCTGTCTCTGTACTACTTTGCCAACCTCAGCTACTTCAGTGTTGGGGTTTCCTGAGTCAGCTGTGGTTTCACAGACTTAGTGACTTCCAGTGAATCTGAAATAAATATAGCCAGTTCCCCAAAGGGTGTCTGACGACCAGGGTATCTGCAAACCAGGCATTTAGTAAGACACATCCGTTGGATTTAGATTGCCGGTGTGAGCTGTACCTCGCAGTTGAGCAGTTCCATCGCAAAGGCTTCTTCCTGGGTTCTTATTTTTGTCCACTGTTGCAGAAAGTGCTTTGCTGGCTTACCAGCTGCTGGGAGGGGAGCCTTCATCATGGTGCTGCCATCCCTTGGAGCCACTGTAACTGCGAGGGATGAGGGCTGGCAGCCACAGTGCACTTGCCTGGTCCAGGGCTGCATTGGCTTTGCCCTTCACCCCGGCACACGCTGTCCTTCTGGCTTGTTCTTAAGTGTTTTCTCACAGGAACAGGTTGCTCATCCTGGCTACAGCTGATCTCACTGTTGGAGGGTTTATCCTTAGCTCTGATCTCACTTCTTTCTTAAAGCCATCTTTGTAATTCTCCCATAAGCATCTCCTTCCATTTCAACCCCAGCCTGTAGAAGGCTTTTTGCCATCATCTCCTACACAAGCTGTGCACCCCCAACCCTATAGTTTCTTCTCTTTGTCACACTTTTGCCACTTTACTTACTTTTTCCAGAGATTTCTGACCTGGGTTCTTCAGCTGTGATGTAAACCTGATTCATTAGCTTCGTGCTTTGATGACTTACTTATCTTTACATTTGGGCTCTTTGGACAAGAGGAAACAGCCTCAAGTTGTGCCAGATGAGCTTTATATTGGATATTAGGAAAAACTTCTTCACTGTAAAGCTTGTCAAGCATTGAAACAGGATGTCCAGGGAAGTGGTTGAGTCACCATCCCTGGAGGTATTTAAAAGACGTGTAGATGTGGTGCTTAGGGACATGGTTTAGTGGTAGACTTGGTAGTATTAGGTTAACGGTTGGACTTGGTGAACTTAAGGGTCTTTTCCAACCTACATGATTCTATGATTCTGTAAAACCCTTGTCATTTTCTGCCACAAACCTGCATGACAAATTCACATATGATTTTTGTCCATGCTCTAGCCTAGATGGGCATCTTTCTTCTGCTGAACATCTTTCTTTTGAACACATCGCCTTTTTCTCACCTTCCTGACAATACTATTGTCAGGTTTGGATTTCTAACTTTTCTCACCTCGCAAATTTATCTGACCTCCCCAGCCTCTGCCTCACCTCCCCATAGAGTGTGACTGTCATATTCTCACCTTCCTCTGCTTCTGGAAACATGGACATGCTGCAGAAGACAGGTACTTCATGCACACCATGAAATTAAACTATAGGAACCAATTTAGAAAGGATCTTGAGAGAGAGCATCTAATCCATCTCTCAGCCCTGGAGCAGGATCCTATCAACTTAAATAATTCCCTAATAAGTATTTGTCTAGCCTGTTTTTCAAAGCCACCCAGGATGGAGGTTCCACATCTTCCTAGGCAATCAGCTTCACTTTTGTCACTGTTAGAAAATTCCCCCAATGCCTAATGTAAGACTCCTGTGATAGTTTTTTCCTATCCAGTCCTTGTTTTTGCAGATATGTGTGATATGACTAGCTGTCCCTGGAGCACCTTTATTGTTTTCACCTTCTTTCTTAAGTCTCATTTTCCAGGTTTCTTATTGCTGCAGGTTGTAGCTCCTCCTTGCTATGCTTGGTTTCCTCTCTAAGGCGGCACACAAAAAGGCTGCAGCTTCACACCCTCCCTCCGTGAGAGGTGGGAAACAGGTGAGTTCAATATAATTCAGTGGGGCTAGTGCAGTCATGTCATTCAGGGAAAATCCCCCAGGCACTTCAGTAACCATCTTAAATGAAAGGGCATGAAATTAAAATCACCAGAGGCAGCCACGTCCACCCATCTCCCTGTCTGTATCTGCAGACCCACATGTAGTTAAATGGCAGGATCACCCTGATCTGAGTAACCCAGCCTGCCTGGGGACAGGGTTTTATTCAGTCTCAGGTTTAAGACCAACGAGGAATGAATTTTAATTCTGGAGTGGCTGCAGTCAGAAATTTAACTTCATTATAATGTATGTACTGTGGCATGAGACAATTTCTGAGCTGAAAAATAAATTCAAGGTGATGATATCATTCTCCCTTGCCTTCTTGTGATACCAGCTTTATGAATATTGGGGTGTCTTGGTTTTTATCCAGTGTGATTGCACTAATTTCCTTTCTCATAGTGCTGTGGACTTAGCTAAGATCAGGTCCCGCTGGACTACTCAATGTACCTGTAAATGTCATAAGACCACTTCTCCTCTGAAAAGGTTAGTCCCAAATGGGAAAAGCAGATAGTAAGGTGGGAGAGAGAAACAGAAAGTCAAAGCAAAAGAGTGAGTGGAAACATCAGTGATACCTGTGATTTTTCTTTGTGGATTTACAGGAAGTCTTTGGCAGATCCAGGAGAAGCACTTTGCTCATTTGCACATCAGTAGGAAACCTCATCAGTGAAACCCTCTCTGCTCTTTACTAAACACCTAGCCCTGCCAGGTTCAAGGTGAGACTCCCTCCCCAGCAGACCGGATTTCCCTGCTACATGGTACATCCCCACAGGCAGCCCTTGTCCTGGGCTGGAGCTGTACTGGGCAGTTGGGTGGACTGGGTGAGCCTCAGAAGGTCCTTGCACCTTGTATTTGTGATTCATTACACCTCTGTATTTGTGGTCTGCATGTCCCTGCTACGGAAGACTTGTTGTTTGGGTTTCCTTTGTGTCTGCAGGCCAGATGAGCCCAGCAACCCATCTGTGCTACACAGAAAAAAGTTTTCCTGGAGCAGTATCTCGTGCAAGGAGCTGATCTTGCAGTTGAAAGGAGGCACAAGGGCATTTCGGTTCTTCCTTGCTGTCAATGCAAAAAGTCCTGGAGGACCATAAACTTACTGGCTGTGTCTGATCTGGTGCAGGAGTACAGAGGATATCTTCAGGGTAGGGAATGGTTTCAGTGAGGCAGCCCACCCTGATAAAACCTGCACATGGGGCAAGGAACCTTTGGGCTGGTGGCAAGTTGGTCACTCCTGCTTGGCACTGGGTTATCATGAGATCTCAGCGCATGGAAAACCCGCTATAACATTACCTAAGCTGTGACCAGGCTGTCTCATAGCAACATCAATGTTTTCTCCTTGCTGAAAGGTTTGATTTAAAGCTCAGAAGTACAATAGAAGACTTTCTTATCAACATCCAAGTGTTTTGTATAAAAATCTGCACCCTGGAGGACCCGCTTTGCAGCTCTGACAGCCTCAGGAACCCTTGACTGAGCCTGCTCCAAGGTCTGCATTGGCAGTGATGTTGCAAACAGAAGCTGCACTTGGAGAGGAAGCTCACTGCTTTGCCACTGTACTCAGGGCAAAAGAGCTCCTGACTGTCTGATAGGAAGGGAGATGGGAAACCAGCCAGCAGAAACTCAACCATGAGGAAAACTCCCATCTGGCCCTTGCTAACACTTTGCTTTTTTAGGCCCAAAGGTGAGAGCACAACAGGGCTGTTCCAATAGTTTCTTCTCCATCATTCATATGTATGGCAGAGGCCGAATGTTGTTCAAGCAAAATCTGCACCAGAGACATACCTGATAGACTCCAGGCAAGCCAGTCTTTCCCCACAGGCTGCACGCTCTAGACTGGGGAAAGACAAATGGCATTACTCCTCTGGGGGGAAAAGGCAGAACTTGTGCTTTAAATGAAAAAACAAACACTGGTGCTAGTGCTCTGCAGTATCTATATTCTTCAGAGCACTTCCCCAACCGACACTTCTCCAAAACACCCTGTTTCCCTCCAGTTTATAAAGCACTTGTGGCACACAGTGCTGTGTTCAGCAAGACTTGGCAGCTCCCTGTGCTTACATCCCATCAGCATGAAAGTGTCCCTTGGCCTCAGCTTCTTCCTGGCTTTTCTGGATGCGGGTGAGTTTTTCATTTGGACCTGCAGGGCTGCGAGACATGGAAGTGGTCTGGGAATGGGTGCTCTGTGCGTGGGGCCATTCCTGCTCTCGGAGGCGTAGGAACCCCTCATCTGGGGGGATTTGCAGTGCAGAGGGGTGACTGGTCTTGGGTGATTTTTGGTGCTATGAGCCAATGTGCAGATGAAACTGTAGGCATTTACAATGTGAACTGGCTGTCTAAGTTGCTGTGGTGGTCACTGGTGGTCTAGCTGGGATGGTCACGGGAGTGATTCCAGTTACTCTGAGGCAGACAGACCTTTGATTGGCTGAATCGATCTCCAGTTGCCATTTATTTTGTTCATACCAGGGTCGTGTGACATTTTAGACATTATGTGTCATCTCAGCTGTTCTTCAGCTCTGTTCCAGAAGAGCACTGGTGTCTTGGAGGTCTTGTGTCATACCTGCCACCCCATGTAGATATCACTGGGAACTGACACATGCCCTGGACCTCTTAATCTACATGCTAGACCCTTGGGTCCCGATGAATGTGTGTCAGGGAAGACATGCTGTTTGTCCTCCGTTGATAAAACTTCATTCCTTTCTAAGTGTTTCCTGCTGACTGCCTTATATCATGGTCTTAAGATATTCCAGCAGGCAGCTGGCCAAGTGGTTCCCCTAATACATACGAAGAGATATGCTGTTCCCCAGTTCATACACAGCACAGTCGATACCTGCTGGCAGCCTCTGGATGCCCAGACTGTCGGGTGCCCCTGCTCACTGCGAAGAGAGGATTTGGGGCCTGGGAATCCAGGGACACCTGAATGCCTGCCAGGATGGAGGGGTTTATGGGGATGCTATCCTTAGAAACCCCAGGAAGACCAAACAAATGTCATTGTATGGGAGACAAGGGAAGCTGGCTGGGTACTGGTACTTAAAACGTGAAATGCTATTCCAGAATGGTGTCCCCTCACTTGCCCAAATTCAAGTTCATACTAGAATAAATAATAATAGAAATAATAAAACAGAACCCACGAATTGAGCAATGAAACAAGAAAAATAAGGGAAGAGGAATGTGAAAAGTGCTGATCAAATCCTGAAGCATAACATCAATGAAAGGGGAAGTGAGATCCCTCATGACTGCTACACAGGAATTTGTCCTCCTTCTTTCCCCAGGGACCTCTCTTCAGTGTGAGGTTTGTCACAGCATAGGAAAAAGCTGCTCCGGCCCCATGAAAACCTGTACTGGTGGTGAAGATACATGCGGCATCATTCTGCATGAGGTCATGATAGGTAGGTGGGACATTGACTGTGGCTGTGTGCCTGCATGGCTTTCAGAGCAGGGCTGAGGGATGTGTCTCTCTCTGCATCTCTGTCACTGGCTTTATGGTGAGTCCTTGGATAAGCTGTTCATTTTTCTTTTCACTGAGGGAGGACCCAGAGATCAGGATGATCTGGAATGGGAAGAGCTCTCTCTTCCTCTATCTGTTTCCTACTGGGAGGACTTGGTTCTTAGTTGGGGAGGGGAGGATCTAGGTGGTGTGCTAGGAGGAGACATTGGCTTTTAATTCTGGCTAGGGTGAGTAGTTGGGTTGAGAGGCTGGACTGTGAGGGACACAAGGCTGCTGGCATCTAGCACTGAGGGTGCACTGGTCATGGGTCGAGGGAGAAACTGGCCTGTACCTGACTCCCTCCCTTGAGCAGGGAAGGGGACACCAGGCAGCCTGGTGGCACCACCAGGGCTGAGCTATCACCATGCCCCATGGTTGGTAAGCCAAAAATGGGTGCTGAGCCCTGCCTGACACAACTGCACACTTGGTTGTGTTATTGGCACGGCCTTGGTCATTGCCCAGCTTCAGTAATGTGACTGTTGGCTTTTAGACTGGTGGTTATCTCATATCCTCCCAGCTTTGGTGCTAGCAGCTCCTCAGCTTGTGCAAAGCCACTCTTCCTCCTTGCAGCGCTGGTGGGGTCTCAGTAGACCACACTGTAACTGGCCTGCCACTGTTACACCTTTTGGGTTTCGTTCACAGGAAGGTCTAGGCTTGCCTGTGTCAGGATGCTTGTGGCTGTGATGGACTGTGTGCTCTGAGGACTGTGCATGAAGAAGCGTGGGTTGTGGGTCAGAGGTGTGTGGGTCACCCCATAAGTTCTGTGGCTGGGGCATTCTGGCTAAGGTGAACCACTGCAACAAGGTCAGCTGGCTGTGAGCAGTCGTGCCCCCCTCCTGCCTTTAAGCACAACAGGGAGGAGAAATACCTCAGCAGTGTCTTGGATGTGATGGCACCCTTGTTCCTCTGACAGGATCACCAGGATCACCGGTGCTGCTTTCCATGTGGCTCCGCTGTCCCCAGGCCCCTCTCAGTCCCTGGGACGGCTGCTTAGCAGTCACTGCTGTAGGAACTGATGGAAGGGAAAGGGAGTTACCTTGTGGTTAATGACTTGGTGCTGTTTTCCACTTCGTTACAGGGGGGATGGCAATCCCTTCATCCATCAAGTCCTGCCTGCCATCCAGCATTTGCCAGCTTGGTCCTATCACCATGAACTATGGGAAGGTAAAAGCAAGGAGCCACTTGGCTTGCTGCACGGGCAATGACTGTCGAACAATCTCTGTCTCGTGTAAGCTCCCTTTTTCCTTACACCTCGTCCCCTCTGTTCTCCCTGACCTGAGGTGAAGCTTTCCAGGCTAAGCCATCACCCGGCTCGTTCTTATCCTTCCCTCGTTAAAACCAGTTACGGCCCATCTCTTTCCTTCCAGTGCCACCAGCGGACAACATGCCCAATGGATACCAGTGTCCTGCCTGCTACAGCGTGGACTCCTTCCAGTGTGGTGATGAAATCGTAAACTGCACTGGATCCGAAACCCAGTGCGTTGACCTTGCTGGGTTAATGAATTCTGGTAATTGCCTTTTATTTGGGGCTGTCTTTCGTCTTTTTGGTTAAATGGGTGGAACCAGTCTAAGATGAAGCATCACAGAGAAATAAAAATGGGCAAAAAGTGTGAAGAAAAAAAGAGTAAGAGACATGGACCTGAAAAAGAAAATGTTTAAAGCTGATAAAAGGGCAGGGATGGTTTTTGTCTTCTTCCTTCCCCATCATGCATGGATAACTGTTGGGAATCTTCATAGCATGGCATAACTGAGGTCAAGAGTAGAACTGGACTTTTGAGGCAATCTGATACATGGGCATGTAATAAATTTGACCTAGACCCTGAACCTGCTGGCCCTAGCTAGTATGCATGAGGATTAATTTGGATCTCAGCCAACTGCCTACTTAGTGGTATCACAGAATCATTAAGGTTGGAAAAGACCTTTCAGATCATCAAGTCCAACCATCAACCCAAGACCACCATGCCCACTAAACCATATCCTGAAGTGCCACATCTACACGTTTTTTGAACACTTCCAGTGATGGTGACTACACCACCTCTCTGGGCAGCCTGTTCCAACGCTTGACCACTCTCTCCGCAAAGAAAGTTTTCCTACTATCCAATCTAAAACTCCCCTGGTGCAACTTGAGGCCGTTTCTTCTCGTTCTATCACTAGTTACTTGGCTTTCTCATGAGGTGACACTGGCCACTGGGGACAAGACACTGTTTGTTGCAGTGGTGCCTCTGCTCCTAGAGAGCCAGGGACAGGGCCCTCCCCATGAATGTTGCACCTGAGCCTTTGGGGTACTCCAAGATCTTTCCTGTGAGGGAACTCCAGCCTTTGAATGGCTGGGGTCACCCAGCAGCACGTAATGCTCTCCTTCATAAATTTTTTTCCCACCTCAGGAGCTGTAATTAGAGAACAGAAAGTAGACAGCAAGCTCCTTGGTCACTCCCCTTTCCTCCACTGCTGCAGGTAAAAGACTTCCACATTTCATGGCAGTTCCACATGTGCTCCAGCAGGCAGGAAAAATAACATGGCAATTAAGGGCAGCAGCACCTGCTGTAGAAGCAGACTGGAAAAAAATTCTTGTGTCTGGTTATGGATGAAGTTTCTGAGTTGATAATATGTCCAGGTGATTATATGATGCCTGAAGGTCTTTGCTATACACTTTATAGATGTGTTGTCCAAACCCTGAAATAGAAGGTGTTTCACAGAGACAACATGAAGGAAAAGAAGTATTTTTTAAATCACAGCAATGGAAATAGAATGGAACAATTAATTCAGTGTACCACTGAAATAAAAAATGACCCTAACTTGTCTTGACTTGATTTGCCACTGTAAACAGAGGAGACCTGCGTGGTGTGATGAGCTGTGCAGAGCAAGCAGCGGTATAGGGGAGCAAAGGAAAGTGAGGAACTAGTGAAGTGCCCTTATACTTTATTTGTATTTAAGACAAAAACATCCAGCAGAATATTCCAGACCTTCATAGCCTGTGCAGCAGAGAAACATGAGCAGTGTGAGCAAAAGCAAGCAATGGGAGCAAGAATATCTGAATGGGGAGTTAGGCATCCAGCACCTTCTCAGGTAGATACTCCAGGGTATGTAAAGAAGAAGTTCAGGTTTCAGGCTCTCCTTCAGTGAGCATGTGAGCCGGTGTCTGTTGGTTGGGCTAAATCCTATAAGGCCTTAGAGAATGGATTTATCTGAATAAATGGCTCATCCTGTAACGTCTTTGAGACTTCTCAGTCCTACGTCAAATTTGGCTGAGAAATAGCCATCTAGTTCAAATGTCATGAGAGGGTCAGAGAGAGAAGGAGACAACAAATACCTGGAGTACTGTCACATAGCCCTGATCTCTTTAGGAAGCTAGGCAAGGTTTGAAGAGAAGATTCTTTAAATAGAGAGAAAGAAAACTATTTAAAAGCTTTTCAATTTTTAAATTTAAAAAAAATGATCTTTTTTCAGCAGAAAGAAAGAAAAGATAAACCCTAACCCCTTTGTATTTCAAGTCAACTAAGGTGACCTTGCTGTTTATTCAAATTCCTTTTCAGGGGATGGGAACAGACAGGAATGAATTGGTCAGTTTGGAGCCAACTGGATGTTAGGAATGGACAGCTCTTGGGGTGGAAATGGGGACCTCCTTGGTCAGGGAGGGAACATCTGTGGAGACTGGTTCCTCTGATGCATGGCATGTACTTTTTCTCTGTTGTAGGTGGACTGTCTCTGAAAGCCGCCATGAAAGGTTGCACAACCATTTCTGAATGCAGCATTGTAGGAGATGGAAAAAACAATCTGGGCATGATGGACATAAAGTTAAAGCGATTCCAATGCAAACCAGCTTCTGCTTTGGCCAGAGTGAGTTCTGGGTTTACTCCCCCAGACACCCTCTTCCTCCCTGTCCTGTCAGGATTCATCTTGGAGAAGGTACTTTTCTGACTCTGTCTAGTACTGGGTTAAGCAAAGCCTACGACAAACTCCAGCAGTGGTTTGCACTGAGTCCTGTTTGCTGTGGCTTCTCCTGTGTGGTGAGTTTGTTTCCAGATTAGCTCTTCTTCTTTTATAATTTCACAGAATAAAGACAGCACTTACATTTCTTTTGTCTCCTCATTGATTTAATCTGATTTAAAGATTCGTAGGTGCAATTGGAGTTGGTTTTGTGTCACATTGTCTGAGTGTTTTGTCCACTCTGGGACCAGGTGAGACTGCACGAGGTGCCCATACACTGCACAGGCGACAGGAGCTCTCAAGACACACTTAGAGTCTACATCCTCTGTCTCAGGATAAGCAATAAGTTTCAAAGCTACTTTTCCAGGCTCTGAAAAGGACTGGAGGTGAGTTCTCGAGAGGTTCGCTCTTATTAGAGAGGTAGCTTGCCCCTTTTTCTCTCCCTTGTATCCTACTGTCCATGGTAGCAGAAGTTCCTCAACTCTGAGGGCTGCTTGTGGCCTCTGGGCAGCCCTGAAGTAATCTCTATTTTAGAGAAGAGTCAGCAACCCTTTGCTACAAGCAAACTACTCCTGGCAAGAGTCTTTCTCCTCATGGTTGTTCTTCTTGCCTTACCAGACACTCTCCCATTCTATCTTAGGTTTCATGATTTTTCAGAATAAACACTAACCTTAGGAAGGTTTGATTTCATAAAATAGGCAGTTTTCTATGGTGACAGACTGCTGGGACCCCAAGCAATGGAAGGCTGTAGCCTGATGTCTATTTCCCTTCTGTTGGTCAAACTACACCCACAGCTGGCATAGCCTCCCCTCTTCTATAGTCACCAACCACCTGACTGTTCTGCTCCAGCCACCTCCTGCTCTTATGGGTCTCCTCAGGTTGGTCCCACAGCAAGGCACTGAAGAAAACCAGCACATCAGGCAGCATGACTGTACCTGGGAGGTGGTATTTATGGGCTGTGGGCAAAAGGGTAAAGCAGTAGGAGCTCTGGGAGATGCTGGAGTGTAGAATGTAGGAGGAGTGTCAGCAAACTGCAACGTTTCACTGTGCATCTGTCCCCAGATGAGCGGCCCATTCTTGAAGCAGACTACAGGATTATTGAGCAAAGTACATGATTGTGTCTGTCTTTAATAGCCCTGGCTCACGGTGCAAGTGTGCAGTGTTTTGCACACGGAGTTACAGTGGTCAAGCAATGCAGTTTTATCTCCTATTTCAATGCTGTGGCAGAAAGCTTTATGGAAAGCCTTGGCTGCTGAAACCAGACCACAATGTGTGTCAGTACTGAGATGACTACGCCTTCATATGTATGCATGAATATATATGTGATCAGCTTTTAACTTGCAGCAAGAGGACTGAACGTTCTTGTAATTTCTGTCTCCCCCAGACTTCCTCTTCTTCCCAAACAGGCTGAAACTCCTTTCTTCCTAATATTCCCACCAAATTATTTGGGAGAGAATTTCACATTATCTATTATAATAAAGGGGTGTGGGTCTGAGAGTGAAAATTAATTTTTGGGGTGAGGAGTGAACTGATAATACAGATTTAATGCAGGGAAAAGAGTCTGGTTAGGCTCAGTTAATTATTTGCAGAAGCTGTGTTATTACAGTGTGGATGTTAGAAAGGGAATACAGCTCCCCCTTCATGGTGTAGCAATAGACTGAACTGCAGCGACTGACTCGTTCAGCATTCTTCCAGATCTGATAACACCCTGGATTTAAAAAAATTCTCTATCCTTTCAAGTACATTATCCCTGAACACATCTCCTGCACATTCATGCAGAACATTACATTACTGTCCATGGCACCCCCATGGCAGATCTCGATCCACTTCCACGGCTCAACCCTTCACTTTCTGTTTGTTCCACTTTGACCTGTGATGTTATCAGGACAGAAAAGCTAAATGGGTTTGTTCAGCCTGGTCAAGACGTGGGTGAGACACGTCCAGAGAGCCATGGTGCTGGGTAGTATGTAAGGGAGGACAAGGAGAAGAGCAGACAGCAATGTTTCTGGCAAGGGTTTGTGGTGCAGAGAGGAGAAGCAGCTCAATTTTGACCTCTAACTCAATGTTGTGGCAAAAAAAGGTGTGGCAATCTGTGGCTGTATAAATGAGCAAATGATGAGTGGAAACAACCCTGCCTTTTCATGACTGATACATTAATGCTTGGTCCTGTTCCAGCATCCACATTTTTAAAGGCTATTAAAAATGGAAAGTGTAACATAAAATGCCTTGTAGTGAAAGTCTTCAGGAGCATAAACCCCCTGATCTTACTGAAAAGAAGATAGAGAGGTGGCTTGTTTACAGGCTATAAAGACACTTATATGGAAATGATAAAATCTTAAAGTGCTCTATATATGAGAGTGCAGCAGAAACCTGACAAATCCAAAGGAGAAGAAGCTGCACCATCACTGTGCACAGACTGCAGCCATTAGAGCAAAGGGGTCATCAGCTTTTGACGTCTGCAAATCCAGCATGAAAGCCTTTCAGAAATGGAGGCTTTAGTTGCAGATAGGTTATACGCAGTTCAGGAAGGGCTGGTAGAAATGTGACAGACCAGGGCATGGAGGAAGGTGATGAGATGATGAGCCCTTCCAATCTCAAATCTGGCTCCTGGGGAGGGAGATGATGCTGGAGTCTCTTCAGATAAAAGCCACACAAAAGATGAAAAAACCCCGGTGGCGCCAATTTACAAAACCAAATCAAACAATGGGATCTTGGTATCTTGAGCCAGGAGTGATGAATGAGCAACACTTGCCTCTGAGTATCTTCAGGGTGTGAACACCAGCGGAGGGGGCATCTCCAGTGATTCACTGTAAAACAGCCGCTGTGGTGAACATGGGAAGCCCCATTACTGGCAGGGTTTAATTGAGGATATACAGCAAGGAGCAGCCCTGAGCTCATAGGCATGTTGGGGAGGGGCAAGGAGAGATGTGGCCAAAACCCAGCATGATAATTGGAATGATTCCTGCTGATTTTAATGGGCTTTGAACCAGGCCTTAGACACCAAATTGGGCTGTTTCCATCTGCAGTTTTTCCTTGTAATATATTAAAAAATTCTACTCCCACACAGACGCACACCTGCAGACATGTAAATACCAGATCCTCCCTTCGATCTTGCAGACACTTCAGCTATGAGGCATGTGAGATACAGGCGCTCACAGCCCTGGATGGCTGGATGCTGCCTTCTTTACCTGTAGTACCGATCCTGCCAACAGCAGCTTTGATCTCCCTGTTTGCATGGCGCAGAGGACTCAGACCATTGTCTTCTCTCCCCAGACAGTGGAAAACTAGCCATCTCCTGCCATTCCTTCTCTCTCCTCTGAAGTTTTGGTTCTTTCGCAAAGAGCAGAGCTGGCTAGAAAGGCTGGTGGCAGCCAGAAAAACAGTCAGTGATCTGAGACAAGGTGAGCGACGTGAAGGAATTTTGCCCAACAAGCTGGTGATTTTGTAGGTCAACGGAAGGTGAGGATGTGAGCTGTCATTTGGTGAATACAGTCCTGAGCTCTGTGGGTGGACTGGGGAGGAGTGAGGCAAGAGAAGCTGGGGAGAAGGGGCTGTGTCTCTGTGCAGCCACACATCATGCAAGGCAGTTCTTATCACATACTAAACCCCTTGGCTGCTTCTTCACGGTGTATCTGGAGCTGGGAACAGTTTCCTTCCATTTCTTGGGAAGCGTTCCTGCCTCAGCAGTTTCACACCAGGACCTTGGGACACTAGGAGATGATGAATTTATCTGCCCAGAGCATGGTCCTGGGGTTGTATTTGCAAAGGAATGCAAAGTTATTGCCGTGTTTCTTTTATATAATGACCAGGGCTCTTATAAGGAAGTTTGTCCACCACCCTGGGCCAGCAGGTCCAGTAGGTATTTTGGGGATTACACTTCTTCAAAGGCAAAAAGCGAGTGAACAAGCAATCGTCCTTGTGAACAGGAAGAACACGTGTCCTGCTGCACACCAGAGACTAAACAATTTTTCCTGTCTTCTTCAGGAAAAGTCAGCAGGACTGGGGACATCTGGCCAAATGTGGACTTCTGCAATGGGTAGGTGTGTCCATCCAAGCATGTCATCAAAGTCCTGTGGTGACTGACTCAATACAGCCCTTGGATATCAGGTTCTCCAGTTCTAATCACACTGCAGGTTCCCATTTGTACTGAGGCCCACCACTGAGAGAAGCACCTCCACTGTAGACACAAAACATTAGGTGGAGAGGATCCCATTCCCAGGGTCCTGTCTTTTACTTGGAGAATATATTTTACCTTAAAGCTGTGGAGCATGAAGAGCAAATGCTCCACAGCCCACTGCACAAAGGAATAGGTTAACCTTGTGTCAAAAGCTGCATGGTCTCATCTCCTAACTCCTTGTTCTAACTTCTACTGGACGAAAACCTGCTGTTCCCAAACCTTCACAAGTATTTGCTCTTCCCTGGACTGTATATTGTGAAGAACACCATTTGGTACCCATCTCTATTGCTGCCATAAAAAAGCAGCATCTCTCCCTCCCTATACACAGCTGAACTGTGGTAGACCATCTTGTTCAGACTCATTGGAGCTCTCATGCAGATGAGTGAATGAAAATTAAATTCATCCCTGGACCTATCTTGGAATCACCTAACAAATCATGCCAAGCAGCCACACCTCTAAGACTTACCAATTATTAGGATGAGAGCTGATGTGCACGTCAGTGCTGAGACTGGATATTTGGTTGCTGCCACTGGAGACCCAGTTGTTCTGTTTTAGAACATTGCAGATCACAGGAAGAGAAAGCTTCTTCCCACAGTTCACTGCCTCCTGTGGTCACACCTCATGTCTGATTTCATCTCCAGGGAACAAGCTCTTGGGCCTCCTGCCCAGAAACATGTGTTGTTGTAGTGATGAATTCATATTTTCTGCTCCAGAAGAATCAGGTAGGGAATACCAGATCACAGCACACATTTTCAAAGCAGGTTTCTGCTGGAGACCTCCCAGGATAGTGTGGCTTGGCAGAGAAAACATGAAAACTATTGGCAGCTGATTTCCAAAAGAGTAGCTGGTTGTGGGTATTGGGCTCTGCAGGTTGAAGGCAGATGTAAGGTTACAACTCTAGGAAACTAAAAAGCCTGTTACAGCGCCCAGATGAGGACCCATCTCCTAGGGTTTGTTGGATCCAAAGGGGTTGATGCATTGTGGGAAGTAGCTTTGTCACAGTCTATATGAAATGTCTGTCTGGAAGCTAGGATTCAGCAGAGGAGCTTGTTCAAGCTGTATGGGCTGATTCTCCTCAGGAGAGGTGAGAGCTTCAGCGGGTAGTGCTGCAGGACTCTAATCTATAGTACCAGTGTAAGGCTCACGGAATGCTTAAGAGGTCAAGCTTTTAATATGTGGTTAAATTCCCATACAATGTGCCTGTAGAGCTTTCTACAGGATTTAAGACCTTTCAATCAGTTGATTTCCACCCTGCTTTTTCTTTACTGTGTTGTGAGTCCACAGCCTAGTACCCACTCATACAGCGACAGTAGTCTGACACACAGCATTGCTGGCCAGAAGTTTTTGAGAAGTGTGACAGTCTCCTCGGTCTAAGACTGTAGCTGTGGCTTGATCTGTCTGCCTTGTGGTCTTAAACCTTTATGGTTCACTCAAGAAATTTGCAGATACGAACATGGGAAACTTTTTTTCCTAAGATGGGAGCTGAGATCCTCAATATATTCATGATGGCAAGAGGGGTGCTATAAGAAATGCATTATAGCATGAGGTTCGTCAGATTACAGGAACTGACCATATTGCAATTTATGCACCATAGACGCTATAAGCTGCCAAAACTACTAACAAGTACCATATGCCATGAATTGCCCCAGACTGAGAGCACATGATGCTTGGGACACTAATGACCTGCAGGAAATATAAAAGCCATGTACAGTAGAAGTAGATCCGGTCATTAACCAACATCATTCAAATGTTCCGAAGTTATTAACCAATGTCGTTCCCCATTTCCAGCTTCTCTTCCCTCTGGTTTTGTGTAGAAACTCCTGCCTGTGGGCTCTGTGCACATCACGTGGTGGGAGATGTTAAAGGGTGAGCCATGACAGATAGCTGTGGAAACTCCTGGTTACATCCAGATGGTTGGAGTTCAGTCCCTGCAGAAAACCCAACCAATCTGGACCAGACCCAAATTGTGCATCTTGCATATGTCTTTCTCACTCATCTTTCACGAAGAATTATTCTTGCTCCTGGTGTTTCATGGCTGGTTAAGCAACAAGGATGATGACCCAGACCACCCAGAGGGAGACTCCCGGGGTAGTCCTGAGCAGGAGAAGGGCTGATAGGGGATCAGAAGTTAGTGGAATCTGTGAGGCACATTCCCAGTACATATCCATGCTCTCTCCCACCTCCACCCACTCTGGCACCCTGGTGGTGGCAGTTCCCCTCTCCGCAGCCCATCTGGGGCACATGAGGAACTGCTTAAGCCTCCCTTTCCTGTAACTTACAGGAAGATGGTGTCTGCCTGGCAGTCTGCGGGGCCTGCTGGAGCACTGCAGATATTTCTGGCACAGGCTCTTCCTTCCTCTGTATCTACAGATCCTGCTGATGAAGTCCCAGCTCTAGAGCAAACCCACTGGGGCTGAACTGCACTGCCACAAAACCTCCAAATCCGCATCAGCTCAGCTTTTCATCTCTCCAATGCCTCAAGACAATCCATGGGAAAGAGCCAGAGCGAGGAGGGCTGGTTTAAAATCCAGGGAGTTATTCTGGCATAGTGTTTCTAGTTGAAATGAGAGCTGACTGGCAGCTCATCATGAGGAAATAATGGGCAGGATACTGTTATGACAAACAGGGAAGAGAAAAATAGTGTGTTTTTTTTTTTAAAGATGCTTTGCTTTTGTTACTGTCAGCAACTCTATGGGAAGGTTCAACCCTCTGCTTCTTGTCCTGTTTTGTGACAGTACCTCCCTACCTATGGGGTTTTTAGCTGACTGCAACTAGGAGTACAGCTTTCTCAAGGAGGATTCTGTGGGATAACATAAGTTGGCACCAGATTCACCCTTTCCCTCTGCATTTTGGCTTTTTGATTTCAATAACAGCTGCAGTTCTTCATCAAACTGGAGGCCCGTGAGGAAATTCAAAGAAAGAAATTGAGCTTTGATGGCCTGAACTGGACTGTTCACCTCCTACCTATTATGTAGACAGGCCTCAGTGACAGAAATAAAAATGAGTAAAGTAATTGGAATAAAATTCACTGGCGGGTCAAATGCATGACATAAATCCATAAGAAAATCAAAATTTCAAACCAAAATCATGCTGACAGGCAGAATATTTTCTGATGTGGGCTAGGCAGTTGGTAGAAGATGCCCTATGCTAGGGGTGCTAAAAGTCCCTTCCCTATTACTCTGCTTCTTCTTATTGTGCCCTGCATCAGTGCAGCAAAAGACTGTAATGGTAACTGCAGCAGATGTAGAGGGTGTGGATTTCTAACATCATTTTGGCTGTCTCCTTTTCCAGCACTTCACAGCATTGCTTTTCAAATGGTGAATGTTCAAACCTGCATGGAAACAAAGAAAATCCTAGAAAAATGGAGATCACACAAAAACAGAGATAGAGGAACCTCAGGAACCATCAGAAATCACACTGTTTTGCGGGGCTGCAAGTTGCAATTCCTCTGGATTCACTGCTTTTCTCTGGAGCTTTTCCAGAGAGCCATCGGACAAGGAAACCAGAGGTCCCAGGGGACCACGTGGGCTCTCGAATGGAGTCACACTACACGTCCAGTGAGGCTGCAATCTCTTGGCCTCTCATGGAGATAAATTCCCCAGCCCAGTGCCCATTCAGTTACTCATGAGCAAGGGGATTCCCATTTCTCTAAGCCATGTCCTTTTCCTGTTTAGGAGCATGCATAATTTAGCAGCAAGTTAGAGGCTGTCTTTCAGTCTGGATTTTATTACTGTATTTCTTTTTCCTTTGTCCCTTTCCCTCTTTGGCCTTACTGGTAATTACTCACACTTCCTTGAAATTAGCTTGAAAGGGACTTTAACGGGCCCAGCAGATCTTTTACAGGTTGCTGCAAGCATGACCTCACACTTCCACTGTACCCCCAAAGGATTCCTGCTGATGTTTGCAGGCTATTTTGTGCTCAATTAGTGTGTAAAGTCTAAGTAGTGCCATTTGCCAGTATTTTTGTATCTAATTTCCTGGGGAAATGAAGCTTTGTGTTTACTTTTTCCCCTCTATTTCTGTTTTCCCTTTCCTTACTATGTCCCCAAAAAGCTTTTGAATGCATAGTATGATTTCTACCATATTTTTCATCTAGTAGAAGATCTCCAAGATTTGAATTTGCTCACAGTTTTGTGAAAACTGGCAACTGGATAGAGCAGAAAGATCCATGCTACTGCTGCTCCTTGCTTCCTCCCCTCAGGCTAAAGGCAGAGTTCAGCACAATATACAATATATACCCTGCAGTGCTGCTGCCTGTTGGCTGAGGAGCACTTATATCCTGGCTAACGAAGCAGTGTACGTATAGCTCCAAGCCAGTGATCCATGGCACAGGACCCAGATCTCCAGCCAGACTCGTAGCAGATTCTGGATGGAACTGGGAGTATCGTGGTGGAGGAGGCTGGAGAGGGAACTGTAGAGAAGAACATTTTTTAACTGCATCAGTCACAGAACAACTTACTTTTAAGTGTCTTTTCCCCACAAGGGTAGGAAGAGTTTCCTTTTGTTCTCCCTTTCCAGGCATAATTCCCATGTCTTTAGCAGCTTCATCAGCTCTGGATTCTTGGACACTGCGTTTGGTGCATGCAGCACAGTGCCAAAAGTGGGTCAAAGCCCACAGAGAAAAGCCATAAAAATGGAGAAGCTGCTGCTTGGCGTGAGCTGTAGTGAGTTATGGGAGGAGTGGAGGCAGGGGAGGAAGCTGGCTTCCACTG
Organism: Phaethon aethereus; assembly: GCF_964289735.1. Classification (NCBI taxonomy): domain Eukaryota; kingdom Metazoa; phylum Chordata; class Aves; order Phaethontiformes; family Phaethontidae; genus Phaethon; species Phaethon aethereus. Next base: position 10,529,339 of record NC_138577.1, on the reverse strand, counting down.
AGGTGCTGTAAATGTCCCCTCCACTACTAGAGACGATCCCCCATGTCCTTTTGCTGTTGTCTCTCTTTGGCTCCCATTGGTATCACTGCTTATCCACATGCACTGCAAACTGGGAGATGGGAGGAAAATCAAAGGGTTAGCAAGAGGACAGTGGACACATTTTGAAAGGCTAACATTGTGACCTTTCTCAGCATCAAATGCTGAGCTACTTTGAAGATCTGCCTGCTTCTTTTTTACCTGAATGGCAATTGATCAGTTTGAGAAATCTGCTCCAGCTCTAGACACTGGGCAGCTGGGAAATATTTTCCTTTATTTGCCTCATTTGGGTCTGCCCAGATGTCGCCACACACACTTGGGAGATTCCACTTAGTTCCTACTGAGGACATGGTGCAGTGTGTCAGCAGAAGGCATGCAGATGTATTCCCTGCACAGCAGGTGAATTTGCTTTGTGATCCTCAGGTCTGTTGGTCACTGTGGATTGGACTGGGGGAGGTCATGGGCAGGACATGAAGGTAAGAGGATAGTGCTAGCAGTTGAAGATACAGTCCACTGGGCAGGGGTCATATTGCTATCTGCTGTAGCCAGTGCAGCAGCAGAGTCGTCACCTTTTCCTGCAGAAGGTCTTGCTGTGTTGCTTGCTGTTTTGCACAGCCTTCAGCTTAAGCAAATAAAATAGGTTTTGATGCAGCTGCTGACCAAAAGAGACTCTCCCTCTGGGGCTGCTTGCTAGAATATGTGATGGGGATGAGAGGGTATTTCCAGAAAACCTTCAGAAGGTTATCTCAAGTCACAATGTACTATTGTGACTGGAAGGGACCTTGGAAACCATCAAAGCTCAATGGATCATTTGGGGGCAGAGTATTGTTTGAACAAATCTTATGCTTTTATTGCAAGTTTAGATTTTTAAAAGCCAGTTTTTAAAATTAGGTTCGTGGAAATAGTTAGAAACCTATGGGCATATATGTCTTTCTTCATAGAATCATAGAATACTGTGTTGGAAGGGACCTCAAAGATCATCTAGTACAACCTTTCTTGGCAAAAGCACAGGCTAGGCAAAATGGCCCAGCACCCTGTCCAGATGAATCTTAAAAAGTGTCCCATGTTGTGGAATCCAGCACTTCCCTGGGGAGATTATTCCAATGGCTGACTGTTCTCATCGTGAAAAATTTTCCTCTTGTGTCCAGTCAGAATCTACCCAGGAGTAACTTGTACCCATTACCCCTCATCTTTTCCATGTGACTCGTAAAAAGAACGTCTCCATCTTCTTTGTAGCCACCCTTTAAATACTGAAACATGGCGATAAGCATTTCTTGACTTAGAATGGTTACCTTCTCCTACATCGAAGATGAGTCTGAAACCAGCAGAATGCCTCCATTGCAGTTTCTCTGTAGTGGATCTCTAAAAAAGATACCCCTCCCACTTTTCCTTCCCCATATTCCCATTCCCTCCTGCCTATTTTAGAAAGGAAAGGCGGGAATTGTTTTCGTCTTGTCCTTGAGAAATCAAGCATAGTCTTTGGAGGCTGTTACATAGGGTAGATATGAGTGGAAGAGAACAAAAAAAAAAATCTCAAATAATAAACTCCTACCTAAGTGATATTTTCTATTGTTGAATAATGTCTTAAAATGAGTAAACATTCAGCTGTCTGCTGTGAGCATATCTCAGTGAAGAACAGTGTACTCTACACACAGTAGTGAATGATGCCAGGAAGACTGGAGGAAAAGGTTGAAAATTATGTTTTAAAGCCAGGGTAGTTGAAAAGTTTTTAATTCCCATACTACACTTTCCTTTCAGGAAGTGAAATGCTCTCAGAATGAACATTTTTCTTGTATAAAAATTTATTTCAACAGAAGTTTGGCATAGGGAAATTTAAACTAATTAACTTTGTTGGGTCAGACTAACAGTAAAATCTGTGCCCATTCAAGCCTCCACAGCTTCTAACAAGAATAATTTCAGGCTATTCTTGTCTCTGTTGCTACTTATCAGCTGGGCTTCTTGCATAGGTGACATGTCACTATGGCTTCTACCTCTGCCTGGATGGTGTCAGTGAATTTTGGGAGATGAAGAGTTTCTGTGACACTTTTTGGGCTTTTCAGGTGTTTTGAGTGATGCTCAGCCTGATGCTTGCATAGACATGGAGGTTCCAGAGTTGTAGCAGAGATTGATCAGGAAATATCTAAGGATAGTGTGACAAACATGGCACTGAGAAACGTGTTTCTCTCTCTCTTTCCAAGCTGTGGCTCCTATTGGAGAGATGTTTCCAGCCACACCTGGAGTTCTTCAGTCAGAATTACCTTCTCAAAGGACTCTGAACCGACTGTAGGTGGGTCAAAGACAGCAAGCCTGTGCACTGCCCTGGGTGTAAGTGATCTCTCTCACTGGTTATTTCACCTCACAGCTGCTTGAGAGGAATAAGAGTTTGTGAGAAAGATCAATTTGCATAAATTAAGGGCTAAACTGACAGCCAAAGAAGTGATGAGGGTATGTGTATGTGTGTAGGCACAAGCTGGGAGTAGGTGATACGTTTGTTTAAGGTGATGACTGGAAAAGGCACAGCTTTTGAATAGCTGCAGCTCTTAATACTTAGGCTGTTGAGCGAAATTTTGGCTCCTGATGCCAACAGGAGGCTGGTGGCTGTTGTGAGAGTAACAGTCATCCTATGCATCCTCAAACAGGTAAACTGGGCAGGATAGACTTCAAGGGGAAGGATTTGTGCAGGGTTCACTCATGTCTTTGAAGTCACTGTCTGGAGAGGCTTTCTCAGCTCTGCTAGTGCCTGGCCATGACTCTTGGGTTTCTGACAGCTTCTCTCATGCTACACTTAAAATACTGTTATGGGCAAATATGAACATATTATATTCATACAGAGCCAAAAGCTTAATTAAAATCTTGACCTAATCAAGACACAATAAAGTTACTACTAGTCCAGTTGCAATAATACTAACACTTATAATCCAGATTAATACAGAAAAGCCTCATTAATAGTGATACTCTTAAAACTGTTATAAAAGAAAACTTGCCAATATCTAATCATCTTTTCCAACGCTATCCTTACCTTCTGATGTCCCTTTGAGTCTTGTGGTTGGTGGCACTGGCCTTCTCACACAGAGAGGTGGTGGGCTATCTCTGTGAGTTGTCAGTGTCCTGAGTTGTTCACTGGGAGAAGCACAATGTTCATGGTGGAGGTCTTTGCCTCCTCAGGCCTCAGTCTGCTTGGGGCTATTTTTATGTTTTCTCTCATCGCATTCTTTTTCCTTCTTGGTGGTTTCCAGGTGAAGTTTGAAAGTTGCACAACAGCTTCCCCCTGCCTCAATTAACGTAAAAAAAGGCTATTTCTTGTTATGCAGTGACTACCTACACTTGTCAACATTTTACCATATATGGTATGACAAACCTAAAGCTGGAACAGGTTATACAGAAGTTACTTGACCACCAGCAATTGTTAAACTAACACCAGCTCAGGTCATGATAAGCCTGGAGAAATCCTGAGATGCCAAAGCCTGTGTCTTTCATTAACAATTTCAAAAATTGTGTTTACTGGGCTACATCAGTAGCTCGACAGATATAGACCTTCAAATGTTGTTGTATCCTGTGGCTGTGAGAGGAGGTCCCCAAACATGAGAAGCTGCCACACATAGGGATCACAGGACCCTGTCTGGTGAGTCTACAAGATCTGTGTACACAAATTGTCACACTAGTGTTGCAGCTCTCGCTCATCCCAGCAGTGTAATGGAGCCGACATTACAGTTACGGGTAGGGCAGAAACCGCATTCACTGACTTGCACACCACTGCTGATTTTCTCAGGTACGTCTCACCACTACAGGGTTGCACTGAGAACTGGTGGGATGTTTTTTGTCTCAGGATGCAAGGAGCTTTTGCCTACTCCTGGTTCTCTTCATTTTTTTCCCCGTCACATGTTTGGTCTCGTGAGGTTGTGCCTTCTTTAGGACAAGGACTATATTCCTTTCTCTTTTCTTTCTTCTTTCTCTGATATGTGTTTACAACTTAGTCTTCAACCTTTAGTCTCAGAGATGTCTGGAGAGAATCAGTGCAGCTTATATTTCTGCAGGGGGGTTCATAATGAGCAATGGAGGCAAGCTTTCCCTTGGGAATGATGAGCAGAGACCCGGGGATCACTTCAATCCCAGAAGGAGCTTTTCCCCCTCCGTTAACTTGAAAAAATAAGCCAGATGAAAATACGTAATTTTTTTTAATACACCTGTGCCTTACACTGTGCTTGTCCACAGTGCAGGGCCCACTGCCACTGGTGGTTCAGCTTAAAGATGCTGAGGGTGTCTGAGCGGGACGATGTGCACCTGCTTTTCCCCAGGGTGTCACTCCTCCTGTTCCCAGAGCAGAAAAGGGTGTCAGTCCCACACAGGAGGAGTTTCCCGATGGCAGGAGTGCTGCTGCCACCTCTTGGAGTTAGGAATAAGGGACGAGCCCAGCGCTGCAGTGGAAGAGGCCAGCCTGTGGGAAGCTCAGGATGGTCACCTCTTCATTTTGCTCATGCATTTCCATTGGGAAGCTGTACTCTGGTGAAAGCCAAAGATCTGAAACAGATGCAATTTATTTGTTGTCATCCAGACACTCAGCCAGCATAGAATCCATACCAACATTTGGTTTTCAAGGGGTATTTTTTCAAGCCAGGTTTTAAAGGGTGCACGTTGTGTGGCTCTCTCCAGTTTCCAGGGGAGGCTATACAGCAGTGCAATGAATGTCACCTTTATGAAGATTTTACTGCCTCTAAAATGCTATTAAAATGCTTTGCTGCTATATGCATTACTGTAAACGTTCTGATAAATGGAGGGATGGAAACCAGGTTGTTTTAAAGCCACACTAAGATCTGACCTGCTCTCTGTGTAACTAACATCATTACTTCTCTTCCTCTCCTTTGCTATCTCGGTTCTTAAGTGGTGCTTATCAGCATAGTATCTGTGTGCTATCTAGGAATGCATTAAGCAACAGCTGTTACATGTTTAGTTCTCATCTTGCTCATGGGGGGAAAATATGTGTAATTAAATTGTTTTGTTCAAAATCCTCTTTACACTGAGTCAGTCTCTCCCTTGCTTTTTCACAGAAATGCACATGTGGACACACACGTAGAGTTCTCCTTTTATTCTCGTGGGGGTAGACCAGAAGGTAGCAAGGTTTATGATGGCTTTTAGCTCTGGGGAAATTTTGCTCCACAGCGTGTGGCTGGCCCCACACAGACTCTTCCCCTTACACAGAGGGACAGAGTTCATTACTGCTCAAAGGAGCCAAAGGAGAGACACTGTCAAGGCAGCCTTGATGCTGATGCCACAGGCTCTTTTAGATAGTTTGGGCTCCTGCTACCAAGAACTTTTTTAAAACAGGGAGTGAAGGTGATTTGCTGCTCTCTTGGAATGCAGCAGCAGCTGATGTTGTTGCTTGTAGCAGCCCAGGCTTCAGAGGGAGCCTACCATGGTCACGCCTGTCCACGTTTACCTAAGCATTGAGCTGTTTTGGGAGTAATGTCTCAGAGTGGTACATTTGAGTCATGGAAGGGAAGGTTACTTCCCTCAAAAGCACATCATCTGCTCCAGTGGGAGCAGCAGTAAATATTAGTGGCTGTTTTCAAACTGGGAAGAGCAAAAGTCAGATTTGGAGGCATTGGGCACAGACTCTATGAGGAGTGTAGGTGACTTTCTTACTGCTTGAGTTAATCCACGATTCTCTGTGATCTGTTCAGCAACGGGAGGTGATGGTTCATTGCCACATGTAGCAGTAGGTGATAATCCTGGCAACACAAGGACTGACACCAGCAAATGACCCTGCAAAGCTCCTGAAGACAGCTTGGGAGTGCACAAGAACATGTTCAATAGGCAAGAGATCTCCAGAATCACTTGCTCTCCTGGTTGTCAAGAGGGGCATCTGACTGACCCAGATAGGATTCAGGAGCTGATTTCCAAACCTCTCTCCAGTACGCTCTGTACTGTGGGTCTTTCCTTGGCCAGCTGGAGGAGGCTGCTCATCATTCCTGTTCAGGTTACCACCAACTGTGAAGGTCATAGAACTGTCCCTGAGTTTGCTGGTCCACCCTCTACTGAACTATTTCATTCCATTCCAACTAGATTAATCTCATGATCTCAGGAACATCTCATGATGCTCAGGCATGACCTGTAAACATGCACAGCTGGGATGCTCCTTTGACGGAAATGCCGGTGAATAAGGAGTAGAGAGGATCTGACTTTCACTGGGACAGAATAGGACTGAAGTTGGGCAACACGGGGCCTGGCTCTGCTTATGAGTCCTGTCTATATAGCACTCAACGGGGCTGAAGAGATAGAGAAATTCCTGGTACATCTGGGTCTCTGAGTGCTCCGTAGATTAAAGCATGGGGACTTGGTGGCAAGGCAGAGAGTGCTGCAGGAGCTCAGCATGGATTCATTTCCCTGAAAATCTGTATGGTGTATAGGGTTGATCTGCCTTTCCTAATCATAAACAGAAGCTAGTGCAACCACAAAGCAAGGTGAGTGGCACTGCTCATCAGCTGTGCAAGGCTTGGAGCTGGAAACAGACATGGCACGCTCAGGCTCATGAGTGCCTGAAGCTGATTTGAGTTTGGCTCAGCGAGAGCTGGGCTGGCACTTGGCTGGAGCCTGAAGACCAAGACACTTGATGGGCATCACCTTATGGGGTAGCACAGCAGCACTTTGAGGGGACAACACATGCCAGCAGAGAGAGTCATATGGGGGTCTTCCTCCAGCACCCAAAGCTGCAGCAGCAAAACATGTTTCCTAGGGTGTATTGTGGCTCCTCTAGTGCGCTAACTCAGAGAGCTCATGGGGTGTATGCATTTGTAATAAATGCAAAAATCTCTTTGTACATCCTCCTTGCTACGATTCACACTGGCACAGGTGGTTATTACAGCAGTACCTCTAAGGCTCTGTGCCAGACCTACACAAACACCTTAGGAGAGTCAGTCCTTGTTCCAGAGAGCTTATTACAACCAAGTTGAAAAGAGTGATATGGAGATAGACAGCAGATCCTCTTGTCCAGATACGGGTTCTCCACCAACTGATTTTATAGTACTAGAGAGAATGAAGGATGTATTTATTATTCAGGCAGGTAAAAGTATCTCAGTCATAGAACTCGTAATGTTTGCTCCTTCACTGCAGTGTGTCTGTGTGTGTAAACAAGTCTACTTTGTCTGTTTCTTTTTATGGCTCAGACTCATATGCGAAATACACAAGAAATCTGTGCAAATAACACCAAGGCTCTTTCCAGTCAAACTGTCTAAATGTTTCCTAGTGCCAGCAGACCGGTTCTGCCTTGCAAGTGGCAAGGCGGCCTTTGCAGCTGTACGTGAAATCTTGCCCCCATCTTTGCCTCTGGACATGGTCTCATTTCCCTGTTGGTGTCAGATGTACATGACGCAGGTCCTGGGCTGGGAGGCTGACATGACAGAAGGCTAACGAGGCGTGATGTGCTCTGATTAACAGTGAGGCATGGATGGTCAGGGTGACGGACTGGGTAGCCAAGTCCCCATGGCACAAGAATATTTTCATTTTAGGGCCAGACAGGTTGGCATTTAGATTGCCAATGTCCATGTTCGCATGTGAACCTGGCTGCCATGAAGTCATTTAAAGCCATGCAAGCAGCTGCCTGGTAAATAAACAAAATGTGAAGGCACGCTGGCACTGAGCACTCCTCTCTGGAGTCATGAAGAGGGTCCTGCAGCCAGGAGCTTGGCCAGGAGCTGGTCTGCCCTGCGACCCTGGCCAGAAGGCCCTGCGTGCTGATGGAGGAGTGCACCTCCGGTTTCATGAGACGTTGCTGCGTGCAGCCTGGAGGAGCAGGTTTTCTCCACTGCTGCCTGTCCCAGAGCGGGGTGCAGGCATGGGAAGGACTGTCTGGGCCTAGCACCTGGGGGAAGGTGGGCTCTGTCCTGGACCCCCACGGATGCAAGCTGTAATGGTGGAAACAGCAACTCTAGGCTCTGAGGGGCAGCACAGGAGGCTTCACCGCGCCCATACCACCCAGCGTGCAACAGTGGCAGCAGACTCAGGTAGCGCCTCTCCCTGTTGACCTCCCCACCCATCCTCCTGTGAGACTCAAGGTGAAAGCAGTCTGGTACGACTTGCAGCTCCCAGAGCGGAGGGTCTGGGAGCCGCTGCGTGTGGCCCTGCGCTTTTGTCTCCCACAGTGCTGCTGCACAAGTAGTACCAAAGTCAGTCTGGGCACGGGGGCCTCCTGCTTCCCAGCTTGTCCTCAGACAGCTCCCCTTCGCTCCCCTGTGTTTGTCCCAGACTCCTCTTTTTTCACCCCTGCCCACTTGGGGCGGTGGAAACGGGAGCTGAGCCAAAAGCTGCCCTGCTATGAAGGCCCTCACTGGCCTGAGGCCAGCCCAGCGCAGAGCTCAGAGCAGGGACCCATGCGGTGGTAGAGGGGCAGCCAAGACCCGTGTCTTGAACTGTGGCACAGGCTGTGGATGACACCAGTCCTGTGGGACCTCTGCAGTCCAGCTGTCGGCCTCTAGCTGGGGCTGAAGACACCATCTCCAGTTTACACGACCTCTGTGCCGCAGGACCTGCTGCTGGCAGCAGGACTCCAGCCTTGATTTGCAGATCTCCAGGCTTTAAGTTGTGTGGGTCCTAAATGCTGGGGGGTTGAGGTTCTCTGCTTGAGCTCCCAAAGGAAGGGGGCATGTGTAAACTTGCTGGATCGGTCACACTTGGTGTCCCTCCTCACTGTCAGGCTACCCCACAACTGCACCAGCAGGGTGGTTGGAGAGGAGCTGTGGAAGGAATATGCAAAACATTTTTCAAAGGGCTTTCATTTGCTCTCGAATGATGATCCGAAAAAGGTGTTTCATTAAAGTATGTTTTATTATAAGGGGAGGAAGGTGTGAGTAGGGATTGGACTGGAGCAGGGTAGCAGAGCAGAAAACTATAATGCAAGAAAGCGGCCCATAGCACATTTTAGTCAATTATTTATGGAAACCATGAAATGTTACTGTACGAATGCTAGAGAGGGAATACAACAGCCAATTTTGTGGCATTTTCTCTACACAGCCATTGACTGATGCTCCAGTGACTCAATCACATGGCATTTTTCCAGATCTGATAATATTGTGGACTCTGAGCAAAATTCCTATCTATGCAGATTTTTTTCTTCTTCTTCTCAAACATATTTCATGCACCTTTGTGCATAACATAACATTGCTGTATGTGTAACTGCCTATTCTAGATCTCTATCCAATGTTTCTATCCTTTGCTTACGTTTGCCTTGGCTTACGATCCTATCAGGTGCTGAAAGCTAAGCAGGATTGATCTGGCAGGATGAGTCAGCGCTTGAAAGAGAAACCTCTGATTAAAGTGACTGCTACTGCAAGTGGTGACAGCATCTGGGGAGTGATGCAGTTTCAGACGGACAGCTGGTTGGGTGGGACACTGGGCATGGGAGCAGCGTCTTTGTTATATATTTGATTTGTGGTCATCCAAGTCCATGCACCAGCTGACACTGTAGGACTCTTCCATGGGATTTGCAGTTTTCTTCCAGATTGTGGATTTGCCAGCAGGCAGGGAGAAATTCAAGGGTGTTGAGGCTGCTTTCACCAAAGGGTACATCTTCGCTCCAGGAAATAGATGGGTATTGCATTAGCTAATATCATAGAAACAAAGAAAAATTTGCGTTGGAAGGGACCTTTAAAGGTCATCGAGTCCAATCCCTCTGCAATGAGTAGGGACAGCTTCAACTAAAGCAGGTTGCTCAGAGCCCCATCCAACCTGACCTGGAGTGTTTCCAGGGATGGGGCTTCTCCCACCTCTCTGGGCAACCTGGGCCAGGGTTTCACCACCCTCACAGTAAAGAATTTCTTCCTTAGATCTAGTCTAAATCTGCACTCTTTTAGTTTAAAACCATTACCCCGTGTCCTATTGCTACAGGCCCTGCTAAAAACTCTGTCCCCATCTTTCTTATAGGCTGCCCTTAAGTACTGGCAGACTGCAAGAAGGTCTCTCCGGAGCCTTCTCTTCTCCAGGCTGAACAACCCCAACTCTCTCAGCCTGTCCTCATAGGAGAGGTGTTCCATCCCTCTGACCATTTTAGTGGCCTCCTCTGGACCTGCTCCAACAGGTCCGTGTCTCTCCTGTACTGATATAGTCATGTAGACAGAATAGTTTAGACTTTGACCCTGAGTTACAGATTAGGGTCAGTCTGTTGAGAACTTAAAGGTGATTATGATTTATTAACCTCTGTTTCTCTGTGTTGATTTATCTAGTTATCCTGTTAGCAAGTGTGAATCAACAAATGCAAATTATGAACATTTTTATTTCCTCAGTGCCAACAACCTAGAACAAACATGTTTTTGTCACTGCTGGCTCATATCTTGCTCTGTGCAGATGCTGATCAGGGCAGGATGTCTTCCATGAGGCTGTTGCCTATGGGTACAAGGCATTTGTGATGGATGATTCTGGCGATGCTTCCAAACAAGTAAGAGTCCAAAAACCATGGAGTAATTGTATGACAGAAATAACAACCAACCAAAACTTATCCAAAGCTCTTGAACAAATATATGCTTTGGGAGTCCAGCAGTCCAAGCAGATCCTTATGAAGCTAGGCATCTATCTTCCCCTATACAACCCTGCAGCTGCATACAACAAACATGTTGGATCCTGCAAAATTCTTCATTGTAAGACTTTCCCTTTGCTTCTTTTAAGGTGGTTGCTGGTGTGGAATTAAAAGAGGTCTTGTGCATTCAGAGGCTTTTGTTCACATCCTAAATTTCCAGGCACAGCCAGCAGAAGAGAATGGGTGGTTGGATGGGGCATGACAAAACCCACGGCAATTGCAAGAGAATGAGGCCCTGCTCAGACGACAGCTTGCACGTTGAGTGGGGACCAGACTGATAGGGAGGGAGGAATGTGCACGACGTCACCTGGGCACAGTGGAGGGATCCTGACAGGTGTCCTGCAACAGTCCCATGGCTCTGGCATTGCTTGTTCTCCCCCAGGCCCTTGTTGACAGCATTGTGTGACCACGGTGTGGCAGTGCCATGTCCGAAGCTGACGTTTCATGGGGCTGTGCAGAAGAGACAAGGGGTGGGAGGGGAGATAGTGCCTGCACAGGGGAGGAGGCAGGAGAGCAGTAAGCAAGCTTTCTGCTCTGTTAGCACACTTTCTCCCGTGAAGAACTGTAAAAACAGCAGAGGCAATAAAATATGAGATGAACAAGAAAAAGTCAGTTATTTACTGCCCTAAGGCATTGTTTCCCATGGTGAGTTTTCAAGTACCTTTTGCTTCTAGTCTGCTTTTGAATGATGCGTATGATGTGGCTTCCTCCAGTTCCTGGGAGGAAGGAGAACAGAGACTTTACCACAGTGCAATAGATCTCTCTCTTCTAAAGCTTTTACTGTATCTAAAACGCTATTGAATTGTTGCACTGCTATAGGCATTACAGTAAGTGCTCTGGTGAGCTCAGGAAGCCATTCTGCCAGCTTGACTTGTTGTGTGTGTGAAGGATGCTCCTACCTGGCCTCATCAGTTGTGAAGTGGAAGCTGAGACATGTATGTCCTTGACTGTCCTGGGACTAGGAGAGGTCACTGTCCTGGTTTCAGCTGGGATAGAGTTAATTTTCTTCACAGAAGCTAGTGTGAGGCTATGCTCTGCATTTGGGATGAGAAAATGTTGATAACGTGCTGATGTTTTGAGCTGTTGTTAAGTAGTCAAGGACAGTCCAGCTTCTCGCGCTGGCCTGCCAGGAGAAGGCTGGGGGTGCATGGGAAGCTGGGAGGAGACACAGCCAGGACAGCTGACCCAGAATGGCCAAAGGCATATTCCATACCATATGACATCATGCTTGGTATATAAAGCTGGGACGAAGAAGACGGAAGGGGTGGGGGGATGTTTGGAGTTATGGCGTCTGTCTTCCCAAGACACCACAACATGTGATGGAGCCCGGTTTCCCTGGAGATGGCTGAACCCCTGCCTGCCCATGGGGAGTGTGGTGAATGAATTCCTTGTTTTGCTTTGCTTCCGTGCACAACTTTTGCTTTACCTGTTAAACTCTCTTTATCTCAACCCAAGAGTTTTCTCACTTGTACCCTTCCATTTCTCCTCCCTGTCCCACTGAGGAGGAGTGAGCGAGCGGCTGCGTGGGGCTTGGTTGCCGGCTGGGGCTGAGTCATGACAGTCACTATCTGCATTGCACAGAGGAGGAGCGAGCAATAAGGAGGTGGATGACTTAGGATGACCCAGGAGCTGACGGCACTTCCAGCACTCAGCTGTGGCAGGTGTTTTAGCAAGGATCATGCAGCATGCTGCGAGCAGTTGCAAATGTCTCTCCTGCCCACCTCAAGCTGCTTCTGAGTGAGGGCTCTTCGTCACTCCCTGGAGGTGGGGAACTGAGCAGGGAAGAGGAATGACAGCTTAGGACTCACACTGGTGAGCAGCAGAGCTGGGAATATATTTAGAGTATCCTCATTTCAACTCAGGACAACCCAGCAATTCAGGAACATGCTAGGAAAGGCTGCTAGTCTTCCGTTCCTGTGACTGAAGAGGTGCACATCCTATTCCAATTGGCACCACAGTCAGCCAGGCAGTGGTCACCGAGACAGGTTGGACCCATGGAAGAGATCCTAGGTGTAATGGGAGAGGAGTATGTGAACAAATGTATTTCCCCAGTTTACAATCTCCAACAATTCACAGCTCAGGGACCACTTGTGATAGAGAGGTGTCCATTGGTGGATTTTTACATCCACGAATTTGTATAACCATCCTTAGATCCCTTTTTAGCACCTGCGGTATCTTGTGTCAAGGGCTTCTAGAAATAAATTACATAGTCCAATGCACAAAAAGCAGTTTGAGCTTATTGTTCAGTAGACTCAGGGTGAGCAAAGCCAGGCCAGCAAAGCAACACATTTCCTGGTAGACTCTACCAATTGGACTGTCTGCTCTTGTAAATGAGAGCTCCAGCCAGGCGCTTGCTGTGCCTAATGCTGTAGTTTGACACATCTATGAACATTTCAGGTGCAAAAATCAATATCTGTAGCCTCACAGACCTGTTGTGATTTGTGTGTATGTTGCTCTTCTGGCAGGGCCTGGAGGTTATGTTGTGATCAGAGGGCTGTCGCTTCAGGCCCTGTGGAAATAGACCCTAAGATGGTTCCAGAGAGCTTTAACTGGTTCATGTCAGGAGCAGGGGACAGACCCTCTGCCATTCTCATGAAATTACAAATTGATATTTTGACGCTGAGGAGGTTCCTATAAAGTCAAAATTGAGAAGGTCATATGCAACAGTTACTTCTTCACTAGGAAATGGCTGATATGGATGTGTGTGTTTGTGTATCTGTATAAAAACAAATATAGGGACAATAAAGACCAGTGACAGTATTTAGTATTTTCCATGGGTTAGGAGCCATGCACTGCTGGTGATGGTTGATATGTGGTGCCCTGTGCTTTGGGAAACAGACGGCATGTTGGTGCTTTGCTTAATATAGGCTGATTTGTGAAGTTGTAGCTTCTTGTGTCATGCAGGACTTGTGCTGGGAAATTAAATCAGCAATGAAAACCAAATTTTGTTCATGTGACACCAACAGATGGATTTCCAGCTTCTCTGTGTTTCTCTGGGTCAATGGCTTTTCACGTAGGAACTGATAAGTTGGCAATGACCAGGGAGCCATCCAGATCCACCGCACCTGGCACCTCTTTCCTCTCTCCTGAAACAGCACAGGAGAGGCCAAAGGGGCTGCGGTGGGGCATGAGGGTGATGGGGTCTGGCTGATGCTGGAGCAAACCTCCACCCCCACTGAAATGCCTGTGGGGCTCTTTGGGGCCCCAGGAGAGTCTGGGCAGCATCCGAGGGGATTTGCGCACGTGTCTGCAAAGAATCTGTGGCATCTCCTCCCTGCCGCGATAGCAGGAGCTTATCGGGGGTTTCCTGTGGATGCCTTCACGTCCGTGCCGGCAGCAGCCCTCTGGGCTGGGGCAGCTTGGCTCTGAGAGACCCGACCCAGCCACCTGCATCCTGGTCTTTACCTCCCCTGTGGAGGCAGCAAGGACAAATCCCATGTGGCAGGTGTTGCTCACCACTGATGTGAGTCACGCCAGCCACTGGATCATCTTTGGAGGCCCTGTGGCAAGTGTGATATGGGAGAACACGGTCATGTGGCTGACATCTGGGGTTTGGGTAATTCACTGATTATATATATGGACACTGATTAGTGTCACCAGTTGGTTCCTCACCCCATGAAGTATCTGTATCACAGCTAGCAGTGGAGATGGGGGTTTAGCCTCACATCTTCAAGGTGTATCTTATGTGAGTGGCATGTATGGATGCAGACTACCCTTAAACATCTGGTGGCTGTGAAGAAGGACTGTGTTGACTATCGGCTCAGTCTTGCTCCGGTCAAACAGAGGGAGCAGGCATGGCTGTGTTCTCATTGTTGTCCCCTGCTCTGGTTTTGCTCTTTGGGACTGTTAACACAGGCTCATAACTTTTTGTTGCTGCTTAGGGTCGTACTGGACTGGCAGGTCCTGCAGATTGCCTTGGACTGGAGCATCTGGAGGAGGGATGAGGCAGAGAACATGGCATGAATTGAAGCATGAGGGGTTTTGTTGGTGGCACCATTTGTAAGAGTGAACTCGTTCCATCCTGAGGGGAGGACACAGACCTGCTGTGCTGTCTCTTGGATGTGGTCAGAGGTGGGGAAACGTTCAGATCAGTGTGCTGGCTCCATCAGGCTCTGCAATTTCAGGACCTCATAGAGCACACTCAGTGTCTCCCCCAAGCCTGCTGCTTTTCCCCTTTCATCTCTCAGAGTGCGGGCGTTCACTCTCCTCCAGCAGAAAGCCTGGCTCCTCTTATCTCCAGGGTGACGATGTCCTGTGAGCCCGTGGGTTTCCCTGGCTGACGCCTTATCTGTGGAGTGAAAGCAGACCCAAGCAGGCAGTTGAAAGCTCAGTGGGAGCATTTGCACCCACAGAGCCTGCTGCTCTCTGCCTGGCTCTGGGGGAGCTCTGCAGTGGGGTCCTGAGACAGGCGGGGGATGCTCCCACACACAGGGATATGATGGGAGCCTGGCCCTGAGCAGGTCAGGAGAACAAGGTGCTTGTGGATCAGGGAAGGGGCACAAAATGGAGGATGACAGCAGGTGAGGGCTGGCAGGAGCTTTGTGGAATTCCCACAGGTACCCCAAGTCTCCTGCAAGACCTGAAGTGCCCCGAGCCTCTGCTGTTCTCTCATTAAATGCCCTTTACCTGCATGTGGGGGAGATTTCCCAGGGCTTTACCCAGATGGAAGCCAGTGAGGTGCCTCAAAAACAATCATACTTTGCTGTGTATAAAAATGACCCAATTCTGCCTGGGAAGCCAGATGAAGGCAGGAGGGGAGGGTGGCCCACCGTGGAGCAGGGAGGTTCCCAGTCAGGGGAGCCAGGCGCTCTCCTCTGTGTTGCGCAACAATGGGGCCAGCGCCAGCCCAGGTGACCCCTTCCTGGACAGTCCTGCTCTCCCGCTAATGACCAGCAAGAGCCATGTAATTCCCCTTCTGCTGACACTGCTGCCGCCTCAGGGATTACCTCCGGCTGAGCGAGCTTTAGCCTGGAGGAGGGAGGCACTATGCCCCTGGGGAGCAAAGCGAAGGGCTGTGGGCTGGAGCAGGACCCCACCGTTGGGCCACCACATCCCTGCATTGGTCCCTCCAGCTCCCACTTCTGCCCAGCATGGTAAGAGCTAGCCCGGTTTCACTGAAGAAGAGCAGGTGTGGGTGATGTGCCTTTGGCCAGCTTCAGGGCAAGGAGTGATGGTGCACAGGGTGAGCTGAAAGGCCATGGAGGATGGTCTCCTGGAAATGGGGAGTTGGGTAACGGTACAGAGTGCAAAGGTGTCTGCTGAGAGACAGGTATGCAGGGTGTCTGCGACTTGCTCAGTGCCTGCCGCCTGTAAAGGAGAGGAGGATTTGGACCGTGAACATTAGATATGAGACCATGGGGTGCGGGTGTTCTAGTGGGGTCTGTCCTGGACAACTAAGCTCATACCTGTGGTGTACTGGTCTCTCTGACCTGGGCTTGCTTCCTAAAGGGGCCTGGAGACATTTCAGTGCCATGTTCATTTGGTTTGATGGAGGAGCAAGCTGTCCTTGTCCACAGTGAGGAGCTCCTCTGCTGTGCTGTCTGCTCATGCTCCTCTCAGCCTCTGGGGAGAAGTTAATGCTCCACCAGCAGGGCTGAAGCTAATGGAGTGGCAACGTTCCAGCTGTTGATTAGTGCAATTAAGAGAGAAATGAACTCTTGGGTGCAGAGGAAACGTGCACTGTCAAACTGAGTCAGAGAAGTTATTCCTTCCAGAAGCACGACTGCCCTCGAGTCCCTGGGCACTCATTCTTTCCAGCGCTGCTCTGGCAGGACCCAGAGGAGATTGTTCCCCTGGCTCTTCAGTACCATGGGTATCAACACCAGCACTTTTAGTGGGCCCTGACTGTGTCAGAACATTCCTCTCCAAACTGAGGCCTATTGCTATCGCTGAAAGCACACCTGCCTTAGGGAAGAAAAAGCATTTGGTTTAGCAGGTAGTTGCTTAATGCATGGTGGAAAACACAATAAAATTGTTGTAGGGTCACTGTTTGGTGAAACTTCAACATGTGAGCAATGCAAGGCAAACATCAGGAGGCAGTGCAGAGCTAAGCACGAGCAGCTAACGCTCTTGTAACAAACCTTATAGGAAAACTTCATGGGATAGCACCTATAAGAAATGAGTTAATTCATGACCACGATGAGGTAATGCTGGCACATGAACAAATAGCTTGGAGAATTTGTCTGGAAATCAGAAGTCTCTAATCTCCAGAAGAGCAAGTTCTGGTAGCAGGCTTCCAGCACAAGGAGGTAGAGTGAAAACCAGTTAGCCCTAAAATGGAGATTGGCCTGGTCATGAAAGGAAAGATGTGGTATGGCTGCTTATGTTAGTAGGGGACCATATTTGGTGACCCCAGAGATCCTTGTCAGCCCTGCAGGTAAGTGAAACCATGCAAGTAGGAACAAGTCATGTTGGGCAACTGGCAGATCTTCGTGCTCCGGCCCTTGGATGACTCACATGATTGTTTGCACTCACTCAAGATCACCACATCTAGATGCAGGGAGGAAGGGCAGTCCAGCTCACCTGGTAGTAGGTACCTCCATGTGGTTGTGCATGCTGGAGCCGATCACTCCACATCACCGCTGCAGACACTGGAGGTAAACTGCCCGCATCCAGCGTGACTCATAGGTCTGGCCTCAGATGCTTATTTTAGGTGGGGAGGAACTGGCCTTTTGAGCTCATTTTTCAGCCGTTTGCTGATTGTAAAGTGGAGGGTGACAAGCACAGGCTCACATATTTTGGTTTTGTGGGCTGTCAGAGCGGTGGTGCTCTGCCCTATAGGAGTCATAGAAAGGTGTTTTTGTTGTTGTTATACTCCTTGAATATTGGCAGATCACCTTTCTTTAATATATAAAAATTCCCAGAGAAACCCTGAAACTAAAGGGTACTCATATTTTCAGCAACCAACAGAGGAACCCATCTGAACACTTTTAGAGGAGAAATTAATGTCTCAGTGCCATCTTGTGGAATGACCTGTGTAACAGGACAAGCAACGGCAAGAGGCATATCCAGTGATCCATGATGCCACCCTAGAAGCATGCTGGAGTTTTAGGGAATTTGGTGGCAATATCAGGGATTATGCTGCAAATATCACCAAACCAAAGATTTCTATTGCAAACTAGGATTGCTTTTTTCCCTGAGAAGACTGCAAGTCCATAGGAGCTTGGGAGTTCCCCAAAAATACCTGTTCATTTTTCAGATGAAATTAGAATATGGAGATGCCTATAGTTAATGCTTGAACACAGGAGACACAGCCTTTCAAAGACACAGCAGCTTTCTTGTTTGCCCACAGGGCAAGAATCCACTTGGAACGCTCCCCGAGATCTAGGAGTCAAAAACGCAGTTGTAGGTCCAGTTGAGGGGCGTATCAACCCACTCACACCATGTCCCTCTGAGGAAGGCTGTGAGATCTCCTATACAGGCTGATGCCAGGACCTCGGCTTTACATGTCAGCTGGAAATTATCACATGCAGAAAAAACTTGAGGCTCTAGTCACCACCCTGACCTGATGCTCCAGAGCCTGTGTTTGTGTGCTCCACCAATGGGAATTTGCATGGCAGAGAATTAAGTGACCTGGAAAAATTTATCAGTCACTTTTTCTGTGCCACAGCATGGCTCACAGACTCATAGAACAAAACACCTTCCCACCTAGAAATATCCTGTAGGAACACCCTTGCCAGCAGTGTGACTACTATTAGTCATGATTAGATGGTCCGTAGTATCAGAGACAGGCTAGTAAATTACTGCGTATTTAGCCAGGTGTTCACCAAGGTCAATTGCTAATCTGTCGCTAGAGGAGGGCTTACCCCAGTCCATAAAATCCTTCCCTGCCACAAGATAGTCAATCATCTGTGGAGAAGAGAGAAGAATCAGTTTCCCAGGATCTTCCATACAGCTGCTCAGTATCCTGTGGGTGAAAGAAAAGCTCATGAACTTTTTCAGTGCAGTAGTGCCAGAGGGAGGTAATGCCAGGGCAGCATGAGCAGAGCACTCCATCCACGTTGGGGCAGCTGCTGGTAACACCTCCGGAGCTGTGCACCGTGTGTCCCCTCCCAAGCCACATTGAGAAGCTGTGGCAGGTTGAGGCAAAGGTAAAGAAAACCAGCAAAGAACCAGACAAGGCTCACAGAGAAAGGTCTTGAGTGTTCAGTGGGTTCATGTTTTTCAGTGATTAAGCAAAGGTATTAAAATCTTACCGCAGTGGAGAGGTGAGAGCACCTGGTAAACGGGGACATAAACAGAGGGAATCAGGAGATGGAGGAGGAATCGGGACAGTGAGGGCTCTGCTCTGGCAGCCAGATGAGATTGAAGGTCTCTGGGGGCCATTGCCAAGACTGGTCTCTCCTTGCCCCACAAGATGACAGAATGGGGCAGGCAGGGAGGCTCTCTGCTAGTGTAGTGGGAGCTGTGGGCACAGGTGAAGAGCAAGAGCAAATACTCAACTTGCAGCAATGCTCAAGGCATTGCGCTCTTCCCGGCTGCAGACAGCGGTGCAGAGTGCATGCACAGCGATTGCTCTGGGCAAAGCATCCTCACCGCAGGCTGGGCATCCAAATAGTTCTCCAAAGCACAGGCAAACGGTCCTAATCCCGCCTGTTAAAAAAACAATGGCACTAAACCACCTGCCAGTGGATTAGAATGCAGAGTACAGCCAAAATTCCCGTTCAGTGCCTGTGGAAAATGTTAGGGAGAAAGACAGAGGCTTTAGGAGCACACCAAGGCTATTTACAGCTCCACTGCTTTGGAGACAGGCTGCTCCTGGGCGGAGGCTCAGAGTTTGCAATGCGCCAGTAGCAGAAATATTGTGTCCTTGCCATGTAGTTTTAAAGGATGGCATGTGTGTGTGGGAAGACTTTGAAGCTAGCTACTACTTTATTGACTTGTTCATCGTTAACCAAATGAATGAAATTGTCTGCGGGTGAAGGGATGGTGCCAAGTTACAAAGGGTAACTTAGCTCAGCGCAATGAAGTGTGCTGTCACAACAGGGGCTCCTGTGGCTGCAGGCTGGAGACGGAGAGCAACATGATGGAGAAGATTCAGAAGGCGCTCACCATTCATAGCGGCACCGTCAGAGAGCTGCTGGCAGAAGCACTGGGGATGTTCATCCTCATGGTAAGGAGAAGACAGGCCCAGACGTGCGTGTCTATGCATGTGCATGTGTGTGTGTGCAGGGCAGGTGAGAGGGTAAGTGTTTGCAGCAGCAATTTGTAAGCTCAGTGGCTTCCTACCACATCCTCAGAGTTGCTCAGCAGCTGGTTGCTATACTGCTCATGCCTCTGCCCTGGTGGGGTGGCAGTGTCCCATCAGGTACACCATCTGTCAAAAACCTTGGGGAGGAAAAAAGCAATGCAGGGGGTGGGACGTGGGTGCTGGGAGAGGGCGACACAGGTGGGGACGAGCCGCTGTTTCAGTTCTCTTCTAGGAGAAAAATGAGGAAGAGTCTGGGAATGAAACCAAAGAGCTGTGTCTGGTCGGATGGTGGTGCAACGCTGGTGCCAAACCCCTGAAAGATCCCACGCAGTGAACTGAGGGTTTTCCTCCCACCGTGCCAGAGGCGATGGTGTGGTTGGGGAATCCTGCACAGGTTTTGGAAGCAGACCCTGACTCCTCTACCGCTGAGCCTCTGTGAAATGAGAGCAGCAGTCATCCATCTTCCTCTTGGGGCTGCCGGGTAATGAATGCCTGTGAAACTCTCTGGAGCCACAACCCCCCATTAGGAAATGTAATTACCGGGTGTAAAGCATGCCACGATTTCACTTCTGGTTTTCTTACACTGGCAAATAAATAGTGCTTATCCAAACCATACAGGAACTCCCCCCTTGCCTGAGGGATCTGTTTCATGCAGAAAAAGCAAAGTGGTTTTGGGCTCTCGGGCTGCTTTGGAGGTGTTTGAGGAGAGGGTGAGGAAGGCTTTGCAAACAGAATGGATCCCTGGTGGGTGTGAGGTGCCCACTGGGGACAGAGGCTTTGTGTGTTGAAGCAACAAAGCAGAATGAGAACCTCTCTCTGAAAAGGTCCAGCAAGTGTCTATGCCAGCTTACTACACCTGGATTTAGCTTGCAAGTGTTGCTGGGCTGAGGGAGACACTTTGGGCTGCACAGAGGGTGGCATGGAAGGGCGGAGGATAATCCAAGCAATTTGTACTTGGAGGTTTGCACAAGGCAGATTAGATTTTTGTAGGCATGGGGGCCCTTTGACATAGCTATCTGTAGAGATAAAGGCGCCTACTTTCAAGGGCAACAACTGCAAGTACAAAAGATGCTTGCTTTTTACCACATCTCATTGCACATCCTGATCCTTGAAGTTCACTGCTACTACACAGGTAGTTTGGCACTCACTGGAAGCCAGAGCACAGCCATCTGTGACTCATCAGCAGATGCAGAGCAAACCATTTTCCTTTTCCATCCCCTTTATTTTTTGGCGGTGGAAGGTCCCTGGTGGTGAA
>NC_138577.1:10228297-10503297 GCF_964289735.1 Phaethon aethereus | reverse complement strand
GAGAAGGCCATTAAAGTTGGAGCATTTACTAACCCCCAAAGGTTACACCTACTAGGCAGGAAATAGCATATACTTCCTTTGGACTTGTGGGGAGAGGAGGCTGGGAGAACAGCAAAATGTGATTTGCACTGAGGGCACCAAATGTGGACCCACTTAGTCTTTCACCAAAAGCACCGTTGTGATACCAACATCCTCCATAGAAAATGTCCCTTCAAAACAGGGAAAACTGGTTTTGCACTGTATGAAAGCCATGTACTAAAAGATGTAAGGAAATACAGTCCAAGATTACAAACTCTGCAAGGGAAGGACAGGGTCTGCTCCACGCTCTGGGGAGCAACCATGGTCTGGGCAGGATTGACCATCCTGGTAACCCCTTCTCAATACAGTGACATCTAAGAGCTAACCTGAGTCCCTGAATTCCCTGTGTAGGAATTGCTTTGCAGACAAGAAGTTATGGGGCAGCAGTGGTTGATTTTGCAGTTTGTTTCCCCAGTATCTCACACTTTGCCTGCTAGATGTGTTAAAGGCTCACAGCTCCCATGAGCTGGGGTGCTCAGCTCTGCCAGGATCAGGCCCTCCTTGTCTATTAGATGTTTTCAGAAAGCCTTGCAATTGTTTGGAATAACATTTGTCTCATATAAACATTTGCCTCATGTAGCCATATGAAAGATGGGTGATGAATCTAAGTTCTGGGCTCCTTTTAAGCTGAATATAGAAACCCATACAGAGGGAAACTCATGCCTGGTGAGAAACTCATGCCAACTCACTGACAGGTGAGATGACCCACTCTCTGGATACAGCCTGTGGTCTACAGAGAGTAAAGCAGAAGTTGTCTTTAGAGGACTAAAGCTAGGAGCTCTTTGCCCTGCTCGTTCAGCTGCTCAGAGAAAACAGGTCAGTTTTGAGCCTGGGAGGGAGGGGAGCAGGAGGGAGACCCTTCCCTGGGAGAGTTTTGGTGTTCTGCAGCAAGGTCTGGGTGGTTTCTGTGGGGCAGGGGGCATGCTCCGAAACAGCTGCAACAGAGCTGAGGCCACTCTCTTTTGCTGTGATTTTGCAGGAGCTCATCTGAATGCTGCCATCAGCATCACACACTGCATTTTAGGAAACCTCCCCTGGAGAAAGCTCCCAGCTTATCTAATCGGCCAGTTCCTGGGCTCCTTTATGGCAGCAGCCACTGTCTTTGGCCTCTACTATGGTATGGTTTTGTCTTTATCACAGGGGTTGCTATGGGCACCTTTCAGTCTTAACAGTTTGTCAAAAATGTTTCCTTTTACAGTACCCAGCGTGATGTCTGGGTGAGGAGGGCGAGCTCCTGGCTTGTGGGACAGACCTTCATAGCTCAAGGCCAGAACACAGCCCAGATATTTCTGTGAAGGATGTGCAGTTCCTGGAGAACATAGCTCCTTTTGCTCAGGGCATTCCCACTGCCAAATCCTGTCCTCAACTCAAGACCATATAGCTGCATTTTGTCAGCATTTTGTTTCCAGGGTCTGCAAGGGCTTGAGTTAGGTGGACTACCATGTATTAGGTACAGCTGGAGCTCTGGGGGACTCTGCTGGTCTGTGGAAAACAGGACAGCAGTTATTTTTTCATCTGTGGTTTTGAGTTGTGAGCAGAGGTCCCACCACACGTTGGCTCCAGAATGTCTCAGTCTCCGAGGGGCAGAGGGTTGGAGGCCTCCAGGGCACCTAGCCTGCCCCAGGCTCTCAGAACAGGGACAGGTAGCTGGTAAGAGTAAGGAGGCAAATGCAGACCAAAGTCTGCAGGTATCTGTGAGCAGATATCAGTGAGATCATGCCCTGTGAGGGGTGTTCACCTCCATCATATCTCCCATTGTCTCTCTTCCCCTTGGTGTCTGTGCTGGCTGCAATGGATGGACTTGTGTACATGCCATGTGGGATGAACTCTGTGCTAACTCCCGTAACTCCCATTTCTCCTAGATGCTCTGTACAGCTACACCAAGGGCAACTTTACAGTGACGGGACCAACTGCCACAGCATCGATCTTCTCCACTTACCCCTCTCCCTATGTATCCTTGTTGGGGGGCTTCTTCACAGAGGTCAGTGGGGATGGCTCTGGTGTGGTAGGAGAAGGTGGGTGGTAACAGGCACTTGTGCAGGTCTACTACAGGGGACTTACAACCTGACACGCATAGACACAATCACAACCTCCACTCCAAGGAGTTAGGTGCCTGACAGCATCCAAGGCACCTTGGTGGCTGAGCAAGCCTAAAAGGTAACATTTGCAGGCAGCCCCACAGCTCGGTCTGAATGCCCTCCAGGCACCTTCCCTGCACACAGCCCAAGCGATGGGAAGTGAGAAGCTGAACTATATGAAGAAGCATCTCCTTTGGGTTCTGGGCAAAGAGCTCCCTGAACTGTTCTTCCCCTTTTTGGATCCTACACCTGCTCCATGCTCCCAGGCAGCTCTGCTGGCTGCCCCTCACTGGCAGAGAGGGCCTGGGACTGTCTTCACGTGAACACAGCCTGTCTGGATTGAACCTCTGGGGTTTGAACAGTCCAATTTAGACTGCATACAGTTGATTCCCAGCACACAATGTCCAGATGCCCAAAAATAGGAAGGGGATGCCTCGGGGGATGTGGAGCACTCAGACACTGGAGAAGGAAGATTGACTTTCAGTTCAAATCAGAGGAAGCCTGTGCTATTGTTTCTGAGCTGACAAAACTCTCGCCTGGGGATGATGATGAGGATGGTCAGAGCTGGAGAGCCTACGTGATGGAGACCTGATCACTTGGCCTCCTGGGGAGCATGCATTGTCCTTGCTGCACAAGAAAGCAAATGACAATGACAGCACGTTGCCAAGAGCTGTGGAGTTTCTGCTTTTGCTGGCATCTCTGCAAGCAGTCCAAGGTTCTCCAGCTGCATTTTCTGAAGCAGAAACCACAGTTCTGGATGTCTCGGGCACTGCAGATCTACAAATGCCAGCTATGTACCATCACAGATGGGAGATTCAGTTTCCCAGATGAGCATCTGGTATCTGCTTTGAGTCCTGAAAGGGCTAATGCAACAGGCTATAGAAAACATCACTGCCCCTAAGGAGGATCAGATTTTGTTAGCAGCTCTGTCTCTGTTAGGCAAAATGTACTTAAAATAACCCATGTCCCTGTCTTGAAAGGGGGAGGGAGATTACAGTGCTGAGAAGTTCACAGAGCATTTTTGGTGATGAGGTGGAGACATTTGTGCTAGGAAATGAATCAAGACTTCTCTTCAGTCCACCTGTGAGGAGGGAATAACACTGGGGTCCTCCCTGACTTGATCAGACCATGAATCCCACCTGCTCTTCCATTCTGGGAAGTCTCTTCCTCTCTGCTGAGTGGGATCCTTTTGCCTTCCCCATTCTCTCTCATGACCTCTTTTCTCTTCCCTGCTCCTGCAGTTTATGGCAACAGTGATGCTGGTCCTGGGCATTCTGATCATCCACGATGAGAAAAACAACGCAGCCCTGAAAGGCACGCAGGCCCTACTCATGGGTATCCTGGTCCTGGGCATCGGCCTGGGGATGGGAATGAACACAGGCTACGCCATAAACCCCTCCCGGGACCTGCCCCCCAGGATCTTCACGGCAATTGCTGGCTGGGGAATGGACGTCTTCACGTGAGTGACCCGCTTTGCTTTTATTTTGGTTAGCTCACAAGGAGTGGAGATAAGCCCAAGATAAAATAGTCATGAAGCCTTTTTGGACCAAGTAATGCTATCATCGCAGAGTGCATTCTCTGTTTTCAGAGAGCAAGGGTTGTGCATAGAGGAGCCCCATGCATTATCTACACATAATTTGGGGTACACTAATTCTCCAGAATGGGATTCATCTTGCCATTCAGATACCTCAATTTGGGCACAAAATTGGCTACCTGTTGGCTGGAGATCTAGATGGTTATTGCACTGACTGGAGAGGCAAAGAGTGATTCAGCTCACCTGAAAGGAGATACTTACAGCTGGATTGATGAATAGCTCTAGTAAATTTAGATGTCTGAACCTGGAGGTAAAACCCTGCCTTCCTCCATCTGGTAAGATGATCCCATGCTACATGGTGAGGGCATTAGCAGAGTCTCCTGTTCCTGCTGCTCATTTTCATTAAATTTCCAGAAGATTTCTTTGAGAGCTTGGTAGAGGAGGTGCAGATGTTATTGGAAATGGGAGGGAAAAGGTGTGTGTATGTGCATTTGTCTGTCTGACAGTTACACTCATCAGGATCAGACAGACTATTTCTGCAGGAGAACAAGAAAGCAGCAGACAGTGCAAAGCCACTTTCCCAGGCTGATGGGGAAAATGACCCTCCCTCCAGCAATCATGCTGACAGACAGAGAATTTGTCTAAGCCAGTTGTAGGGCCCCGTATGTGAAGTGGGACTAGACATCTCTGCTCACACAGCTCACTCCTGCCCCAGCAGACTCAGCTCACCTCTCCCTGCACCATGCGGCGGCAGGGCAGCAGTTCGTCTGGCTCACTGGATGCCTCTTCTCTGTTTCATTTTAGGGCTGGACATCACTGGTGGTGGGTCCCACTCACAGCTCCGATTCTGGGAAGTCTTGCTGGTGTTTTAATCTACAAACTCCTCATTGATTTTCACAACCAACCTGTCCTGGAAAGTGGAAATGAGAAAGGACAGCCAGTGGTGGAGACTTCTACGCTGTGATAGCCATATGCTCCGAGGAAAGGGCCAGACAGCGAAGCCTAGGCGGATGTACAGACTGACAGATGAAGGGTAACCAACTGGATAAGAGCATGTGCAATGGTGCTACTGGAGCACCCCATTTCTCTACCTTCCTGCAGGTGGAAAAATGAAAGACTAGTCTTCAATAAACTTACTCTGCTTAACCAGCCAAACAGGGTCTCTGAGTCACCGGGCAGACATGGGTAGCTCTAAACCTATCTGTGACCCAAAGAAATTATTCAGCTTCCCTGGGTAAAAATCTACAAAAAAAAAAAATCATCACCTTCTGGAGAAAAAAGCACAGCAGAGCTGCAAGACTCCAAATACCTGTATGTTCATAGATATCAAAATACAGGATCCAGCAGTGGCAGAAACAATGTAATTAAAGAAATTTTGATCTGGAACTTTCTTTGGTAAGAGGTGGATACTACACTGATGGATCAGGGGCCTAGGCTTGCTTCCATCTGCTAATCTGCCACCCTAACAAACACCTAGTTTGGCAGAGCAGAGAGAAGAGAAGAGTAAGGGCAATCTGAAATAGACACCTGAACCTGATTTTGTTCTCCCATGCTTGTTTTTGTTTTTTGATTTTTGATCTGAACATTCAGGAAGTACCACAAAAATCAATAAACTAAACTACAGGGTCTCCTGAATCCTGGTACAGTTCTGCTGGTTCACACTGTGTCATGAAACCACGTCTGCTCCTGACAGGCTAGACTTTAACTACCACCATATGAAAAGATTCAGCCAACTTCTGTGGCAGCATACCTGACTACTCAAACAAAAAACACACAATCCTTTTCTCCACTCTGAATGCATGAGAAATGTGGGAAGAAGTTGCCCTGCTCCTGCAGGAATTCTGCCACCTCCACCTGAATGATGAAGAGGGCCTGCAACAGCCTTACAAGTTTGAGGTATCACTGGATTAAAAGTAAAACACTATCAGAAACTGCCTGTTCCCAGGGGGGTAACAACAGTCTTCACTTTTCTAGAAAGTGCTTAAGCAGGTATGGTATGTATGTAAAGCAAGTGACTGCAGTCTCAGGGCTGGGTACCATGAATACACAACACAGCGATCTCCTAGACTAGGAAATGACAGAACATCACTACTGCATAGAATTCCAGAAAATGGCAGTTGCTGGCTTTAATGGTCCTTCACATCTCCTGTTAAATGTGGCACGGGCTGTGGTGGTAGGTACAGACATAGAATCATAGAATAATAGAATCATAGAATCTATGGATTAGGCTGGAAGAGACCTTTAAAGGTTACCTAGTCCAACCCCCTGCAAAGAGCAGGGACATCTTCAGCTAGATCGGGTTGCTTAGAGCCTCATCCAACCTCACCTGGAATGTTTCCAGGGATGGGGCATCTACCACGTCTCTGGGCAACCTGTGCCAGGGCTTCACCACCCTCACAGTAAAGAATTTCTTCCTTAGATCTAGTCTAGATCTAGTCTAAATCTAGTCTCTTTTAGTTTAAAACCATCACCCCTTGTCCTATCGCTACAGGCCCTGCTAAAAACTCTGTCCCCATCTTTCTTATAGGCCCCCTTTAAGTACTGGCAGGCTGCAAGAACGTCTCCCTGCAGTCTTCTCTTCTCCAGGCTGAACAACCACAACTCTCTCAGCCTGTCCTCACAGCAGAGGTGTTCCAGCCCTCTGATCATTTCGGTGGCCTCCTCTGGACCAGCTCCAACAGGTCCATATCCTTCCTGTGCTGAGGGCTCCAGAGCTGGATGGGGTCTCACCAGAGCGGAGTAGAGGGGCAGAATCACCTCCCTCAACCTTCTGGTCATGCTGCTTTGGATGTAGCCCAGGACACAGTTGGTCTTCTGGGCTGCGAGCGCACATTGCCAGCTCATGTCCAGCTTTTCATCTGCCAGTTCCCCTCAAGTCCTTCTTGGCAGGGCTGCTCTCCATCCCTTCATGCCCCAGCTTGGATTGATATCAGGGGTTGCCCCAACCCAGGTGCAGGACCCTGCACTTGGCCTTGTTGAACCTCATGAGGTTCACACAGGCCCATTCCTTGACCACGTCCAGGTCCCTCTGGATGGCATCCCATCCCTCAGGTGTATCAACTACACCACTCAGCTTGGTGTCTTCTGCAAACTTGCTGAGGGTGCACTTGATCCCACCATCTATGTCATTGATGAAGATACTGAAATAGTACTGTTCCCAATATACAGACCCCTGAGGTACACCACTCATCGCTGATCTCCATCTGGACATTGAGCCATTGACCACTACTCCCTGGATGCAACGATGCAACCAATTCCTCATCCACCCAACAGTCCTCCCATCAAATCCATCTCTCTCCAATTTAGACAGAAGGATGTTGTGGGGGATCATGTCAAAGGCCTTACAGAAGTCCAGATAGATGACATCAGTAGCTCTTCCCTCGTCCACTGATGTAGTCACTCCGTCGTAGAAGGCCACAAGGTTGTTCAGGCAGGACTTGCCCTTGGTGAATCCATGCTGGCTGTCTTGAATCCCTTCCCTGTCCTCCTTAGCATAGCTTCTAGGAGGATCTGCTCCATGATCTTCCCAGGCACAGACGTAAGGCTGACAGGTCAGTAGTTCCCAGGGTCCTCCTTTCTACCCTTTTTTAAAAATGGGTGCAATGTTTCCCTTTTTGTAGTATCCAGGGACTTCACCTGATCGCCATGATTATTCAAATATCATGGAGAGTGGCTTGGCAACTACATTAGCCAGTTTCCTCAGGACTCTGGGCTGCATCTCATCAGGTCCCATGGCCTTGTATATGTGTATGACATCTCTGTTTCCTTATTAGAGCTGACCTTAAATTAGTAGAGTAACTACAGCAGATCTTCACCCTGGCACAAGACAAACATCACCGTAAGAGGGCTGAAGAGCATTAGAGGATTTTCTCTAATTTAGGGGTGGCAGAGGGAACTTTCAGGCAATGTTTGGAGGGCTTTTGAGGAACTGCACTTGATGGTGGGCCATGGGCAGTGCTGGAAGCCAGAAAAGCATGCCAGAGCTGGGGATGATGGCTGCAGAGGTTTTGAACAGTGAGTACTGGACAAAAGTTGAACAGCTGTCACACAGCTGAGTCTTTTGGTCTATGTGAACTAAATTGGGAACTTCAGAGTAGCTCAAGACGGGATTAGCTAAAAGACACTGTAACCCATCCCTTCTCAGTGAGAGATTCTTCACTGCATTAAAAAGAAATCTAAACAATCCAGTCTGCACCCTACTCCTACCATGCATACTTGTGCAGGTACTCCCAAAAGCATATTCAAATACCCAATCACTCTGGAGGAAAACAGTAAAATCTTTATTAAAATACAATTAAGCACTTACAGGGTGGCTTTGTCTTTTTGAAGGTGACACAAATACCCACAAAAGCCTCACAAAATCCCTGTGAGGTAGGTTTTGTCTTATGTAATTATGTGACTTGCACAAATAAAAAGATGATGCTCTTTAAATAATCAATGCTTATTTGGAGATAGTGACTTTGATTTCCCTGCTCAGGCACAAAATATGTTGGTTTCTACGGTGTGCTTCCAGAACACCTAGGAAGACAGAATGGCATGGAAAAGTAATGGAAACAACCAGATGTAACTGAAACCAGCAGTGCATGGGTTAAAGTGCAGTTCTAACCTGAAAACTTACAGTATAGAAAAGAGCGCCAGGGGCACCTAAGGTTGTCGGATCTCAGTGGCCCCTGGTCAGATCCTGCCCAATTGAAAAGTGACAAAGGCTGTTTGAATGGTCAACTTTGCAAATGGACATGTGACAAACCAAGGGCTTATGGGACTCTTAACACCACTGACCCACCTGCAGCTGCCCTGTCTCAGCAGTTCCCACAAGAGGAGAAAGCAGAGGCAATGATGGATCTTAGGGCTTCTGCTTGCCTTCAGGCTTATTAGGAAGGACATCACACAGGCATCACTATCCGAAAGATATGGCACAAAGGCCAAGGAGTGGGCTGTAAAGCAACCAGCTAGGCCAATGCAGAAATGTGGAAGCCCCTTTGTACTGTGAATCTCAGAGCAAAAGTTGGAAGGATCACAGGGAAGTGTGGAATTTGATTCTGTCTGAAGCAGAAGATATTTCTTTGCTCCCATAGAATGCAAGGTCAGGACAGGTTTCTTTCAAAGGAGATGGCATAAATATGTTCATACAGTGTCTTTCAGCATGGGTCTATTAAAGTAACAGTGACTTACACTTGCTTTCATTTCACTGCTGTAGTTGCACAGGAATAACAGCTTCGCTATAGAGCAGTGACATCAAGAGCGGCTTTACGCCCTCTGAAAAGTACATGCTGCAAGCAGCAGAAGAGAATGAAGTCAATGTCTCAAGTATTTTTTTCAGACTTTCCAGGAACTATATCCCTCCCGTGTCAAAGCACATCGTGGCTTATATTTCATGCAAATGCAGCAATGTGTTTTCCATGGGCACGTCTATTCATGCACAAGAACTTTGAACCACTGAGGCTCTGCATCAAAGAACATCAAAGCTTATCGCAAATGCTGTCCAAGGTCAGATCTGGGGGTCTCACTTCCTTGAAGAACTCCCAGCTAGTGATGATGTCTTGGAGGATGTCATGCTTGTGTGGCTCTTTTGGGAGCCTGCTGGCTGGGAGGGTGTTTTCTTTTTGATCACTGGAGTTTTGTTCTTGCTTTTAAATACCTTATTGGGGTCCAGCTTGTTCACAAAGGAATCAGCTTCTTCGGAGAGGAGAGCTGTGTTGATGGTTATGGGTTTATACATGTTAAACCATTGCTGAAAAGCAGGATGGTGGGGAAGGAAAAGGTTAAAATCAAACTGCAATTAGACATTTCCACCCTGTTCCCCCTCACTCCTGAGACTTGATTTTAATCATACACCACTTATCAGTTTGCAGTTTACAGGACCACACAGAGTGCCTTGTGATAAGGACACACAAGGCACAGCTACAGCCCTGGAACTGCCCCACATTCCAGACAGGGAAGAGGAGAACCAGACACAAACCTAACACTACCTTTCCTGCACTGTGACTCCAATCAGGAGCAACTCCTGATTTAAATCACAGGAGGAAAAGCAAAGAGAGGGGATGAACCTAAACCACATTTATTTAGATTCAGAGATGCAGAAAAGATTAAAAAAACCTTGGAATTTAAAAGTGCTTATAAATTGGAACTAAACTAGTTGAACTTCTCAAAATACAGCTTCCATCCCTCTCTTCACACATACAATAACGCAGGTTTTTTAACACTTTACACAAAAGATTTTGTGTTTGTTTCTCTTTGGCCTACGGACTGCTTCTCAAAGGTGGGAAGACATTTTTCCACTCTATACTTATGCAAAGTACTGACAAGCTGGATCCTGTTGTCCTACCTTGGCTTGGGGGCTGACCCCATAGCTGGTGAAGGTGTACTGCCACTGTGGGAGACCCAGGTGGGTAATGAGCAGGCGGTAGTAGGCTGTGAAGGTTTTGGTGAGGAAATGCCAATACAGAGCTCTGTCCAGGAACCATATCTCTGTGTCCGGGGAGACAACTAGAACACAAGAAGCACAAATTACACTGTTGCTTTGTAGTGACAACATCAACGCCTGGCCATTACCAGGTGAGAGACACAACCTACTTATCAGAAAGGCTGCAGCTTCCAAAACACAGCATCCTTGACTAACATAGATGATTATCCAGAGGCAATGTGGTCTAATGGTTACAGCATAGGAACTGAAAAGGACTTGGTTCTGCTCCCAGCCTTACTAAAAATACTCATGCAACAGCCATTTTACTCACTTTCCCCACCCTAAAATGGATGCAATGCTATTCCTTCCAAACCTGGGACGGATGCACTACATGCAACATACTTGGACATCAGCAAATTGGTAGTGTAAGTAAGTTCAAAGTACAATTATGGCAAACATTTATCTGCCCCACAAAATAAAAAGCAACTAACTCAATCGTCAGTCATCTGGATTACTGAATAGAGTCCAGAGTCTGGAAGTCATGGGAGCGTGTGCTGCCAACAAAAACACATTTGGAAAATTTTTCCACAGTGATCAAATATTTCTCCGGTGGCGACAGCCCTTGAAGAAATCACTATCAAATTACCAGCATAAAAAGAAGTGATTTTACTTGGGAAACTGAGATGCTGAACACTGTCAATTAAACACACTGGCCCCTGTGCTGTCATCAACACCTGTAAAAGTCGCTCCCTCCCCTTGCCCAGGTTATCCACTGCATGTGCTGAAATGACTAACACTGGAAGGCAAGAGGACAACTGAGAAGTTTCTGCCTTGGGAGTTGTAGGCACACCCAAGTAAAGATACAAGATAACAACCAAAGGGTTTTCTTAAGAACAGCTATATGACAATCGCACACCCCCACACAGCAAACATACACATATACACATTCACCCAGTGACCTGTGCACTGTGTCAGGTGACAACTATGGGTGTTTCACTAATCACTGACTGATAACAGTTTTCTGTGTATCTGTCAGAAGAGACAGCTCAGCTCGCATCTTTTACTCTCCTGTTCAACCCTTCCTGCCAAATTTTGACGTTGTTAGCATCTGAAGGCTCTGCATCCATGCACAAGGTGGAAGAACCAGTCTAAGTCTGTCTCAGTGAGCTAAGGACCTTTTTTACAATCTACCCTTTGCTTCTAAAAACAGTTACAGCCTTTGTCATCAAAATAGAAGGAAATTGTTCCAAGACATGCAAGTAACCAGAGAAATGTTAGCGGCTGAGCTCAAACTCTCTGCATTATTTCAACATGGTCATCTGTAGGTCCCATGTGAATACTTTCCTGTTTCAGTATGCAAGTACGCTACACATGCAGAAATCGTAAGTTACAACTCAGACTCAACCACTAGCAGGAGTGAAAATGTTAGCTCTAATTAAGTCTGTGTAAGGTTTAGTCCCTGACATCAGTGGAGATAGGACATCCCAGCAAATGTTCATCTGCAAATTATGAAGAAGATCAGAAATGTAAGAAGATTCTGCACATGCGGCCTCCAGATATGATCCAAACCAGGAGATTGCTAACTTTGCTCTTTTCAGTCTTACCTGGTTTAGCATGCTTATAAACAAGACAAACTTTCCCATTCCCATTGCATGGGTCTAATTCAAAGATAAGACTACGAGAATCAAAGTGTGGCTTCTCTTGTTTGTCTCCATTACCTGAAAACAGAAAAAAATCTTCATGAAACATGTTTGGAAAACTGACTGTGACTCAGCTGCAAAAAGTCAATATATCTGATACGTATTAATATATTAGCTGAGGAAGAACTAAACCAAACTATTATCCTCATAGTTCTTAGAAAGGATTAAGTTCCCCGTGTTTCAAAAAAAAAAAGTGAGAAAAATTTTAATCTCTATTAGCAAAACAAAACACAGAGTCAAAATCCGATGGCTGAAAAAGACATTGGACTGCTCTCTAGTCCTCCCCTGACATAAGTAAGATCAACTTTTCAGATGTCACTCCTGAGAGGTGCTTGTCTAATGTTTTCTTAATATCCTCCAGTGTTGGAGATGCCACAGTATCCAGGCAGTCAATCCAAATATATCGTTATCACTTAGAAGTTTTCCTCATGTGGATCCTGAATTTTCCTTGCTGCAGTTGAAGCCCATTACTTCTGTTCTATCCACTAGCTCATTTTGCCCTACTTTCTTTTTTTCTAAAGGAGGTAAGGGAGAACAGTTTATTCTTTTTCTCTTGACAGAAGACCTTGTGGAACTTGAAGACATATACATTTCTTCATATATTCCAGTGTGACATCGACATCCTTCTTAACAGCCACATGGCTTGACTCATACTCAACCTGTGACCCACAACCACCACAGAGACTTTCTACAGGACCATTTTGGGATTGTGTAGCTGCAAATTCTTGCAGAATATAATTTTGAATTCTAAAGCTGCTGGGGAATAAGGGGGACAAAAGACCTGAACTCTTCAGAAGAGTTTTCCATGAAAGTCAGGATGAGAACTCTTGTAAGGATGTAACATTTTCTCAGTGTACCTTATAAGTGCATCAGTGGAGGTTTGAGTGGCTAAATGGAAGTAGAACTTGGTCCATTTCATTACAATGGCTAGACGATCAGCACTGCAGCCAAGCTGGAGTGTACAAAAAGAAAGTTGCAGCCACATTTAGAAGCTACAAGAGCTATAGAGATTCAGAGATAAGACTGAAATCAAACAGCAATTTTTTAAGGAGTCAGCATGACACCTGGCTCTGTTCTTTTGTTCTTAATTCTTCCAGTCTTCTTAGACTGTAAGAGCTCTGAGAAAAGGAGTGGGCTTTTTTCTTCTTCCCCCCAAACTGCAGGATGCTCAGCATTTTTAGGCAGTCTGGAAACACACATCATGAATCACTGGAGGAAGCCTCAGTTAAAAATTTAAATGGCAGAACAGGAGGCTGCCAGGCTGTTAAAAGAGCATGCAAATAATACTAGCGACCAGCAGCGTTAACAATCCCCATGAGATTCACAGCATACAGATCTGTCTGTCAAGGCTGTAGGGGACTAATAGCACATATAGTAGATCCAGTCCAGGAGACAAAGAAAACCCCATCTACTTGGAGTCACCTTTTCTGTTGCTATATCCGTGTGCTGTATCTTAACATTACCCTAACAGAGGAAAAGGGAGGAGACAGAGCACATTTTCTGGCCTGTTAACAGGACCTTACCTTCCTCATCTGTGTCACCTTCCAGGTCTGCGAGAGTTGGTGCATTAGGCAGAGTGTACACAGAGGAACCCCCAAGCCGACATAGCTTTGAGACACTATTAATCACCATGGAGCCCAGGGGCATCGGAGTATCTGTAAGAAGACATTAACCACATCCAGTGTCAGGAAAGCATAGGAGGTATTTCTTTTCCTCCACACATCAACTCAACCTCTTCTAAAACACAGAGGGGGAGAAGAGATGGGTGTACCCAGCAGGCCTGGACACTTAACCAAGCCAGGCTCCACAGGACCAAAATTAGTCTTTTTCCAACATAGAATCACACTTACAGGTCATGCAACACCATCTCAGAGTTGTGCAGGTATGAGAATTACACTGCTGACTAAGCCTGTGCTGCAGCTGTTAGCCCAGTACTGTGAAGCTGGCTTTTAAGAATCCTGGCTAGATACAGTCACCTCCTCAAAACTCCGTTCCCTGCTGCTGCCCTTCCTACCAAAAACCATCCCACCTGTCCACAGCTCATTGGTCAGCTTGTCCTCTTCCATCCCATGTACCTCCTCAGTGTGCACCCTCTTGTTTCCCACGCCAACACAGGATTTTATCAGTGTGTCAACATGTGGAATTCTTGAGGATTTGTCACTTGACTCTCCTTCTGAGGACGAGTACTGTTACCAGACGTCAAGTCAACAGGCATGCCATTTGAACATGTGCCAGTGTGAAGGGCCTCAGAAGGTACTACTGGATGCTTGCTCAAGCAAGACAGTTATGTGAGCTGCCTTGGTCTCTGTGCACTTGTGTGCCCTGAAAACAAGACTCTTCAGAGGTCACAACTCACTAAATCCCATTTGAAACACAATGGGAGTCAGTGCAGGTGCTAGAGCCCTGATGTCAACTGAAATTCCAATTCCTGAGGAAAACCCTGTATTTGCCACCCATCTCCAGAACTGAGCAGTGTCCACATTCCAATCTGACAACCTCACTTGAAGGCAACGAGAGCCAGGATAATAGCTACAGAGCTCCAGTGCAGAGTCAACAAACTGCCTGATTCCTGCCAAACAAGGATGGACAATAAAGCTCGGTCCTGTTCTCGCTTTCACCACTGACTCCAGAAATAACTGCCAGTGAATGGACTTTAGCTGGTGAAAAGCAAAATCAGGCTCTGGAACCTACATATACTTTTTATGAGAAAGAAGCATTATCAGAGGGTGACACTTCCTACTGCTTTATGATAGGATAATATGCTAGAGCTGCTTCTCTCTCCATGAACTACACAGGAAGTCTAGGTATAAGGTTTAAACTACATACCTAAATCTGAGTGTCAACAGATGGCCAGTGTATTACAGAGTGGTATTTATGTCATGAAGACTTGTCTGGTTTCTAGAAAATGTGGAAATGCAGCACAAGCAAGTAATAGACTTTGGCCCATTACATCAGGAAGGGACCTCTGATGTACAGTCATATTTTTTTCCTCACCAGGACATCTCTAAAATAGTCTACAATCCGATGCCGAACTGCACTTGCTTATTAATTCAGAGGTCAGTTTTCTGCAGTCACTGATCAAGCTGCCTAACAAACAGAAACAAACTACTTCATTTTTTTGCAAATTAAGGAATGGTGCTAACTTTTCATTCAAAATGACTTGATGCATGTGCTTTTTTTCAGACTAATGCAGGACGCTGACAGATCTGCATTGTGCAGAAAGTAAGTTTGAAATTAAAGAGATTCTGCAAAGAAAAGGCTGGCTGCAACGAAATGAGGGTATTGGTGGAGAGGAGTACATGGACTCACCATCAGTCTTCACACTCCAGGTCATCTGGAAACCATCGGTCATCAGGTAGAAGTTCTTTAAATCCTCTGGCAATATGCAGGAGTTTTTCTGCAAATCACAATAAAAGTGTTACGGAAAAATGCAGAATATGCCTCAAATCCAAAGAAAAACTGAATATTGGTACAGAAATATTTGCCACCATGTATTTTGCTCAACTCCAAGATTACTCAAATCAGATCAGATATCTCATCCTAAAACCTTGAGAGAAAACTACATATTTCTTGGGTCTGTGCTACTGTATTAACAAGGAAAATTTCACAGTGAGCAGTCAGTCATCACAACATTATTACAGGACTGTTCCCCAACTGAGATGACATACCATCCTTTGATACTAACAGCCATTCCAAGATCACATATATAACAACAACTGGCTTTTTCATATATACTGCTTACAAAAGTAGAGTTTTGCTTTAAGTGAAATGAGACTAAACCTACCTGTTCCACTACAGCATGTATAATATTAGCACAAGGACCCTCTTATTCTGAGGGATTTCCAATTCCAAGCAGGTGAAAGTCTCAATAGTTGCACATAATCAAGCAGGTTTGATGTTTCACTTAACAAACGGTGTATGTGCAAATACACAGAGTCAGTCTCACAAAACCTGCTGGTCTGGCTTCATCCCAACAAACTTCACCACTTGACTGGGGGTCCTAAGCCTGCTTCCTTCTGAGCCAACAGTAAAAGAAGTAACTCCAGTGCGCTGGTGAGACTGCTTCTAAGAATGAGGACTCTTCTATACCTGCCTTGGTTGTGGAAAGAGCCTTTCTTAACTTAGACTCTTCAGCTAAGCAAGAAATATGAAGAATAATAGATAAGGGCTTAATCCTCAGAACAACAAGAAGCCAAATCAGCCATAGGCAATTGCAGGCACTGCTCCTGGTGACAAGACTGGCTGCAGGCCAGTGACCCTCCATTCCTGTTGATGTGTCAAGAACTTAAAATGAAAGAGTACAGAAGACTATCAGTTTTAAAAAGCCAAGCAACATGCATGATTAAAGGAGTTATCTGTTGTTTTGGTTGTGACTGTTTCAGAGAAAAAACAGATTAAGAATGATTGAAGTAAGTTTGCATGTAAGTATTGTTAAACTCAAGACTCCAAAAGAATCAGACCCCAAAATTCAGGACAGTCTCCAATGATGTCAGTTCCACAGTCTCTGTGTTGACTTGTCCAAGGGCTGCACCATCCTCCTTGTGAAAAAGTTTTCCTAATTGGAGTCTGAACCTCCAAGCTGCAATTTATGGTCATTCTCCCTTTTCAGTTCCATGTGCTTCTACTGTTCCATCTGCTCAGACTTAGAAAGACACAGATAAATCCCTTGAGGGTCAAGCTCTGTCATTAAACCAGGAGGATAGACAACTTCTTCTTTAAAAGGTTGATCTGGGACCTGTTTCTAATCACAGGACTCTGGGAGCTACATTTTACAGGGAAAATGGACAAATAATATGAAATTTGCCACATAGCATGTCTGATAATTCAAGTACTTTTGTGACAGGATTTTCAGTGTTTTCTAAAAAAAGTGTATTTCTTTCATCCCACCAGTTTTAAAGACATGCTGCTGGACATTGCCCACTCTTTGTGCAGTGAGTTTGACACTCAAAGCAAGAAAAGATAGAATTACAAACTTTAAGAATGTTTATAGGTCAGTAGTGCTGTCCCTTGTATAGGCTTACACAGACACAAATCCAAGATGTTATTCAGGTTGGTATTCACAGCCTGGCCTCAGAGGCCTGGGTGGGTTTTGGAGCAGTTACAGAATTGCTTTGGGTAAAGCAGAGGAGTCAGATGTTAGTAGCTTTCCAATATTGTACCTCTGCTGGGACTAATTCCCTACAGCTACTAGAAAATGTAACGTTCAAAGTCTCATAAAGGAAGAATATACTGGTAACCAGTAGCTAAGGAAAAGAAACATGCACGTGCCGTTCACGTAGCTCTGCTTTACTTGGGGCATGAATTTGTAACATCTCAAGAGATGCTGATCAGATTCTTCCCCATGCCTGCAACTTATGCATATCCTGTTATCTGCCCTGATGTTGCGTCAATGCATCTATCCAGCAGCAGCTACCTGCCAGCTGTGCATCCAGCTGCAACGCTGGCCTCTCGTCATCAGGGTCTGGCATGAGCAAGAGCAGGTGCTGGCCGTCTCCTGTCCACATCCCCTCCCTCCTCTAAGACCAGGGCAGCCCTTCTGCCTGTCAATGCCGTTTTCACAGTCCCTTTTTTTGAGTTGTTACAGTCCCTGTGGTGTATATGCTGTGCAAGACTCTCTAACCCACCCACAACCTTCACTCTTGTGTGTTAATTTACTTTCTAAGCATATCCATTTATGCCGACAGACTGCTGCTGATGAGTCCCAGATACTAATGGCTTTGCAGCTTGCAGTAGGGCAGGTCACTTGACTTGGCCCCTCAGCAGCTTGGTCGCTAGCACAGTACTTTCCTAACCCAGGCAGGAAAAATCTTCAGAGGCAACGGTATTAAAGCAGAGAATCTGATACTGTAGAAACTTTGTTTTGAGAAGAATTTGTCATCCTTTGATAAGAGCCTGCTGATGGCTATGAGCCTGGTGGTAAGTTTCAGGAGATTACTAAACCACATGGACATATTTGAAGTTCTTCAAATGCCTTTAACAAACACACCTTCTTCTGTGAGTTCTTCTCAGTCCTAAATATTTATAATTTCATGCTGCTCTTTCACCACTTCCAATTTCAAGCTGTAGCTGTAAGCACAATGACTAGGTTTAAAACTATGAAGAAAGGAAATACAACAGACCTGCTATAAAGCCTCAGAAGAGTACAAATGTTTACATAGCACTTTCAGTCCACTTCAAACCCCCCAATTTTAACTAATCTACCCCAGCAGTAAAAATACACATGTGAACAGCTCTCTCGACTTCAGTGGGTGTTATCCTCTAAGCTGGAGAACCAGATCCATTGGGATGACAAAATCTACGATTTTAAAACTTCCACTGTAGTATCCAGTTACATACAACTACAAACTGGGCACAGCCCACTGTAACAAACATAGCTCATTCAGACATGGAAAAAATCATATCTGGCTAGGCCTTCTGCTCTGAATCCTCCTCTTCTGGATGGAAAGATTAACATGTGCATGTTTATCCAAATGGCTACCCTCCCCACTTTCTTTTAGGATTCTCCTAACCATGTCCCTTTGCATGACTTTCAAAATGATGCTGCAGAACATATGGGTGGAAAATGCTGTACCAGGGCAGGTCTGGGGTCTATAAGAAAAGAATTCTACATAGAAAGCTTCACTTATACGCACCTCTCCCATCTGATGTAAAGGACTGATTGATCTGACATATATATTATGCTCAGCCACATGACCCTATGACGTCAAAACAGTGGTCTTCTCACAGCAGAGTCAGAGAAACAAGCCACTACTATATATTAAAAATGTCATCTCAGACTTTGTACTCCTCCTGCTCAGTTTCCAAGGTTGTGATGTCCAGCCCCATGAAATACAATATTCCTAATAACATGCCAGAAGTGGCTTAACCACAGCCTTGGCAAGCAGCTGTTTTCATTCCAGTCATCTGGTTACACTCAGCTCATAAAACAAAATATCCCAAGTGCCCAATATGGTGTGTGAGGTCTATTTCTTTTATTTATTGTCCGTAATGTCCCCAAATATTCTCCCAGGAAAGCACAGTCCATTGAGGAATATTAGAACCAGTGTAGTTTTGCTGCCAAGACCTGATCAGTGCTGGATCCAGAAGTAAAACACGGACATGTGGTAATTCACTTAAAGCACTGTTGAAACAATGCCTCCCAAGCAAATATCCTAAAGAAATGAACAGCAATTAAAACATATAGCTCTAGAAAGACTTCTCTAAAAAACTGAATGAGTTTTCTACAACTTCTGGGGAGAGAAGGAAGAGATTTATGTAACTTCTTAGGGCTTCCAAGCAGCAGAGCACACCAGCGGCCACTTTTCTCTCTCCCTAACATCATGCTGTTTCATGACTAGTCTGCCTTAGCTGCCAGTGAATGCAGATGCTAATTTATATAACATATCGAGCTGTTCTTGTTGCACCTTTAGGAGTCTGATCTGGGGGTGCTCCCAAGAGATCACATTGCTTGGATTTCCTGCCCTGAAAGGCACAGGGCTGGGGTAGACCTGTCCCCTGCAGCAGAGAACAGGATTTAGCAATTCTCTTGAGGATGGTGTGTAGCTAGTTTTTTAATCAGAGTATTATAAGGCCCCACACGAGGGGAACACCATGTCACAAACACCATCTACCTCCCAAAAGTCTTCCAGCCTCTCCCGTTATGCAGCTTGAAGAAATACCCCTTTCTTCATGCACTGTCTCTGCTGGATCCACTTCTCTGCCTCTTCCATGGTCAGGGCCACAAGGCAGGTTCGAGATGCGCAGATCCTGTGTTCCTGGGGATCAGAGATGGCAGGCTTGCCTAATGCTGAGGGAAGACATTACAAGGAGGATGGCAAGAAAGACCCTTGTGGATGCGCACGCCTGCATGCGTACTTTTGAGTGAAAAAGAGATATGGCAGGAGCAATGAGGAAGACTTCTAGAATAGCCAGGAACCACCACCACAGCTCCCACTGGGATTTACATGCAGAGAGAGTTTCTAACTAAATTGTCTGGCAGCCAAAGACAGTCCACAATAGGAAAGAACCAGACTCCTTGAGGGCTTTTTTAATGGTTTTATTACAGAAAAATATATCTTTGTAGACAAAGTGCATAAGGAGAAACAACACATTTCACGTGTAGAGTTGTAGAATACCAATGCTCCAGCAGTGTGATGGGCAGGGATCGCTTACAGACAGCCAGGGGCAGTTCAGACTCTGCTAACAAGCCAGTTAGAGGAACAGGCAAAACGACCCCCTTAATTTCGCTTGGCTTGTTGAGGTGCTGAGCTCTGGGGCCTCCAGCTCCCCCTAACAGAATGCAATTTTCTATTTTTTTGAAAACCAAAACAATGATGTGAGTGACTTATTTCTATTCTGGCTGAGGCAAAAAGAAAATGTGGTTCAGACATTGTCACTGCAGCTACCAGAATGCCTGCTAGCAATATTTCAGTGTAACACCTACTTTTAAAAACTGCACCTGGAGGGGAACAGGGCAGTTGCCAGCCTAATTTTAGAAGTGGGAATGGGTTCGTACAACGATATACAGCTACTAGCACTGGTGTTCCAGTGACCTGGTAACTCTGTCTCTACTCCCCTTTCTATTGCTTGTCTTACTTTCTTGGGGAAAATATAACATCTTGGTAGGTCTAAATATCAGGAAACGTGAAAAAATTATCTGTTTTTATTAAAATATTGATTTTTTTAATTAAAATATTCCAGTTCGGGGAGGTGATGCTACTTCTGTAAACACCTGACGTTAATATACCTTAAATATTTTTGAGTGGGCTGATTTCCAATAAAATATTCAGGGTTGATTTCAGGTATGATTTCCTGAAGTGTAAGACTGAACAGCTCTTTCTGCATCTACAGAAAGCTTTGGAAAAAATCTCTTCTGCTCTCCTACTGTCTTACTGCACTGTCTTCCTGTCATGAAGCTCACTTTTCCCTACAATGCCTCATAGCAGCTAATGGACATTCAGCAAGATGATCTAAGATTTAAAAACTCCCATCGTAGTGTCCAGTTAAGTACTAGCACAAACTGGGCACTGCCCAATTTAACAAACACAGATGATGGAGACAAAAAAATACATATTACCAGTATTATTATAATATAATTTTAATAATTCATAATTTAAAAAGTTGATTTTATTTTAAGAATTTCTGAATACCATAGATTTTTCCTCAGCAGAAATATCTTTCCATTGTAAAACTGAAATAGGACTGGGAAAATTGCTTCTAGAAAAAAAAAAAAATGTTAAGAATAAAGCTTTTATTTGGTGAGTCTCAATGAAAAGAGATGTTTTTTTCTGGGGAAAAAAAGTGTAATTCTGGGAATAGTTTGACCAGTTTTCCCTACATCACACAAAAAGTTCTGCAAATACTCTCATAACCAAAGATGTAGAGGGGAGTTAAAAAGTTGGCTTTGTTAAAATCTCAACTATGGGGAAATGATTACATGCATAAATATTGCCACCTAGTGGCTATGAAAAAAAACCAGTGATAAAGGTGAACACTGGGTACACAAAAACTTGTATTCAAATTCAAGTAGGATGATTTTGAGGAAAAGTGAGGTACAAGTTCATCCTGGAAGGGCCTTGTGAGGTCCTGAGTGCTTTGCACTTAGCCATCACTGCAGGCCATACTGCAAGTGCGTAGACTGGGTTAGATACCAGACTTCATCCCCAAAGCTCAAGAAAAAAGGGAAAAAGAAAATAGTCATCTTTTAATTTGAGAAGGGAGATTTCAGGTTTTGTCAATGCAATTGGAACGAAAAGCAAAGAAATATATAGCAAAGTCCTTCACCATTAGCAGTCCAGCTCAACTGTATCTACTTGATTTTCACCATTTACTTCCACAATTAACTTGGTCCATCACTGGGGTTGGGGGAGCTGAAGTTTTGTTTTGACATCTTTGGAGTGAAGTGCTTCGACTACAGCATTTCAAAGTTTGGCTTTACAAGCATAGCTCAACTTTGAAACAAAGCCAGTTTAGTTTGGAGCAGTAGCAGCACCTGAAAATGAGAGCAATACCGTGTTCAGGAGAAGCAGTCCCCTCCACTCAACAAAAGAACGAGCAAATGTCAGTCTGCTGCTCCCAGATCTGAGCTTGCTCACAGTCAGGGTGCCTCCGACTTTCCAGCCCAGTTAATTTGACACCTGAACAACAGCTACAGGAAATCAGAAATCAGTTCACAAGAACCTGAAAAACCGGACATTTCTGCCTGACCACAGCTGCTGGCTACTGTACCAGTTT
Source organism: Phaethon aethereus (assembly GCF_964289735.1). Taxonomy (NCBI): domain Eukaryota; kingdom Metazoa; phylum Chordata; class Aves; order Phaethontiformes; family Phaethontidae; genus Phaethon; species Phaethon aethereus. The sequence continues at coordinate 10,481,292 of NC_138577.1, read as the reverse complement.
CAGTAAATAATACAGGTTTACATCACATACATTCTGACCTGGATTTATAAATTCTTGATAAATATCACTAATTAGGATACGGCATTTTCAAAACTAGTACAAGATTTTTCCCTACCATTTAGGAAAAACTGTAAATGGCAAGGCGTCATCATCACAGGGAAGTTGTTTTATGTAGTGGTAACAAGTGCAGTCTCCGGGAGCACGTGTGTTAGGGCATAGCCAGGGTTGGAGCAGACAGAGGATGATTCACGCAACTCCATCCTCTGCCATGCCCCTTTCCAAAGGCCAGTCAGCTTCCACTGTCCCTTCCCTACATAGGAGTGATACCTAGAAAGCAGTTATTCCCCCATGGTCATGAGATTGATAAACACATGTATATTCAAAAAGGGGACCAAAAATGCCATCTCTCTGCCCCCAGAGTCACACGACAGTATTCAGGAGCCCTCTGGTCACACAGTCTGATGGAATGAGCTGACGTGAAGATAGCACGTGTCCTTCATAGTCTTCTAGAACAGACAACAGGACATACCTTGGCCAAAAGACTGGGTTGGTTAGCCGAAGAGGAGGTGGAAGGAGGGGCTATGAGAAATGGAAGTGAACAGCTGAGACTGGAAAGAGAAATAACTAACTGGAACAAACTGGGTGACTCAGTGGTGTTTCCCAGCTTGAGGTCTTTACCTTTAATAGCCACAAATACAGAGCTTCTTCATGTTGTTTGAAAGAGAGTTGGAAAATGGTTTCAGTCTTGAGTCAGAATAATGTTTGTTCTCCACTGAGTCACCACTCTTGCTGCCTACTACAACTATGTGATTTCTTCTTAGAGTTGTCATTCTGAATATACCCACACTGATAAAGTTTCTTTAACAGATCAGGTGCATGTGATAGTCTAACAGATAGAGTAACACCTGATTATAAAAAAAAACCCACCATCTGTTCAGGCTCCACTGTGCATCAAACTTGGTAACAGGCTGTCTCACAAACAAATAAAAGGTAGCCATTGCATTTGACATTCTCCATGGGCTGCTGCACATTCAGACGGACTTCACTGCAGTACTATCACGAAAATACTCACTTGCTCCCATGAAATGATTGTGTGGCGTTCAGCTGGCTCCTTTTCCACAAATGTCACCTCCGCAACTCCTGGAGAAGTCTCTAAAAGGAAAAGAGGAGCATGTTTGCAGCTGGCATGGGTGACACCAACATTGTGAGCCAGACAATTTTGCAAGTTAACCTGACTGGCAGCCGGGGAAAAGGTATTAACGACTGCAAGCACTGCACTGGTGACAGAGCAGTCACTTTCTTTTGTCTGTAACTGTACTCAGCATGTCTTGGCAGGAAGATGCCTTGTGCTGCACAAGATGCCATCCTTTGATGGTTTCTATATATATACACACGCATATATACACACACATTTTGTATTCGAGGTGTGATCTTTTCCAGAGCATTCATGGAAAAAAATCAACCATAGGTTCCTAGGCAAACTCTAAAAGAGAGATAAATCTTTCTTTGTACGCATGCCCTGTGGCTTCAGTTGGCTAGGATATTCTCAGCTTGACACAAGATGTTGTGCTGTGTTGCTGTGAATTGCTAACAACCATATTCCACAAAGACGGGCACACTTCAGCGTTGGATTCAGTGAGTTTGAATAGACACAGAATCTGATCCTGCCAAAGGGATCTGCATGAGCAGTCATCAGTTCTCTGTAATCCCCAGCTGGACGCATGCACATTTGTAATGAGCACTGAGCTCATAATTTATAAAAATCACATGAGTATTTTACGGGAAAGAACGCTATATAAATAGAGATATGAATCTACACGGTGCTATCCTTGCAGGTGTGTGATGGCAGAACAGTCTTCCTTGCACTTACTACTTTATAATGTTTTACTTCATCTACAGCCAACTGAACTAGTTCCCACTGACTTCATTCAGTTTGGATCAGGTCCAGAAAGACTACTAACTTGTGGGAATTGCAAGCCCAGCATACAGGGCTGTGGAGTAGAAGTGATCACTATACAGGTCTTTCAAGACCAGTGCTGCTGTGAAAGTATTGGCTCCCAAAGCAGTCACACATACTATAATTGCCTTCTGGTAAAACATACACAGTGCATTAGACAGGAAAGGCAGGCACCAGAGAGCTTTAGTTTGGTTTTTGTCTCCAGCACAGGGCTTTTAATTCTAGCAGTGGTGTTGCCCTTGTCTATTCTGCTGGAGGAAGAGCAGCACTCGGTTTCAGGCAGTCTAAATTTCACTTTAATTGGAAGTATTGATTGTTAGATTGTCAGATAATTTAAAAGACAAAACATGGCAGCAGAAAACCAAACTCCAAGTTAAAGACAGAAAAAAGATAAAAAAAAAAAAAGATCATAACAGGTCACCTAAGTAATCTGTATGTCCAATGCAGGGTCCCAACATACAGAAGAGTCTGATGTTTCGCCAAGTTTCACTTCTAATAGGTGAGTGCAAGGTGGGGGGATTTGTCTCTTGCTCAAATATAAGCCATTCATATGTATTCTGCTTCTAAAGAAGTGTGTGGAACCAATGATCTAACTGGTCTTCCCTCTAAGCTATGCAAGCCTTATGACAAGTTAAGAGATTATAATAACAGAGTAATTGTTATTTCTGTGATCAAAGAAAACAGCAGGGATGTTTAATTCATCATGTACAATGGCTTGGCTGGGATGACGGAAGATTAAATATCACATCAGTCAAAGAAGATGTCTAGGAATGAGAGAACTGCAACTTCTAAAGAGGTCTGAACCATTTCCAAGATCAAAAGGAGGAGACATTCCATCTATAAAGCCTGAATGTTACATAAAAAATACCCTGTGGCTAAACTTAGATGTGTGTAGGTATAAATGGGAGCTCCATTAAAAATTAATGAGTAAAAGAAGAAGTCTGTCATGGGTTGCTTTTTCTTCCAGATGGAAAAACAAAAAACCACATGGGTTAGACAAAAGATATAAGATAAAGCTTAACTAGTTCAGGAGACATGTCCCTATTAACTATTCTGAACCTAGATAGATCACAGTAAACTCTGTCCTATTTTTAGGACATTGAATCTGGAAGCTTCCAAAATGCTTTGCAGTATTAATCAGAAAGAGTCGATGTAATGGTCTGACACAAAGCTCAAGGAGGAAATCACAGCATTATCAGTCCTTATGGTACTGCTAATACTGCCTGTAAGTTGGATAAGCTCTTAGCGTCTTTTAAAAATGCCTGAATATGCTATTTACAGTCTTTATTAGATAATAAATTAAGAAGTATGGTCTTGCTCTGGGCAGTCCAGAACAGCTAACACCTCCCATTCAGACTTAGTTTTGAGGAACCAACCTTTCTGGAATTTGCTGTTAGTCATAGAACTTCAGCAAGATGACTCATACTGGTAGTGTGAAAGATGCCTCTCTTTTTTCTTCAAATTATAACCTCCATTATGCTTGTGAGAAATGTCCCATCTTGTAGGGACTTTCACAGAAAATACAAGTTAAGAACACCAAAACGACCCCCCCTCATACATAGGGGGTTGTTTGTTTAAAGGAGGGTTTTTTAAATGGTGCCATGAACATTTATTTGTTCATAAATTGGGCCTTAAGCTCTCATATGCTATACATGCAAAATATTCTTGCTTAAAAGGAATATATTGAGTTTCATTGCACGATCATTTCTGTCTCCTGAAAAAAGTGTTTCACAAACTCAACAGAGTTAAAAACCTATTACTGCTTTTATGTTGTGGTAGGCAGCAAAGGTATCTACTGGCTTCATAAGACTTCTCAAAAGAAGATTTAAAATAAAATAGTTTCTAGCACTGCAAACTACCCAGAAAGGCATTTTTCCGAATAATATACCCTTTGTTATTTGAAAGAGACACTGAACAGACTGGTAATGCTTCCCAATTAGTTCAGCAATTCTAATTAATATGGTGGCACAATTTACATATTTCACTGGGGAAAAATGCGCAAAATTCTTAGAAGGAGTGGAGAGACAGAGAAAAGAACCAGAGTAAAACATCACAGCAATGGACTGGGCTGTGCATTGCTATACTGCACAATACAAATCATCAGAGATACAGACAGAAAACCAAAAAGCTTCAAACACAAACCAGGAAACACCTTCCGTATGAAAGGGATGCTACAGGACTTTCAGAGCCGAACCTGCATTGTCATGTCTTGCTGGTGTAAATAACACACCTACCCAAAACACTTTATATGGCAAAATTACTTTTGGACATGCAGATTTCATACATCTGAGCCTGGGTAGTGAAAATCTATGTAGGGCTAGTAATTTTTTAAGAAAAGCTACTTCAAAAAAGCAGTATTTTCACCTTTGTAATGCTTTCATAGAGTAGAATGATCATGTTATCCTGACCTCACAACTGGAAAAAACCCCACCAAACAACCCCCTCCGAAGTCCAATAATAAGTCACTGAACAGAGAGAGATTGGGGGTGAAATTCTGTCCTCACTGAAGCCCACAGCAAGAGTTTTGCCCTGATCTTTTAATCTCATCTGTCTGACCAGCTATTGAAAAACATGTGCAATTAGTGATATACTTAGGTTACCAGATGAAACTCACTGTCCTGCAATACAGAGGCTGGGCGAGGTAATTACAGCAGTCACTTTTGGCTTTAAAATTCATATGAAGAAGTTCTGGAACTGCAATTTGTAATGTCATATTCAAGGCCTGGGATAAATGAATTGCTTTCCAGCCATACAAATATTACAGTTCTGTGCCCCAAGCTATTGACAGATGAAAAGTCTTATGCTAAAATCCTTTACACATGCAAATATTTTCACCAATTCTCGTGATTCTACTGCCATGAGTAAAGTTTTGTCTGCAGAGCCTTACTTTCAGATGTTGGTTGCCTTGCACTCCTGCTGAGCTTCAAAGGGAACTGCAGGGATGCAATAAGGCTTAAGATCTGAGCAAAAATTGGAGATGGCAAGCAGGGCATGGTGTGGAAAACGGTCCCAGGGTGGGGGGATAAGCTGCAGAGTGCCTATTTATGGGGAGCTGATCCTGAGCAGATTTGTCTTCTGCCAGAACACCGCAGCACACTGAACTCCTTCCATCGGGCACGCTACGTGCTGAGCCTACATTACAACTGAGACTAAGAATTATGCAGGATTTTTAATAAAACACCGCCTTCTCTTTGAATGTTTTTTCTTTTTTTTTTTTTTTTATTTTTAGGGCTCGTCTTAAGTCGCAAGAGTCAGGATTTTTGCCGTTGGCTCAAACACTGGAAGCAGGGTTTTTGTGTCTGTGTGTGTAAGAAGCACAGCTCTGTGATGCCAGGGGCGAGACCTTGACCACACGTACAAGGGACGCCGTGACGGGGCTTCGACCGGCAGCCCCGCACTTCCCACCACAGCCGGCGCCCGGGCCTCGCAGCCGGAGCTGCCCAGCGCGGCTCGGCCCTAGCAGGCACCCGCGGCCCGGCGCGGCCCGGCGCGGCCCGACCCAGTCCGGCCCCGCGGAGCCGCGGCTGCTGCAGCGGCCTCAGGGCCACGGCTGGGGCCGGGCCCCCCGGGGCCGTCCCAGGCCATGAGCGCTGCGGGTAGCGCCCCTTCCCGCCCCCGCGCGGTTGCCAAGACAACCGATTGACATCCGCCAGGCCCACGGCGCTCTCCCACACCTCCACTCACCCAGTATTCGTGTGACCCCCAGGGTGAGCTTGTCCAGGTAGGGCTTTATGCTGGTGGAGGGCGGCTTCTCCTCCATCCTCCGCAGGCCCCTGCCCAGCTCCCCTCACCATCAACGCCCCGGTGCGCAGGCGAGACTGATGGCGGCGTGTGCCTGTGTACGGGCAAGGAGGGCGTGGTGGGGTGGGTAATAACCCCTTTTGTCCTCAATCCCACCCTTTAGCCGCCAGGTGCGCTGGGAGTAGTAGTTCTCCCGGCCGATGCCTCGGTCAGCCTGTGGCGGGCGGGAAGCATGAAGCGGCCTGCCGGGAGTGGTAGTTCCGCAGGAGCGTAGTCCCATCGTCAGCTTGCGCTCGGAGGACTACAACTCCCAGCATGCACCTCTCTTCCGCGTACCGGCGGCCCCCGGCGGCCCCCTGCAGTGGCAAGACGAAGCCATCGCGGGCAGCCAATGGGCGGCGAGCGCTGGGGGGGCGGCGGGGGGTACTCTGGGAGTGGCGGTTGTTTCAAGATGGCGGAGGTGGCCGCTAGGCCGGGCTGGGCGGAGGCATATATGGAGTTGGGACAGTATCCTTCCGTGGTGCGGGGGCAGCTCGGGGGGCCGTGGGGCCGTGGCGGGGCCTCTGCCCTGGGGTTGTGCCGTGATAGGGGGCATGGGGGTTTGGCCTCTCGGCAAGGGGGGCTGGGGCGGAAGTCGGTGTGGAGGGGAGCGGGGCGAGAGGGTGCTGTCTGGGAAGGCTGTGAGGTGGTGTGGCGGGGGTGGGGTGTGCGATGGGCAAGCTGAGGCGGGGGCTTAGCCTCTCTGGGCGGGCGACGGAGGCGTCTGCCTTGGAGTTTTGGTGTAGAGAGTCTGGAGCCGATGTGGGGCTGTGGGACGGGTGGGGTTTTGTGGTCGTGGTGCAGCGGGTCTGGGGGCTTCGCTGCCAAGTGTGGAGGAGCTCGTCCTCGGGATAGAGCTTGGGCATGTGCCTGTGTGCGGGGAGGGAGTGGAGAGTTATGTGGGATTTAAAAGCAAAGGTGGCCTGCAAGGGGAGGGAGGGTTGTGTGTCCGTCTTCTGTGTCACCTAGCTGTGCAGTCCTGGGGGAGGTGAATATGTAGGAAATGCAGGAACTGGGTTCAAGTTACAGAAACTTGCAAGGGAATCAACAGAGAGAAACTGTTAGAGGCTGAGCAGGCAGCAAGGAGAAGATGTGTCTTTTGTGACTGGCATCTAAGCTTGAATGCAAGCATAACATTTAGGGTTAGCCTGTGGGAGACCTGGAGGCTGGAGGGCTCTATCTGTGAGGGACAAGTGAGAGGCTGTGGTGGCTTTGCAGGAGACATGCAAGCTCCAGTTGTGGGGCACTACATGGGGCTGAACACGTAGATGGAGTAGGTGGTGGCTGTGGTGTAGGGGATTCGGCCTGTAAAAGCCTGGCTGGAGAGAGATGTGCTTGCATGGTTCAGAGAATCAGGAGGAGTTGACATTGATGTTTGGGCTCATGTGGCTGAGTTAGAGGCTCACTACTTGAAGACCTTAGGGTAGCAGTGTGGCCTGGTGGAAGTTTAGGAGCTGACAATTTAGCTTTAGACATGAAGGACTTGAAGCATTGCTCTTGCACTGAGAGTGGGATTCCAGCATCAGCTAGAAGTGATTGTGCGTGCTCTTGTATTTATATTTGATTGCACATTCACTGGAAAACGATGCACAAACAAAATCGGCCAACTATCCACCGGACTGTTCAGGGAGCATGTTGCTATGATTTCCCATTTGTTTAAAAAACACCCACAAACCTACAACTTTCCTTGTGATTTGATAGGGTGAGGGTTGGTAGTCACGTATCAGATTTGTTGCCACACTTTCACTGCTCTGTTCAGTTGTGAAAGTGTTGATGCTGTTACAATGACAGTGTATTTTTATCAGTTAACTACTGGGGTGAGAGTTTGTTTCCTGTGGACTAAATATGGTTTCCTGAGCCTAGCAGTGGCCTCATGCAGCATGATATTCCAAGGAATGAGGCTCTTCCTGACAACCATTTCCATTTTACATGTTTTTGCAAGTAGGTAGCATTGCCTCTGATCTTGGAAAAGTTTAAATACGTGGAGACGTGTATGGCACAGGAGAAAATAATAGTGTATGCTTTCAGAAAAGGGCGGTGGGGATGAAAGATTTGGTAATGTTGGTTTAATAGCTTTGGAAAACTGACCTTCTCTCTGTAACTGCTGAATAGATACAGCATAGGAAGGCAGATGCACTGTTGCTTGCCACAGGGGAGCCATACAGCATCATAAAATGTTCAGGTTCTCTGATGACTGTGATGACTGTCTCTGCTGTTGCCTTGAACACTAGCTGTGGTGGTACAACGTTTATTGGGAGTCTTGAGAGGCACAAGGCAGTGGATTAATGTTAAATGGTTGATGCTAGTACTGTTGCCACTCTCCGAGACAAGGATGTTGGACCTGTTTATGAATCAGCTCCTGAGTCACGGCAATTTTCAGTCCAGCTGATTAAGGTGACCTGACCTGGCTTTGGTTTATTCTAATACATTAGACTGCAAACCTTCATGGGAGAGTGGTCCTCGTAGCTGGGGGGAGAATGGCAGCAGCCTGGACTAATTTTTTCATCCTGGTACTGGGTATCTCTCCACAACAGTGCCAATACTGGAAGCAAACTTCAAAAACCAACTGCTGTTTAGGGAAATCTGTTTTATATATTATAGCCGTGTGTTGACACACAGATTAACCATATGTCAGTGGAGAAAGCAATTGCCTGTGCTGAAGTTTGTTTCTTCCTGCATATGCGTTCCTGTAGTATGAAGGTACTCTCTGCAGTGCCCTGCAGATTGCTGTTGTAGTTGTGCACAGCTCTTTGTGCTAGGCTGTGATCCAGACGTGGACTTTTGATCTACCTTAGTGCTTTTTGGAAAGAGGGAACACAGTGCTCAACTTCCAGAGTTTATTCAGCTTCCTCACCTGGTTCATGGCATGACCCCACAATGTGTTGTGACAGGTTAGAGATAGCAGGCTGCAGCTTACAGGTGAGAATGGAAGTGCTTTCAGTATTTGTAGAGAGAGATGTCTTTGACAGTAATACTAAGTGAACATATTCTTAAACTGGTGTAAGACTGATGAGTGATAATTGTTTACAAGTGATAAAGTGGATCAACAAGATCACAAATGAGCCTGTGATCAAGCCCTTCTGGTGTGCCAGGTACCAGTTTGTGTGATGGACAATGGGTATTGATTGAATTTGAAGTTGCTGCCCACAGGGGAAAGTTTCAAGGCTGTTGCTAATTTTCTCCACTGTGTGGTAATTTATTAAATTAAGCTTTTGAGATGGTACTATCAAAATAAAACTTTAGTTAAGGGAAAGATTTGTGTAGGTTAATTGAAATATTTTCACAATTTGACTTTATTGTATGAAGACAACTGCAAAACCTTAAATGCATTTATCTATAAACAGTACAGAAATTAGGTAATTGATTTAATTGGCCAACCTTAGAAGGTTGTGGAAAGCAAAGGGGTATAAAGAAAAGATAGTGGAGCGGAATTTTGTGCTGTGTGCTTCTGCTTTTCACTTTAGTATAATGTTAGTTACTTATGTGGGAATAAAAATCTTTATGTTCAGCAAAATGCAACTGTTGCTTTAAGGAGGACACTGTAGTTTACACCCTTCCCTGAATTGTGTTGAGTCCTATTTTTAGTGACTTCTAGGAGATGAGGATTCAAGTTCAGTGAGTGCTAACAGCACAAATAATGTGGTGTCCAGTCTTTTGTGATTTTTAAGTGTTTCTGCAGTCAGGTAATTTAATAGTTAAAGCCCTGGGTTATTTGAAAGTTCTTGAAATAGCTTTTTTTTTAAACTACTTCAGAACAAATCTTGATCATCTTAAAGACAATCAGTCCTCAGGCTTTCATCTCTTACTCATCACGTGATGATCAGATGAGAATGACCAACTTCCTTTGAAACCTTTTATATTTATCCTTGTTTATGTTGCTTAGAATATATTGTACAAAATGTATTTTATCACTGTATGAATATACATTATTGGAATTTGTCTTCCCTACATATCAAGAGGTTCCTTATGTAATGATAACCTGCTTTAATCTAAATACATATTATTACTTCATTATTTTAGTAATTGCACTTGCAACTGGGGCTGGTCCCAGGGATCTTTTGCGAAGGTCACCTCAGAAATAATCTTTGGCAGAAAGGCAGAAAGCTAATGCATAGTGAAGAAGGAGTAATGCTTTCTATTTTAGCACTCTGTGCATTGTTTGTTTTTTCTAGTCAAGTGTTTCTTGCTTTTGGTGCTCCTGACGTGTTGCCAGTTTGTTTTCTTATCAACAGTCTTTTAAAATTAAAAGCCAAAATACTCATTTTTATTGTTCTTCTTAAAGGGCCACGCTTATTCTGTTTTTGTTTATTGCCTTTAACAAAGCCACATGCAGTTTCTGATGAAGAACAGCCAGTGGTATCTCTTTCAGGTATGACCTTCTAGTAGCTGTAAACAAAGGTTTTTCCTGTGAATGCTGAATTTTGCAATGTCTTTTCAGGTACGTGGTTTGTGTACTTCAGTGCGTAAAGTATAGAGTCGTCACAAGTTTTAATGGGATATAGAGGATTATAGCAGAGCATTTATGCTCTGCTGCTTAGATAAGCATACAGTGAAAGATGAACAGTTTCAAAGGAGTTGTTTCTATTGTAGGTACAGTGTAGTTTTATACAATTTATGAGGTAAGTTGAATTTTTCATGTGTTCTCCAGAGAACGTTGAAGCATTAGAAATGTTCAGGTCTTTTGTAAATTTTGAGGATAACAATTAAAATGAAGATTCATTGTGTAAAGAAAAATAATATTTTTTTATTAGTTCTGTTGACCTTGATTTGCTGAGTGCATGCTTGTGTACATCCCTGGGGAAATGTTGGGTGTTCTTAGTCCCCCTTCAGAATTTTCTAATTGTTTTCAAACACAACTTTTATAGTGACACCAGTCCTGAAAACATATCTAGGGATGATTAACTCTGTTAAAATTTTGTGTATGTCCAGCAGTTATAAATTTTGAGGAATCCTGTGCTCTAGGTTTGGAGTAGCATGGCTATCCTTCAAAACTACTGGCCAAACAGCCCTGTTAAAAATCTCTGTGTGTGTTTTGTAGCTAGTGTAGTTCAAGCCAGGCAATGTCAGATTGCTATACTTTCTGCCCTGGAAAGAAAACAGTGATCCTAAGTGATGGATTCACTCTGAGAAATACTCTTCCACTTCCATGCAAGAGCATTTCAGAAGAATTGTTCTCCCTTGTGTACAAGCATGAAGGTTTTAAAGCTTATAACTTATTTCTTTTGCTTGAATTGCTGACACACTTCTGAAATTCATTACCCAAATAAATGTAATCTATCTGGTAGTATCAAATCAGTATTTTTTCTTCAAAACCTTTTGGAATTCTGAACAGTCAAAACGCAAGCCTTGTGGCAGTACTTGGCTTTCATCTGGCCCTGGAAGTTTTTAGTGTTAGTGTCAGTGTTGACACTTTATAATTACAGCACCAGGATTTTCAGTGCTTTAGTGTTGTTACTGTTGGTAGGGGTGAACTAATTCTTATGGCAGAAAGCTTTTTACACATGATCTGTGGAGTGTGCCCTCCAGTGTTACCTTACTCATATGCCTGGTCCTGACAGGAACAAACAATTAGCCTGAGCAATGAGTAAGTTGGCTGTATAGCAGAAAAAAGTTGTATTTTATCCTATGAGTGGTACTTTAGGAGCATTACTGCTGCTTGATTCCTCATTGTCTTTGAGTATCAAAGAAGCAGCTTGATTTTATGCTTTTGCACCTTAAACACAGATTTTTGCATTGAACCTTAGTCAGAAGACAGCATGTGTGTTTCAGAATTTACTTTGGTGTTCATGTGGCTGGCTGTACTTCAGTGCAGTGCACCTCTTTTTCTGCTGATACACTCATCTTAATAAAATTTTGTGTACAGTGAGAGGCTGGGGGGAACTGCTGAAATGCTCATTCTTTTAAAAAAGAGTGGCTAAGGCAAGGATGCCTTTATGGAAGTCCTGTTCTAGGAAGCAATATAAGGGTCTCTTTCGACTTTATAATTTGTGTGTTCTGCTTGTCTTTCATCTACAGGATTGTCTACAAAAGGAAATTTAAGAACAAAGTATTTGCCAAAATATCAAAAAAGTGAAACAGAGCTAACAGTGCCTGCGTCTGTTGCTTTTGTTTCCATGGATCCTCTCAGAAGCACAGGAGATCTGACAGGGCAGCAGGTAAGTAAAGGTAAATTTTTCTTGCTCTTGAGAGTGCACATAGTAGAAAAATGGCAGAAAATCTTTAGATTGAAAACTTCTAAACAGTTTTAGAGTACTATTATTTTTGCAATCTCTTATACTTTTTGCTTACTTACATGGTGCCTTGCTGGCAAAAATTACTTTTCTACTGCATTGCTTGCTCACTTAAAAAGAACAAAGGCTGAATATGCTAATTTATGTAACTGGTATGTAGCTGGGGCTATGTAAAACAGATTATATATATATTTCTATGTGTGTGTAAAGAGAGAAAGTGAGCGTGGCTTTGAGTGGCCCCTAATCTGTATGGTACTAGCCAAACATGCAAGATGATGTGTTTCAGTCTGTTCAGTTTCATTGCTCTTGTCATAGAATCATAGAATAGTTTGGGTTGGGAGGGACCTTGAAAGGTCTAACCCTGTCCTGCAATGAGCAGGGACATCTTCAACTAGAGCAGGTTGCTCAGAGCCCTGTCCAACCTGACCTTGAATGTTTCCAGGGATGGGGCATCTACCACCTCTCTGGGCAACCTGTGTCAGTGTTTCACCACTCTCATTGTCAAAAATGTCTTCCTTAGATCTAGTCCGAATCTACCTTCTTTCAGTTTAAATCCATTACCCCTTGTCCTGTCACTACTGGCCCTGCTAAAAAGTCTGTTTCCCCCTTTAAGTACTGGAAGGCTGCAATAAGGTCTCCCCGGCGCCTTCTCTTTTCCAGGCTGAACAACCCCAACTCGCTCAGCCTGTCCTCATAGGAGAGGCGTTCCATCCCTCTGATTGTGTTTGTGGCCTCCTCTGGACCTGCTCCAACAGGTCCATGTGTTTCCTGTGATGAGGTGTCACTTAGAAACAAGACTTGTAAAATACCTTTCGGAGACCTTTTTGCTGTGGCTGCTCATGTTACTAGGGTAAAGTCACTTTCTTTTTTTGATAGTAGAAGTTACAAATACACCTGAGTAGTAGGAGTAGCTTTGTCAGTTGACGTTATTTTGGTTCTGCTTCGAATTGTCTGGTCTACTCTTGAGAAAATAGGTGATACTTTTCCTACAGTTTATTGCGTTAGAAATTTCAAAGCAACGGGCTTTCTTTAGGAAGGTTATTCTGCATTCTGATAGGTCTTGTGATATTCAGAAATCTATTGAGAGATGCCATTTTTCTAACATGATTTGTATAATACAGTGACTATCTAAGTTATTGGAGTATTATGCCTAGTAGTCATCTTGGGCAAGGCTGTAGGTCACAAGGGTTTGGTATCTTCCCACTTACAGGCAGGATCTAAAACTTTTGACTGCTTCTGAATCACTGTTGTATTATCATGCAGTTAAATCTTGTTCTTCGTCTGGGCTAAGATGTCTTCCTTGTCTCCTGTGTGCTGAGTAAATGCTGTGTGCCTCATATGTATGTTCAAAACTCTGATGTGAAGACAGATCACTCAATTCTCATTGCTCTGACAGTGTCATTGCCCTTCAAATCCTTCAGCATGACACTCTAACTAATTCATTTTCAAGGTCCATCCTGGACTTGTGAATAGAAAATTTCTCTGTTTATCAGTACTTGCTTTTAGGAGGCTGGTATGTACCTCTACTTTGCAAATGATGCCGTTAAGTGACATGCAGAGACATTTCATACATAGCCTGCATTATGTATTATTATATCTTTACATAGAAGCACCTCTTCATAAGAATCTACAAGCCTGCTGCCTCATAGATGCCTTCATATGTCACTTAAAAATCTGTTTTGTTGCATTGTGTTGTTTGCATTTCTTTGCATTCTTTTACTCCATTTTTCCTGTGAGAGCTGTTGGTGTAGAAAGGGGCTTTGTTCTTTTTATACAATGCCTAATACACCAAATCTTGATTGGAGACTCAAATGTGCTTTTATAATATTGACATAAAATGCGTTCAAAGCTTTTTCTCTTTTCTGCCTTTTTTAACCTTCTGTTTTTCTCTTACGTTGCCAAATCCTCATGGAAACTTTGTATTCTAACTTTGAAGATAAGCTCTGAACTACTTGCAACAAACAGAACAAACACATTTTACTTGTTATGGAAGAGGAAGATTTCCCAAAGTTTTTTTTGCAAGGAGTTCTCATCACCAACAAAACTCATTGTCTTCAAGGGAGAAGCTTCTAGGGAGAGCTGACTGCTTTACTTTAACATACTTTGCACTGTTCTACTGGTAGGTAGCTCATGATTATGATTTACCAGAATTGTCTTTTGAAGAGAGTGGATTGAGTTTTGGTCCTATATGAATCTTGGCAGAACTTGTTTACCTTTTCTTCATTCAGATAGACTTGAGTTCCACAAACGCAGATGCGAGTTTTGGGGAAGACTTCAAAATAGTCTTGCTAGCTTTGTAGCTTTTCGGTATTTTTAATAAACCTGTGGTTTGCTATACTGGTCTTGACTTAAATTTCCAATCTTTCTACTTCCCATTTGACAGAAGTTGTCTGCTTCTGTCATGCAGATTGTCATCTTCCAAGGTGTGATTTATAAAGTGAGAGATTCTTCCATTCATGTAGTACATTTCATCCAGAAAATACTGAGTTAGAAAACCACGTTCTACTCTGAGCTGTGTATAAAGGACAGGAATCTGGAAAGAGGAGACTATACTGTCTTGACCTGTATCTCATTTATCATCTTGTTTTGATGGTGGAGGTGTTGCTGTGCATAATTCCACAGCTTCATTTTGACATGTGTTACGGTACAAGACTGCCTCTGAGAATTTTTTATGGCCTATCTATCCACACCTGTGGGTGATACAAAAACACACAGACTAACTTTTCAGATTTTCCTCTTCAGCCCACAGATGTTTGTCTGACAGTAGGTACATAGGTTTGGGTAATAGCTTGACGTACCTTGTGCTAAAATCTCCTTCACTAATGTGATCAAGCTTCTGCCTCTTTTCGGAGTGAAAAATGTCCTGTAACTTTTTATTTTTCTTCAGGAACTTCTGTCATCTAGCTGCTAAAAAAAAATTTCAGGTATTTTTATCATGAGAAATGGAAATCCTTCAACCATATGCTTAGTTGAAGTTAAATTCAGTTAAGTTAAAGACATTCTCTCTTCACTTATATGGCTGTAACTAGCATATGTTTGGGAAGGAAACTGAAATCAAATGTCCCCTTGAAAAGCCCTGAAGTCTAATTTGCCTTGTGAAACTCCATTTATTTATTTTTTTCACAAGGAAAATACACTGATGTTAAACTAAGAGTGTACTTGGGAGTCAAGTGGGTATAACACAAGTCTGTATAAAATCATCACCTCTTTCAAAAGTGCTATAGTCCTTTAACTGTATCAAACCACTGTTCAGGAAGCAATTAGCTAAGAATGGCACGGGGCACTTCCTCTCTGATGTGTGTAGATCAGCTGCCATTACTGCTAATGAGGGAAGAGAAGCCCAGTGTTTGCTTTGTCTGCTTAGAAGTTGTTCTGTGCTGTGTTATGTTAGGTTGGCCAAACTGCATGGCATTTGGTAGCAGTCTTGTATCTCATGTTACGCACTCTATCTGCTCAGGGAGATTTATAATATTTGTAGGTTTGTAAAAGTCTAAACTGAAAATAAGCAAGTCAGATTAAGTGGAAATATTTAAACCTTGTTAAACTCTTGGGTAGAATAGCATAGCTCTTATTGTTGCTTTCATCTTGGGATTCTTATTTTCTGCTTATCACTAGGATTGGGGAACTGAGTCACTGATGACAGAAGTTTTTGATAAAAAAATTTAGAACTTAGAACTGTTTCCTGCTTGGAAACACCCAAAATAGATAATGCCAGTAACCTCTGTAACACAAGGGACTGTTGCAAACATTAACAGCAATATGCCCTCTGGCGGACATTGATAACGAATACTGCAGTTCCCGGTGTGATAAATGCATTAAAAGAACTGAAGTACTGGAGTATGTTAAAGGTCTGTTTTGGGAAGGAGTAGTGAGTACAAAGGTAGCAAATAAGTGATTAAAAACAAGCGACAGTGATGTGTGAAAGGGTGTGTACTTTTCTGTGTATTAAAAAAAACCTTGGCAATAAGGTTGCCCAGAGAGGTGGTAGGTGCCCCACCCCTGGAAACATTCAAGGTCAGGTTGGACGGGGCTCTGAGCAGCCTGATCTAGTTGAAGATGTCCCTGCTCACTGCAGGGGAGTTGGACTAGATGGCCTTTAAACATCCCTTCCAACCCAGAGATTCTTTCTATGACTTAAGCATCTACTAATGATATATTGCATGCCTTTCTTTTTTTTGTTTTATATACTTGGGTCATAAATGCTAAGGGAGAACTTTTTTTTTCTTACTTATTATTTTAGGATCGTAATATGATAAAGTTTGAACTTGGATTTGGATATCACTGCACTAGATTTCCAAGTCATGAGAACCTACTGCCCTTTATCTAGTATGAATAGTCTATGTCTTAAAACTTCACCCAACATGTTTAGTATTGAAGCTAGCAGCTTGCATTTGAATTACGAATCTCAAAACAATTCTCTGCAATTTTGTAATTTGTTTCACTGAACTGTGCATACATTAAAAAAAAAATTACTTCCAGTTGGAATTTGTCTACTTTCAACTTGTAATTGTTAGGTCTTGAAATGCTTTTAATAACTTAATGAAATACTTGTTCTCCTTTAAAGAGTGCTTTCTAAACTGTTATTTTAAATTTTCAGGTCACTAGTGAAGGAGGAATGAAGAGTGCTTCTTTAAAGGATTTGTGTCCTGAGGACAAGAGACGCATTGCAAACTTAATTAAAGAACTTGCCAGGTAAGAATAAGCATCACCTGATAATGCATTATGTTTCAGGAGAGTCATTCCTTTAATTAACATCAAGCAATGTAGAACTGGATTATGGAACAGTATATTTGCATAAGATAATTTTTCTTGCTGGAAGAGGTATGAACATGAAGCACCCTGATGTTTTTTTCCTTGCTTCCTGACCCAAAAGCCCCTAAACGTATTGAAAACAAGAGCCAAAGATTTGTGACCTGCAGTAGTTCATCCACTCTCCATCCTAGTCACAGGGCTAGGGTTTTGTTTGCTGCTTGTATCATGGGCTTTAAATAAACACGTTGTCTTTTGGAAATGACAAACTGTTCGTATGAAACTTTGTAGTGCTTGTTTGCCAGGGGTAAGCTTTTATATGGAATGCCCTATTAAAGGTGGACTTGTGATTTTGTGGCTGAAACAACTTAATCAGTATTTGCCTGTGTTTGCCCATGTAGAGCAATAAACAGTCCAGTGTAATTTTAACTTATCTAGCCAAACTTTCTTTTGCTTTGATTTCTTCAAGTTCTCCCTGCTTTTTGAAGAGGGAGGTAGAAATAGTGCAAGTTTCTCAGCTTTAGCAAAAGTTTTTTTCTAAGTTTAATTCCAGTGCTAGTTTCATTCATGAAGATAAATGATGTGAAAAATAGGTTAAATTTGAGGGAGGAGATTTTTCTCCCCTGCTGTGTCCCTAACACTTCAGAATCTCTGGGAATCTGCTTCTTATATAATGGCAATAAAATTGAGAAGCAGCACATGGGACTTCGTCAGGCTTTTGCACAACATCAGAAGGGAAAGCCTTGTGAGGTGATCTTGGGTCCTTTGGGCTAAAAGTTAGTGTCCATACTAAGAATTTATAAAGGCAAAGTTTTTTCTAAAACAAAATGCAAGTTATCAGGTATTAATGAAATACTTTTTGCCATAGATTTCATATGTCTGTGCAATAATTGGCAAGCATTACTCTCCTTGTATAAGAAAATTTGTGCTAAGAAACTAAGTTACTTGCTCAAGGTCATGCAGTAGGTCTCTGGTGCATCTAGGAGTGTTTTCTCCTGATTATCCCCATCCAATGAACCATTTTGCCTGCTGATAATTTGTACCAATATAAGATTTCTTGCTATACAGTATTTTAGTAATTTCTGACGTTCTTCATGCTTGCAGCTCTATTTTATCCTACCTCATGTCTTAGAAAATGTCTAGTTAAGTCTGTCATAAAGAGTAGATTGCTGGGAAGCGTGGTTACAAATTGGCAGATGTTGGAGCTATTCGGACATTGTTGCCACTGTTGATATATAGAGGTATAGTCTAATATTAAAAAAAGCCTTTTATTACATTGTTCCTCATAATACACTGCTCCCGAGTGAATGGTAGTACACTAATTCATTTGAGCATGGGATTCTTCTTAAATCTCAGATGCTGTGATTTTTCCCTGAGGACAGTTTGATATTTCTGCCTGACATTTCTTTGGAGAAAAATAGGAGGTGCAGCAACATTAATTTTGAAAAGTAAAATTAGTGGAACACTATTATTTTATACTTAGTTCTCTTTTATTTTTAAACCTAATCATATTTTTATTGGATGTAATTAAAAGTCCTTTGCAGAGTAATAGGGAAGTTGAACTTTAATTCCGCTCACCTCGTCACTTTTTTAAAACTCTCCATAATTTTCATCCCTAGTTGTGCAATGATGAAGGGTTTTTTACATGCAGTAGAACATTCTTTGCTATTTCAGAGAACAAAAAGAACTAGCAGAATGCTGAACGTTTTCCAGGAAGATTGTCCTGAAGTAAATAATTGGAATAATTAAGATCTCACTTGACCAGAGCTATACTTCACTGTTCTCTGTTTTGCTACTATTTATGAGCTAAAATTATGGGAGTTGGGCCTAATTCTTGCACATTTATTGCAGGATGGTGGACAGAAACAGATTGGTCAATGACTGTCTTCATGAAGACAGTTTTAAAGTGGTAAAATTCTGTTTGTGTGGAAACGGGTAGCAAAATATGATTAACTCCTGGGGCTGGAATTGCAACCAAGTCTTGCTTGAGCAGTTCAGGATGTTGGTCTTTCCCCTGACTTTTGCGATTGCTGAAGGAGAGCTAGTGTACTTTTCTTCCTATTCTTAATTCTCTTCCTCCAACTCTCATTCCCAATGTTGGGAAGGTGTGTGCCTGTGCATTAGCTAATATACTGTAGCGAGAGACTTTGTCTTGGTGTGGCATAATGCTGGCTACATTATTTTCCTCTCCTTTGAGAAAATCAGTTGCTGGGCTGTAATACTGTGCGGCTGGAGATTCCAGTGGCTGACATCATGTTAGCTGTTAGGGAGTTTATGAAATTGGATTTTGAGACAGGGTCGAAAGAAAGGATTCAGCAATATCCTTTCTAATCGTTCTTTCTAGGATAAATAATCTTAGTTTTTGCTCTGCGCTGCCACCTCTAAATCTAACCATTATTATGCTTTTCATTGAACATATCCAGTCTATCTTCCCTCTTGAGGTGAAAAGAGAGGCAAACTGGATCCAAAGTTAAGAGCTGAATGTTGTAAATGTGAATTTTTTTTTTTAATTGTGTCAGCACATTCTTGTTCAAATTGTTTTTGTCAGAGAATTTCTGAGTAGACTGAGTCATGTCTATGAATGCCAAGGTGCTTTGAGTAAATGGGAAATTCTTGAGTGTGATCAACCATTATTTTCAGAAACAACTAGCATGACACCTTTGAGTTTTCATGAAGGTGTGGTGGTGAAAGTGGCAAGCATAGTAAGAGCAAATTTTAGCTCTCCCTACAAGCAGAGTCCTTTTAAGAGGCAAAAAAGACTTTTTTTGAGCTTTCGTTACTGCAGGCTACTCCTGAAGCAGTCATCAGCTTATATAATGAAATGAGCAGTGACATCGTGAAGACACTGAAAAATTCCTACCCTTGTACTCTGTGCCAATGTCAGGATACATTAGCCTCTTCCAAGAAAGAGCAGCGCAAGGTCCCCTGGGACTGAGCCAGTTGACTGAGCATTAAGGATTTGCAAGACACCACACTGAGAATGGTTATAAAGTATTCTGGAGTGAAATGTTTTAAGTGGTATGCAGATTTTGAGAGCTCGCTCTGTCTCAGCGTTTGTCTGAATGGAGGGGGTTGTAGCTTGCTTTGCAGAGAGAGTGAGGTGTGCTTGCAAGCATTCATCTCACTCCTAACTGATACATAGCTACAGTGTAGTGACTTTCTGGCTCCCACTAGAATGTGTACATTTTAAGTCCTACTTCTCTGCCTGCACAGTTCATGTATGCCTGTACAGTATTGATTAAGTGAGGTAGAATGGTTCATGAACGTTTAATTTTTGCTTTTAGTGGTGAGAATTGCTAACTACTTTGTATTCTTTCTTTCTTCAGATAAGATAATAGGGAGCGGGCTTTCTCCATCATTTGACTTTGCAAACAGATCTTTGAAAGTAATTTAGGTAGAAAGGTATCAAAATACCCTTATCCCCGCAAGGGAGGGAGTGATTACTTTTTTCAAATGAGAGAGATGGTTTTTGCAATCAGATTAGTGTCTTTCTGGCAAAGACCACTGGAATGCCCAGAACGGCTTGTACCCACCAGCTAGTAAAACAGCCTTCAGACAGCCTTTTGTCCCTTATTGAGAAAATGCTTCATCCTTCCCAAGATCTTGTATTCCTAAACTCTTTGTAGGGTGCTGGCCATCTGGGATGCTAGTCTTTTCTACTGGCATTGCTTTATGTAGGCTTTTTATCCTGATCTGAAGATGAAACTGACCAACTAAAATTGGGACTTTTCCAACAAAAGGTTAAAATGGGAATCAAAACACAAGGTTAATTTGGTTAAAGAACTGGAAACCACTACAAAGGAGGACAGTAAAACTATTGTAGCATATATCTGCTGTTTAAGTGGTTTTCTTCTAGCACTTAGGATCTTTGAAGGACAACTTGCCCGTGGAAACCCATGTGACAAATCAACAGTGTTTGGCCTCTTAGGTTGCCTTCTATCCTGGGTTCCACTACCTCATATTTAACCAAATTGTTAACTGTTTTAACTTCAATGTCAAGATCTCTTCTTTTCTGTGTGCTGCTTTAGGAGACAATGTTGTGTTGCAGTTCTCTTAATTGGTCAAGCAGTGAGACTGCAAATGAGATATCCCTAAGCTTGTCTGGTAATTACTTCTTGTTGATAAGTAAAGCATGCTAGGATTATTGTATCACCAACCGCACTCACCTTTTTGGCTTACAAAGTAATTTGTAGCTATAAGTTCATGCTGTGAGGTCTAGTTTTGTATTATATTGTAAGTTGCATATCATAAAACTTATCCATTGTGCAGCAGTTTCAATTATGTTTTGGGATTGTTGGGGGTTTTGTTGATTTTTTTTTTAACTTATACACAACTGCCCATTATCTTTGAGTAAAATGTATCAGATTTGTGAACAGTATCCTTGGACTAAAAATGCTGCCATTCTCTCTTCCTGCAGTGCTGGTATTAAAAGTCACTTTGTTGCTCAGTTCTTCCAGAGGCATGCTGTGATCAACTTTGGCATGAAAACTTCTTGTTTCATCTTTTTGGAGCACATCTTTTACTTGGAATACTTTCAGTCCATGTATCCAGTGTGTGCTGGGTCCTGCATGATACCCTTGTCTTGGTCCTTGGTCCATTTTTCCTCTTTCTGTGGTCTTACCTCTTCCAGATGTCATTCTTTGCCTGGAATTTGAAACCTGTCGTTTTCAAGAATAGTCACCAAAAGGTTTTCATTTTTGCTAGTTAGTTGGCAGACTGATATCAGATGAGTGTGCTCCAAAAGATAAATGTTCCCAATGAGTATAGGATGGATCAGTGAAGTTTCCAGTGTCTGTGTCTCTGGTTTTTGTTTTTGTCTTTCGTCTTAGCTTGCTTAGCTACAGTTCTTCATGCATTCAGATTTCCCTCAGTAAAAGCTCTATTTTTTTCCTAATGTTTTTAAAAAATAGAAAACACTATTTTTAATTTGCATTTTCAGCTCTTCTTTTTTTTTGGTAAAGATTTTAAGTGCCTTCAGTCAGAAAGAGGTCTTTTGAGTTTTGTCCCTATTGTAATGTTGATGTGAGTATTATCATGGCTCTTTCTTGTGCTTACCAGTTTTTCATTAGACAAATAAAACTTGAAGTGATGTTGACCTGTGCAGTGCTTCAGAAATTCCACTTGGAGAGCATCAATCCTGCTTACTCAGTGGAATGAGTCAGTGTCATCAGCAAGTTTGTTGATCAATTCCTTCTTCATATCAGCCAGAACTACTAAGTATTAGCAGTGGACTTGGGAGCACACCATAATAATTGGAACTGGTGAATTAGGAATTCATTTTAACACTAAGGCTGATGTCCCAGGAGGGTTTTTTGTCAGTATACCTGCATTATGAATTTTTCTTTTCCTATAGAGGCTCCTGTAAAATAAAATATTTATTCAGATGCATCTAGAACAACATAACTTTGGAGTGTCGAATTTAAAACAAATCTTGAACAAAGATGGTATGTATCCTGTGACGCAAGATAGGTGAATGTAAATTGCATGCAAGGAAATGTTGCAGACACTGAACAGCAGGAATAGTTCTACTAATTTGTCATCTTCAATCTCACCTGTCAGTACTCTAGTTATTCCTGGAAACAGCGATAATGGAACTGGACACTAGTGTGTTGCCCAGTGGAGTGGTTGTGCTCTTTGTAGTTGAGGTGCCTTAATTCTTTCACTTGCTATTTTCTGACCATGGGTGGATGAGAAGTGGCTGAAAATCCTTTTGAGGAGCATTATGAGACTTGTAATGTTTCTATTTGGCATCAGTGAAGTCCTTTCTAGTTCTGCTAAAAATCATCTATTCTTTACTGCTAGAAGGTAAAGAAATAAGTATGTAAAAAGATCTCAGTGAGCTATGTATAGGATGTGACATAAATCCAGCATAATCTGATGACATTCTTGTATTCCTTTTCTCTGACTTCCTTTTGCCACCTCCTGTGAGTAACTGTCTTCATATCTCGCCTGCCCTTTATGGACTGTCTCCTGCTTTGTGATACATAAACACATACTGCCACATTTCTTCCAAGATCACTTACTGTTCTCAGTCACTTACTGCATAAGATAGGTGGTACAATATATTCATGTATCTGGGAGTATGACAGATTGCTGTGATCTGTGTTAAATACAAACACAGAACGTGAATGTGGTGCAAACTGATACAAGCAGAAAATTCATAGAATCTAGAGATAGGTAAAACCTGCTAGGTTTAGTCTTATTTCTCTAGTGCTCTGTTCTTTCTTACCTTATCTTGTTTTCTTACTGTTGTTCAATGTTCTTAGGTACCAGCATGGCCCAGTGTTTTAGCTGTCTGGAATAGTTTTCTAAGACAGCATCACTCCTGCAGTTAGTAAACAAGCTTCCTTATATAGTGTCCTTGAGATGTGACTTGTCTTCTCTCTCCCTTCTGATCCACACCTGCATTCTTGTTTCCTTCCTATCTTTCATCTACATGGTCATTGCTGTCTTCATTGTCTTTTTCTAATTGATTGATTGCTTTTATTCTCTGTTCTCTACACTTATTTTTTTTACCCTAGAAAACAGGAAGCATTCTTATATCTTTCACTGATTATGTGAAGGAAGTCTTTATATATATATGTATATATGTGTGTATATATATGTATATGCTGTAGTCTTTTTACCTGATTATCTAGATTATCTGATCTGATCTAGATTCAGAGGAAAAAAAATGGTTGTGGTTAGATGAAACAGCATGGGTCTGCAGCCTATGGCATAGGTACCATAGTTGTAACTGCATTGGTGAGCAAGGATGTATGGTAGATGTTTTTCAAAAGTTTGTTGCCTGCTTAACTAGGGAGTACATAGGTGTTGGGATGGATCCAGAGTTAATACAGCTGGTTCCCTTTCCCTTGTTTATTTTCTGATGTATGCACACCCCTTTTCACAGCCATTGAATGGAGGGAAAGGGACCTAGGAGTGGGTTGATGAACACTACTAGGGACAGGACTGTAAATGAGACCATGGGCATATGAACAGTGTATGTTTTTAAGCTAAATACATATCTTTTTTGTGTAATTTAGAAACTGTCCAATTAATAGTTTGTTCCAAGCTCTCAAACTGCCCTAATTGACAGAATTTGATTATATGCTATATATCATTTTTCTCCCTCCAGGTTTGCAGAGAAAAGGTGTGAGTTTCAGTGTTATTTCCAACTTCATGTAGTCTGCTCCAGCAGAATCAATCTGTGGACTGATCTTAGACTTGGGGAATACTGCCTGTCTGTAGTTCACCCCAGGGGGGTGACCCACTTGTGGTATTTACGGCTTTTCCACTGGAACATCAAAACAAATCTCTGTCCACTTAAGGGAAACATCATGATGTCAAATGGATGGCTCAGTCCCTTAATGGAGTTCTCTGTTAACATGTCAGTGAGTCTGATGGAATGAGTGGAAGGCATAGTCCAGTGCCTACATATCTCCCTCTCATAGAATCACAGAATGGTTGCGGTTGGAAGGGACCTTTAAAGGTCATCTTGTGCAAACCCCCTGCAATGTGCAGGGACATCTTCAACTAGATCAGGTTGCTCAGAGCCTCATCCAACCTGACTTGGAACGTTTCCAGGGATGAGGCATCTACCACCTCTCTGGACAACCTGTGTCAGGGTTTCACCACCCTCATTGGCAAAAATTTCTTCCTTAGATCTAGTCTGAATCTGCCCTCTTCGTTTAAAACCATTACCACTTGTCTGATTGCAACAGGCTGTGCTAAAAAGTCTATCCCCATCTTTCTTATAGGCCCCCTTTAAGTACTGGCAGGCTGCTATAAGGTCTCCCTGGAGCCTTCTCTTCTCCAGGCTGAACAAGCCCAACTCTCTCAGCTCGTCCTCACAACAGAGGTGTTCCAGCCCTCTGATCATTTTCGTGGCCTCCTCTGGACCCTCTCCAACAGGTCCTTGTCCTTCCTGTGCTGAGGGCTCCAGAACTGGATGAAGGACTCCAGGTGGGGTCTCACCAGAATGGAGTAGAGCGGCAGAATCCCCTCCCTCAACCTGATGTCCACCCTGCTTTGGATGCAGCCCAGGAAAGAGAGAGAGAGACATTGTTTCACTTAAAGGAAGTTTAAAGTTGAAGTTTTCTAAAAGTTGTACTGCTTTGGTCTCCTTTCACGTGTGTTGTGGATCATAAAAGACTGAACTTTAAAGAGCCTTCAGCGACAGAAACTGCCCAGGTGCAGAGCAATAATATTTATTAATCTAAGCTCATTACTTAATATTTTTGTAGAGCTTTTATAGAACCATGATTTCTAAGCCTTTTTTTTTTTAACATAGTTACAGGATGATCTGTGCATAATGGTCATCTTGCCTACGTGATACCAGAAGAATTGTTTTTACAGCCTGCTCTTGAGGTGCAGAATAAATGATCATTGTAAACCTTTCTCACATTGTCATCTTTTAATCTTGATCCAGTTATTTACACTGAGCAGAAAGATAAGGGCTGCCATGGCCCAGACAGAAAGGAAAATTTACTCCTGCAGCTTGATATTTTAAAATCCCCAGAAGAGGACACACTGTTTTGTTTGGAGAAAACTAACAAGAAAAATTATTCCTTTCCTGGACTTACATTTGAACAGTAAATGTGAAAGAAGGAGTAGTTTATAGATTAAGAAACAGAAAAGTTTTTTCAATTTTCTTCCTGTCTTAGCAGCTAAGCCCTCCCATTTAAATTTTCTGTCTATATGCCATAGGCTTGTAAGGATCCCAGTGTGTCTTCATTATGGCTGCAGGGAGTCAACTGCACAAATATAATTGTGGGTTCAGGTCCTTACTTTGTAGTCTCATGCTGCCCATTAATGTACATGTACTCTAGTGAGACTGGTGCCTTTGGAAAAAGTAATGTGTTGCGTAAAGTCATATGTCAAATAAACATTATGAGGAACTGACCTGTTTAAGGGTGGAGAGGGCGATACCCATTTACCTGGAAAGTGGAGGAGTTGGAAATTAGGCACTGTGGTTGTGAACATATATTTTATTTCTCTCAAATTCTTTTCAGGGTAAGTGAAGAAAAGGAGGTGACAGAAGAACGGCTGAAAGCTGAACAGGAGTCATTTGAGAAGAAAATCAGACAGCTAGAGGAACAGAATGAACTTATCATCAAGGAAAGGGAAGATATCCTTTAAAAAAATGTGTGCAGGGGCTCACTGTCTGAAATAAAAAGTGAACTACAGAGAAATAATTGTTCTAATTTATGGCAGAGAATAAATCTGCATGTGCTGCCATTCAAAAGCAATCAGAGAGATGACTTGTCAGCATGTGATGTTGGTTCATTTGAGCTTAAAACTGCCATCCAGCTGTTCCTATGATGTTGTTTTGCTATGAAATAGATATTTGTCAACTGAAAATTACAATGAGGAATTTATGCATTGAAAGATGATTACAGATTTTTTTTTTTACTTAATCCTGTTAGGTTGTTGTAATTGAGGTGTAAAACTTGCATGATATTTTCGTGCTGTCTATGTCCAGAGAAAGACAACTTACACTGAAGGTGTTTAAACTCTATTAGGAGTTTAAACTATATATGTATATACGTAGTATGTATTAGGAGGTTTAGCCAGTTCAGACTTTTTTTGCTGTAGCTTTTGTTTGTTTGTTTTTATAAAGTTAACTGATTCTCTTTTCTTGTAGACTGTGGCTTCCATGTTTGTTACACTGCATATGCTTAGTACCAGTCCTGGAATATCACATGCAAAGTCAATGTTGCAGGAATAACAATTTTCCTTCAGTGTGGGGTGGCAGACCTTTACAAACTGCTCTTGTTCATTTCTCTTCCAAATCTTTGATAGTGACACTTTTTAGTGAACAGTTGACTACAGTGGGATATGGAGGAGACTATGCTGCAACTACAGCAAAAGTAAATAGTATGTGATTCATCGGGAGCTGTATTCCAAGTAGGGAGGAAAGCTATTTTGAAAAGCATTGGTGAAACCTAGTGTGCCATACTGTTTTAGTTCTGAGTCATCCCTTGTTCAATTAAAAAATGAAGTTAGTGACAAAAGTTGTGGAGCAGGGCTACTTAAGTTGATGGAGGTGCCTGGAGAAGCTATTTTCTGAGAAGAGACTAAGGTTTGTGTGTGTATGCTTATGAATAGTGAGTGGCCATATAGAAGTAGGTCGAGATAGTGGTGAGGTGAATATGGACAGAGACAATGCTGAGACAAAAAGGGACTCTTCAAGCTATAGGCCAGGGTTGGAGCAGAAATAAACGGAGATAAACAGTCCACAAACTTAAACATGAAGTTAGAGGAGGGTTCTTGAAAATTAGAGCAATCATATTTCACAGTTTAGCACTGAAGGGCGTAACAAAAAAAAAGAAAAGATTTTTTTTTTTTTTATGATGGAGCTTGGTTGGCTTATGAAAGGAATTCAGGGATATGTTGTCTTTGTCAGTAGGGGATTGCCCTTCATGACCCAGAAGATCTATTGTAGCACAGTGGCACTAATATTGATAGAAAGAATTTGGTCTGTTTGTACCAAACAATATACCCATCAACAAGCTCAGCTGGGCATGGAATAGTTCCTGGAAAATATTAAATCGGGTGTATTTAAGAGCCATTAGATGTGACTACAACTGTTTTACATTGATTTCACTGAAGTCAGTATTTTGTTCTATATTATGTCTTGCGTATTCAGTCAGCTCAAGAATGTGGGTGGCATGTATGTTCCAGATTAATATTTTTTAATTTATACACCTGAAGCTTTCACTAATTAATTTGAGGTTTATTTGGCTACTGGGAAGTTGGCATGCTTGTTTGTTTTTTTGGTGGGTCTTGTTTGGTTTTTTTTGTCTGTTGTTTTTTTTTTTTCCTAGAAATAGATTGCACAAGCATGAATACCTTTTCAGAAGTGTGGTAGGCATGGTGGAAGGCTAATGCATGCAATTTTACACTTCATAAAACCTAGAAATATACAACAAGGTTATAATTTAAAACAATATAATTTTAACTATGGCAATACTTGCCTATCATACATGAATGATTCAAGATCCTCCATGTACCTCTGATGTTAAAGCTTGTTGCAGAGACAAGAAATAGTAGAAATGACTTGCTGAAGTTGAATACCGATTCTGGCTATTTTCAAGTACAGCAACTTACCTAGCCCAGTATATAAAATTACCCTACAATAATAAATTGGTGCTTCTGATATAACTGTAGCTATCCAGTGAAGTATAATTTCAACTTAGTAAAGGTTTAGTTTGAATGGCTGTGTTTTTTCAGCAAGATTTTTTTTTCCTTCTTAAGACTCTTGCAGCAAAGATATGCTTTGAGTACTTGTAATCCCTACTTTAAAGGCTCATTTTCCTCACTTTGTTGTGATTTATTTTATTTTTTTGAGAATCTATGTGGGATCCATCCATTTTGAACTCTTTGTTGATGAACTATGACGAAAACTTTGGGGCATAGGGTAGTAGGTGGTGTGCTGTGTTCTCACTGCAAGACTGCATATTTTCACAGTATTGAAATAATTACAGTATGTGTCTGCACCTAAGCTTACATTTGCTTTGGAATTGGTCAGTGTGTCTGGGTAGGGAATAACAACTAAAACTTCATGCAAACTTAAAGTCAATTCTATTCTTCTATTGTGGTTGAAACTTTGAGTGGCTCTTACCATGGCATGCAGTTAATTGAGGATGACCCTGATGAGCATGCTGTGATAAGTAGGCCAGCCTGTTGTCATGTTTGCCAAATACAGATCGCAGTTTTAAAGAAAATGAGGCATTTCAAGTAGTCATCTGGTCTTCTCCTTTTCCCTATAGCAGTATTGTTAGACATGTCATATTATTTTATAATTTGGTCAATATTAGGTATTTTGGCTAAAACGAAGACAAAATACCACTGAAGTGTTCCCACTTCAATCAAACTTCTTTCAAAATAAACTTGACCTAAAGTGTTTCAACCAGTTCCAAAACCAAAAGAGGATCAAACCTTTATTTTGTCAATAATAAACTCTTGTAGCCTTTTTTCTAAAAAGTTCTAGTTCTGCTGTTTGTTGGACATGTGATACTTAGTGGTGTAAGGTATGTGTGATGTGATGACATCTTTTGCTCTTCTTGCTAAAACCTGCCCAACTGGGCCAAACTGGAAAATCCAGTAACATGTGCTCCCATTCTTTTGATGCCCTCCACAATGAAAGCATCTTATACCTGTAAGGATGAGAAAGTGCTGGAAAAGAATAATCTTCTGAAAGGGAAGATTAAGCAGGAGATAGAGGGGAAAACATAAGTGCAGGCTGTACTGGGGAAGTGAGAACTAGAACCTGGCTGTAGGGAAAGACTTGGGAGAAGGAGGTTGGCCTGGGCATGGCTAATATGAAAGAAGTGAAGCCTGTGTCTGATGAGTTCAAAGGTGTTTGGGATAAGCAGCCAGGATTAAGGAAGAGCCAGATTGGAGGCAGGTGGCCTAGGATTAGTCAGATGATTGTGAGACACCTGATGAAAGCAGGAATGTGTCTGTGCAGTGTATTCTAGCACCCTCCAAACTTTGAAACAGAATCTGGGACTAAACTCGTGTGAGAAGGTTCACCATGTGTAACCTACCTCCATGTCTTCCTCAGCATCCGCTCTTGGTATTTGTCTTCTCTTTGCTTCTGCATTCCCAGATCATGATGCATACGTACTGAGTGACTGAACTGTGCTTCTAGTGGCAATTTAAATTCTGGCATTGCCTTTGGAATGCTTGAGTTGTAACTTCAAGGTTCTTATTGTTTCATTTGTGTTTTCAGAATAAGGGATGAGCAGCGTCTACCACGTTATGCTCTTAGGTTACTTGTGCTGCCCCTTCTTCCACTTCTGTAGGAGCTGTTAAGAGAAAAGCTCCTGGGTTTCCGTTTTTTTCCCCTGGCATATTTTCAAGCATCTACTATTAATTTAGGTCCCAAATATGATTTAATTTAAGAAAGAGGAAAATACCTTTTGTAAGATGCCCCAGTACTGTCATGATAGATGTCTTAGGAAAAAAATTATAATAATTAGAAAATTAAGAAACAAATACTACTGTTATTTCAAAACACAGAGAACTTATGTTATGGTCTCTAGCTTTTCTTGTTAACACCATTAAGGATTTTTTTTATCTAAATTTGATGGTGTTGCATAAAAGAAGATGCAAAAACAGCCTTAACACTTCTGTGAAGACGTATTAATTGGGGAAGAGGAAACTTCTTTAAATTTTTTTTTTTTAATTGGTTATTGAATTTAAGCTATGCTGAAATTATCATTTTGGAGACAAAGAACAGGGAGATAAAGGGAAGAAAAGATTCTGGTTTTTAATAACCTCTTTTTTTCTTTTTGTAAATTTAAACTCGTTAGCCCTACTAAACCGCTGTTTTAGTTTATATTTAGAATGTACCTGGATTTCTTAAGCTTTTTGTTGGAATTATTTTCTAACTGAAGATGATCCGTTGGTTTGAAGACCCAGCCAAGTTCATGCAACATATCTCATATGATTTACTTGGCTAGTCTTAACAATTATCACGGACTCTGTTTTATGTCCTTGATATTGTAACTTAGGACTACTTAATTAGTTGATTTTGCATGCAGTTAACATGAATATTAGTTTAACTAAAACAGTTCCTTTGGATGATCTTGTTCATGAGACATAGAATATTAATTTGCTGGAAGAATAATGGGCTGCTTATAAGCGTTATCTGGAGTCTTTAATAAAATGCTTTTAGTTTTGCCATAACACCATTCATTACATTACTCTTGCATATACTTATAAATTAGTGCTATTTACTCTTGCATATACTTATAAATTAGTGCTATTTACATATTTTCTCCTTTTCCTACCTTTCTGTATTAATGTAGAATTAGTATTTTTCAGAACAAAAATAGTTGCTGACTTGCTTAATGGCAAAGAACAAAATGATAGAAAAGCAGGTATCAGAGTGCAGAATTTACTTGTTATACTTACTTTTCTTCATAGTGTTGAATTCGCTTTTCTGTAAATGGGAAAATAAATAGGTGCTACTCCTGTTTCCTTCCCTTTTTTAAGCTGACCCACCAAGTTATCACAGGTGAAGAAACAAAACAGAAGGTCTTGCACAGAAAGCCTTTGGTAATGTATTTTGTTGAATGTGTGGTCACAGTGTCCTGCTTAACGCATGTGTTTGTGCCTCCCCAGGGCTGCTGTTTGCAAAAGGACAGTTAGTCTGAACTCACAATGACAACACAGAATGGCATATATAAGTGGGGAATGGAAATTAACACATAATATATGAAAATTGGATCCCTGCCTTGTTGCCTACAGCATAATAATAAGAGGCAAGAAGAAAATTTCTATAGTGAGAAAAATTTGCCGTTTGCAGGAAACTCATGCCTAGTGCTTTTGAAATTCAGGCTATTTATTTAAAACTCAGTAACAATTTTATAATTTAACTTTGGCTAAGTCTAAGGATGGTTTTTGCTTTTGTTACTGTTTCTGTAGTACAGTTCCTGATAGTATAGTTTCTGACAAGTTACATACTTAGGGATTGGAGTTACCATCATTGTTTTTCTTTTATCTCTCAACTTGGCTCCCTCAGCTCATCGTTTAAACTTTTTCCTTTCATATTTTTCATATGTGAATGCATACTATATATCTTTTTGTGCATCAGAATTTGTTTGAAGGCATGTGAGGAGAATGAAAATTAGTATTTTGCACCTTTCTTCCATTTTGTCTAACCGCTTCGCTCTTTGAAGGTGTTTCCATTACTGGTATTATATGACTTCTACTAGTAAATGTTTCTAAGCAACCATTATGGTCTATTGAATAAAAGCTGAACTTACTAAAAAGTCCCTGAATATTTATATGCTATTTTGTAATGGCAGTATTGGCTAAATAATGTATGTATTTAAGAACTTCTTAAGTGTAGAAAAATCAGTCAAGGACTATTGGGTAAATAAAATATTTTGAATTTTTCATGAACTTTTAAACTAAAACAAGGTGAAACATATTGTAATGTTGGATATTCACACGGATCAATGGCTGGAGATTAATTTAAAGCTCAGCTTTCTATGTTTAATCCTAGCTAGTGCCTTAGAGCACAAGCTAGCCCCATTGTCCATGTTATGAAATTATCCAGCATCAACAGGCAGCATCTAAACAATCAACATCAGCCGCTGTAAAATGTGAGCTAGATAGGCATTTTGCCCTAAAACGTTGCACCCAGTGGTGCAGGTTTGTCTGTGAGATGGTACTGTCAATACAGAAGTATAGCTGTGGGATAAGAGAAGCAGAGTTACTTTGTAATTTATATTGTATAGTGTGGAATGACATTGTTCTGTGTGTGCCTGACTGAAGAGAAGACTTTGCTACTCAGCAGCTCTGGTGTAGAATTTTGGAGGCCCACTGAGGTGAGTGTTGAGGGCTAGTAGCATTCTCGGATCTCCTCTGTTTCATGACATTTTTATACTGTGGTGATCTGTTCCTGATACTAGCGACTTGATGTTTCTGAGCTGCAGTCTTGCCAGCTAAAGAGCTAGAGTTCTGGTCTGCCAGATTGTTAATGGCCACTGGTAGGTGTATGCTTCACAGAGAGCCTGTCTTCTAGCTCTGGAGGATGAATGGTATCTTCAAGCACAGACATGATACTATCTATGCTATCTGGTGTGGACTCGGAACTGGATATGATGATAAGCTGGCCCTGTCTGAACTTAACGGAAGAGACCTGTCATTGGAAATGCAGCTTCAGCCATGGCAATCTGCCATATCAACATCAGTTACCATAAGGAAAAAACCTGAAGTAGGGGAGGTAAAAGGCATTTCTCTGTCAGGTGAAAGGAAGATCTTTCTTTTTTCAGGCGCTTAAACTGACCAGGCTACTGATCTGACTGAATTTGGCCCCTGCTTTTGTAGCTATTGCTGAATCGTTTGGCTTTAGGCACATGAGCTTTCAGAAGTGGTGATTTTTGAGTTAAGTTTTCCTCTAGTGACATTTGGCTCATTTGGAAACAAAGACTGAGGTCTCTTAAAAGGAGGCACAAATGGGAAAATCAGATCATTAATTGTTGAAGCTGGTACTGTAACAAATTGACTAGAAATGTAGATTCAGAGAAATTGATGTACTTTATCCTTCCAAACTAAATGAATTCTCCATCTGCTTCAGCTTCTCAACTATAATGAGGACGTTGGGCTGACTTTGCTATTGGTTTCTTTGTCTTCCTGAACAATTTTGGAAAGTTTAAACATTTCTTGCGTGATTAAATACACTTTCAATAAATCAATCTCATAATAATTGTTGTTCAGGAGAGTTCATTATTCAGTTTAGTCTTTTAAATTACTGTTCTTCTTTAAAGGATTCTTCTGACGTAATAGCTTCTGCTAAATCCATTTGCTATGCTCTGACTTGTAATTGCTTTAGATTTGAAGAATAAAATGAATGGCTTTATTACTAATCAGTAGCAAATTTGTCTTACTGTTTTTAACCTTACAGTGGCCTTTGCTCATGAAATAGTTTTAATGGTGTAGATAGCAAAACGCTTCGTACCTCTCTTTCAA
Organism: Phaethon aethereus; assembly: GCF_964289735.1. NCBI lineage: Eukaryota > Metazoa > Chordata > Aves > Phaethontiformes > Phaethontidae > Phaethon > Phaethon aethereus. The sequence continues at coordinate 10,448,106 of NC_138577.1, read as the reverse complement.
CAGAGATTTAGTGAAAGCAATTGGATAGTTTTGTGTTTTTTCTTCCGCTGTCCTCCCATCAAATGTTTGTCACAGTGGCTGTCATCATGTGTGTGTTTGCTGTTGTATGTTGTCAGCTGCTGGCCCTCTGAAAGGTTAGTTTTGCTACCTACTTTTAGACTGTAAATTTTTTGGGCTGGGGTAGCCTTTATTTTTTGCCTTATGCCGTGGAGAGTACATTGCAGTTAAACATATCATTAATTTAATATTGGCTATTATACTGGACATTAGCCTATATGAACTTTGCCACTGTTCATGCATGATGAAAACTCTTTCCTTCTTTCTATTATTATGGGGTTTCATAGTTCTTATTCATGATGCTTTTGTAGTCAGATGAGTCGTGAGTCTGTGCTGTGATTTTCGGTAGTAGAATGCCATCTTGGACTGAAGTTTTACAGCAGCTGAGGCTGGACAGATAACTGTCCTGTGTGAATCTTCTCCATTTGGCATCAGTTCTTTGTTCATAGTGTCTTGTAAGGTTGTTCAAACCCATCCTTAATTTTAAGCTGCCAGTCAAAGCAAACTAATATAAAAGCATTCTCCGCCTTACTAAACTTCTTAGAATCTAGTGGATGTTACATTAATACCTCATTTTCAGAGACTACTTAGAAAATGAAATTAGGTTAGTTGTGGAGTTATAGAAATTCAATAAATCTCAGCTTTTAATTTCCGTAGGGATTCATTGCTGTAACAGTGCTCTGTTGGTTTTGTTGATCAGTTGTGATGTTTAACCAGGGCTAAGAATTTTTTGAGAAACACCGAGGAATTGGAGAAAACTTCCAAAGAGGAATGAATTGTGTCCTTGAAGGCTTAATTCCATGGCTCTCTAGGAGTTCTTTAGAAGTGTAAGTGTAAAGCGTGATGGAATTTGTCCAGATCAAGAACTTCATAGAAGACTTCCATCTGTACCTTTTATCCTTAATTCTATTCTCATTATACCTTCTTGCTCTAGTCTCAGGAATTGTAGTTTTTCATTTCACATCTACATTTCTCAGTTCACATGCTAGTGTATATATGTTTGTTTAAATGCATTTTAAATTGTGAAAATGGTTTTTAGAGATGGCAGTGTGGCCACCTTCACTATGCATATGTCAAGAGTTTTACATAAAGGTTATCCCCTTCTTGGGACAAAAAATACCCCGAGGTTATAGTACAGTTGTAGTAATAAAGATTGTGTTGCTGGTAAGTTCCCCTCAAGGCCCCATGATGGTAATACCTCTATATTTTGTCTTTAAAGAAAACTGCTGAGAGGCAATAATTTTTTTTTGTATGTGTCCCATTTTCATTAATGCGTGATAATTGATGGAGTTGCAGTGACTTGTAACAGTAATGAGTTCTAAACATAAGAATGCACTCCTTTCTAATAAGTGAGCACTGCTGGGGTTTAAAAGCGTACTAAATCAGTTGCTTTAGTATGAATTTATTAGTTTTTTTCAGCATTAGCTTTAATAGTAGTTATTTACATAAGCGTACATCCCATTAACCGCCATCAGGGCTGGAAAACATGCTGAACTGTTCATATTTTCATATAATTATTGAACATAATGGTTTCATTTGCATTTCTAAACAGTGATGTTTCTGTCAGGCTTGGAAATAGTGTCTTTACGCAGTCCCTATTTCACATCCACTTATTTGACATCGTTAAATTTTATGCTAATGTGTTTCCCTAGAATATCATCAGTAGGACAGATGCTTGCGCTTTAATATACAAATCAGAGATGCTTTCCCTCCCCCCTCCTCTGAACTGCAAAAGAAATAAAAAAGCATATCTGCACTTTTTAGATATAGTTTGTTTCATTCTAAAGAATCTTTAAGAAATGAAACTTAGTTTTCACCCTACTAGTCACTTCCAAATGTTGTAACAGATACCTTCATTATGAAGGATTGGAGACTATCCCCTGCATGAAGGAGGAGGAGTCTTCTAAAATTTACGGTAGTGACGTGTTAAAGGTTGTAGCCTTAAGATTGCCTCATGTCTAAGGCATGGGGCCTTACACAGCAAGTTGCGTAATCAGGCAGTGGTCCATGGACTGGCTTTCCTGGCAGCAGACCACTGCTGTAGAGGAGGTTTAGGGAGGGAGAAATTTCAGCTTCTAGAGTTGGTGCTTTTCAGCAGAAGTGCATTTGGAATTGTACATTGTCGGGTTTTTAATTTTAAATTTAAAACAGATTTTTTTGTGTTTTGGAATTCTGCAGACAGACGTATACAAGCCCTTGCTAACTAAGTGGGTATGGTGGTGGTTGTACGATCAGTGTTGCTTTGATTCTTTATATGTATGTAAGAGCTTTGATACTCAGACTGAAGTTGACAGTGGAAGCAGAGCATGAAAAACCTAAGAGATAGTGCCAATAATTGCAGTTCTGAATGTGGAAACGATGGAATATAAATAAATAAATAAATAATGTCACCACCAAAACCACACTGCTTTCCTTCCATTTAAAATTAAATTAATATGTTGCATCTTGTTCTCTATGAACTTTATCTTAGGATGACAGTTGTAGGTGGGTTGCCAAAGGTAGAGCAGATGAGTGCAACCTGCAGTATACAGTTGTGGTCACAGGAAAAAGTGAATATCAAGATGTATAGTGTGTTGCTTAAGAGCCAGACATGACCCGTATGAATGATCATGGAAACCCACTGAACCTCTAGCGCACTTCTATGCTTGTACGTATGTGGCACTGGGCAACTCTGCTGTCTTCTCTCCTACTTACCTGTTTAAAAATTTGGGGTAGTGCCTGCTGGCCTTTCTGTGACATGAAAGGCTAAATGTATGCATGTTGCTTGGTTATGGCATTTCATGGGCACCCTCAGCCTTGAGCAATACAAACATTATACATCTCTGAAAATTTTAAATAAAACCAGAAATGTTAGGGTCAAGCAAAAGGCTGAGAGAAGTGTGTCACACAGATTTGTAATTTTCATAGTATTTTATATGTAAAAATAAGTGTTTAAAAGTGCCTCTCTTCTTGGGCATGTCATAGAAGAAAGTTTGAAGTAGGCACCCCAATGGGGAAGGGTACTTGCACTGAATGAAAAGGCGTATTTTATGCATAAAGGGCCATGTGAGCAAACTGGAAATATACTCTGATGGGTTCTGGGCTTATGGTGTCTTTAATTATAGATGATTAATAATCTGCTAGTTGCTTCGCAGACAAGTACAGTGACAAAAATCCCTGGGAAATGCTTGCAGTCTAAGACCTTATTCTGGTGGTATATGTAGAGCTATATTTTAAGTCAGGAGAAGTAACAGTATTAACAACAAAAATTTGTTTTCATTATCTTAGAGAGAACCATTGGCTTTTTGAAGTATTTCTATTACAGTTTTCAGCTTGCAATAGTGCATGCAACTAGTTTATAGGAAACAATTTAGAGCAAGGTGCTTTTTTGGTAAACCTTTTACTCAGGATTCAAATAGGATGCACCAAAGTGGGGTAGCAATTGGTGAGGTGTGCTAATTTCAGCTGTGAAGTACTGGCGAATTTAAAGGAGCAACTCTGGCATGCAGACTGTTGTACTGCAGAGATCCTGAGCTGACCTCTTGCCAACTTCTCATTTGAATCCTGAAAAGAGAGCTCTAAGGTAATTGGCAGGTACCCTTATTTTAATATGTGGCCATAAAAAGGGAAAGTATGGTGATTTTTAGCATCTGAAGATTAACATTTTACCTTTAAATAAAATATGATTAACTGGTACAGAATTAATAGTAATGGAACTGAAATACTCAAACTATGACTCTGTGGTGTCAGATTATGCATCAAGTACGACAGTTTAACTACTGAAGTGATTTAAAAATGACCCAGTTGAAGGATGTATATCCCAAGTATTGAGAATAAAATGGAATAAACCAATTGTGCCTATCAAAACTTTCTCCATCCCTCCTGGCTAAAGGAACCAGGAAATCAAAAAGTAGCGTTATTTAGAATGACTGTGTCTTGTCTGGTGCCAGTGCAGGTGCAGCAAAGGAGTAGTCAGCATGCTATGATGGCATCTGAAATTATGATTTTTTTTTTTTTTTTAAAGCCTGCCAGATGATGATTATGTTTAAATTTAATTGCCAGGCCAAGACTATAGCCTCTGGATTCATCTACCTCCAGCAAAGTTCAAATATGATTGATCTAACAATGCATCTTTTCTTTCAGCAGTCTGCAGTCAGCCAGGCTTTGTATTATCCCTGTATAGTTTCATTTCTGGTAGATTGGCACATATTTTGATAAATGAAACCATGTATTTACAATCTGAACTACTTAGTGTTACTGTTTGGAAATCTGAAACTGCCGTTGTGAAGGTTTGTCATTAGAATTCTGCATATTTTAAGTCCTTGTTAGTAAAAAATTAATTTTTTCCCCACCTAGTTGTTCCATAAACTCAGCTTGGAATTTGATAGTAAAGTGGCACCTTGCTGTCTTCTGAAGTCCTGTAAATGAAGGTTTTGAGTGCAATTAGGGTATTTAGTAATCCTCTTGTAGGTGTTTTCAGCAGGTTTGTGCGCCTTGAAATTGTATAAGAAGCAACAAGTGGAGGAATATGGCTCATATTCCAAAATGCAAAAATAGAAGAAGTGATAAATAGAATGTACTGTGGTGACAATAATTGGCAGGTCTAATTTTGTTTACATCCCGGGAGCAGGATACTGAAGTAAGAAGGTGTTGCTTTCATGTAGTTACTTCAGAGAGTAAAACTTTAGTAATTATGTAAAAATGCGAGCAAAGTACTTAACAGCCTTCATGGTATGTGAACTCTTCCAGTTACACTTCTCAGATGCTTGTGTGGATTTCTTCATATTTCATTATCTTCAGAGAGAACTTCTTGGTTGCTATAAATATTGTTAGCCACATTGATGAAAGATCCTTGGATTCTTTTAAAGATGTTACTCATCATCTCTTAACAGTGCAGAATAAGACTCAAGTGAGCACAGCTCTTAACATCCAGCTGTCACATCAGGTAACTGGACAAGTCCTGTGAGGCCTTACTGCTCTGTTTCAATGTGAATAACCGTATTTAACTTGCCAATGCTCTTTGCTTTAACCCACCAGTATATCTACTGAATAAATTTGTCTTATGAATAGAGGGAAATTAGACATTAGAAATATATTTCTAATTATCTGAATGTGGAAACGATGGAATATAAATAAATAAAAAAATAATGTCACCACCAAAACCACACTGCTTTCCTTCCATTTAAAATTAAATTAATATGTTGCATCTTGTTCTCTATGAACTTTATCTTAGGATGACAGTTGTAGGTGGGTTGCCAAAGGTAGAGCAGATGAGTGCAACCTGCAGTATACAGTTGTGGTCACAGGAAAAAGTGAATATCAAGATGTATAGTGTATCTATAATCTGAAAGAAGTTATGGGAGCAAGTAATATAAACTTCCCTTCAGGACAAAGTTTGATTGTGGAAGGTATTGCCTGGTGTTATCTTAGGTAGTGTGAGACTGGATTTGGTTACCCTGAACAGTAACCTCTTGGTTTCCTCAGAAAGCCATCCTTAGGTACGTCTGCTGTGATGTCTGGGGATCTCTGCACAACCCGTGAATCCTAGTTGATTTTAATAAACTGTTTATATTGAATATGTCTAATGTTGGCAAGGTTCATGTAGTATATTACCAATATAATTGCATTGTTCTGACTGGACAGTGAATGCATCAGAGATTTTCCTGGCTCGTCTTCAGGGCACAGATGAGCATCACTAACCTTCTGGCTCTTGAGCAATCCTCATAACATATTTCTGTTCACAAAGCTGCAAGTATCTGTCTTGGATCACGTGTTACTTTTTTCCACTGTGCCAGTTTGGGAAGGAGCAGTGTTTTAAAAGATCCTCTGTTTTTTTTTTTTTTTTGACTATTTTTAATTTCTAAGCTGGACACAGTCACAACTAGCTTAAACATGCTTATTCTTGTGTGAGTGTTTTGCTTAAATAAATCTTCCTTCTATTTAATGTTTACAGAGGAGGGATTAGAGCGATAGACATTCCCCATCTCAAAGGGAGAAGAGAGTTTCTCTTTCACTTTGATGCATGTTATATGAATGATGGGAACTGCTTGACTTCTGAATTACAACAGTCTAGAAATCTTGGTGAAATGGTACAAAGTTGAGAAGTATGGCTGAAAGGTCAGGGACTTAGAACACATTACTGTTCTGACTTTGCTAATTGGGATTTGTGTTGGGGTTTTTTTCCCTTGCATATGGAAGTTGTCTTGATAAAGTTCATATCTGCCAAGCTAAATAGTGAAACTGGTTGGTGTTACAGCAAGTCCCCAAAGGTCAAACTTAAATGCACATATATGCTATGATTCAAAGTTGGTGCTTTCAAGTAACTGAGATGACTAAGCAGACAAATTATGGTGTGACTTTAAACTGGCCTCTCAATTTCCACCATGGTGAAGGTGTCTTCTCAGTTCTCATTAGGAATCGTGTTCAGTCTTGCTTTATCATCAGACAGGGAGGATGTGGGACACCACTGCAGGTGTTCTTTTGGTAGTTGTTCAAGGTCGTCAAGCTGTTGTGAATAGTTTAAATTTGGAGAGAAACAGCATCATGTAGCTGGATTTGCACTAGCTGTGTAGCTATTGGTGCCTCAGATCTGTTAATGGTGCTGCCCACAGCAAAGTCAGGATTTACTCCCCAGCATTTAAAAGCATTTTGCTTTTAAATACAAATAATGAAGTTGTCAGAAGTTTGAGATCTTGATCTGCAACAGATTTAATTTCATGTAGTGCATCTAGCTAGTCACGTATTTGCTTTTCATGTTGTGAGTTTTCTTCACTGTGCATGAGGAAATAAACGTAGCCGAAACCATTCTGAAGGAAAGTACAGGAAAATTGTCTATTAATTCAAAGCTGCTAAATGCTGTCTTTGAGTGTTTAGTTGGGCTCAGTCTTTGTCGACATCTATCCCTCCTGGGGATGATTTGTGGCCCTTTTCCATTGGCATATCTGTTTTTCTGTGTAGGCACTAAGATAGATTCTTAACTAATATTTCATATAAAGCCTATGAAAGACAAGCTCTGCAATTTATAACTTATTGAAAGAGTAATTTTCTGTTGCTGCTTGAAAATAGATATAAAGTATGGGTAACTCTTGTATTGCAGGAGGTTTGCTCTGTAGTTCACAGTTTTGACATAAAATTATTGTGGGCATGCTGATTCAGTGGTATTTTGTCTCCAGTAAAACTTTTGGCCTCAAGAGCAACCCAAAATGTGTTTGTGAGCTGTAGTAAAGGGTGGTTCATTCTCTTCTCTTTTTATAACACTGCATTGCTTAAGGTGGTGTTCTACTTTCCTTCAATGTCAAGAATTTCATTTTAATAGGACTTGTGAAATTTGGAGACTTATGTAAGATTAGTAAATCTGCCAGAAGTTTATATTTATAATGCTCAAGAAGAGTATATGAGATGATACATAAAATTAAACTCCACTCTTCAGATCTGCTTGCTAGATCATGTGAAACTTCATTCCCTAGAAGAGGCGTGTTCTGTTCAGGAAGACAGTATGGTAGGCATATTCTCTGAATTTGCCTGGAAGATAGTTAGTCTAACAGTCTTTGAAGTGTGTTACATAATGTGGGTCTATATTTTAATGCTAGATCTTTGTTTGAAAGGGTTGTGTTGTGTATTTGCCGTAGGTTGATTCAGTAAGGCAAATGTGTAAATGCACTGTATTTGTGCATTATATATCTCTGTTTTGTATATTTTGGAATTTAACATCTAGTTTATTAAAGTTATCTGCTTGTCATTGGACTGAAGAACATTTTTAGTCAGGAGAAATATGAGTGTAGGAGAGGACAGGAAGTTTCAAGAGACTTTTCTGAAGCCATGTAATGGCTTTTATCACCTGTTTTAGTGAAGCCTGCACAAGGCTTCCTAGAGTTTCTTTGGACAACTGCATGGATGAGGATAAGCAGTCCTCGCCCTTGCAGACTACAGTTATGCTGTTATATCACATGAAGAGAACTAGAAGTGACTTCCTGGGGTTTCTAGTCCAGACATTCTGTCAACATCATGCCACGGAACATGTATCTTTGGGACTTTCTGATATCCCTGCTAAATAATAAAGATAACCCATGACCCATTTGCTGCCTCTGCAGTCTAATCTGTGCTGAATTCATTGGCGGGATGCATTGGAGCCTGGTTTGCTCGTTCCTTCCCTTTGCTGTTGGTACTCTTTGCTTTTCCTACCTTGATTTCAGCCATGTCTGTGATCTAGCACTATGGATGGGCCTGCAGTCAATGTATTCAGAGAATGCCTTTTGTGTCTGTAATGTAGAGATGTTCAGAAGCAGTGTGGTAACCAGTCACAACACAAACCATGAAAGCAGCTTGTGGAATCATTCTTCTCTATTGAGGATACTCACCTATAAATAGATGTGAATACATATAATATTTCATCTCTCCTGCTCATCTCCCATTTTTTGTAAATCATGTAGTGTTTAATATGCAAAGAATTGAGAAACTATGAGTTACTACTAGTCTGTTAGTATTAGATACATTCCCCCTAGAATTTAAGTTTGTTGTTCTGCTTTGGGATTTGGACTCTTGGATCTCAGTTTTATCTCAAGCAGAGGGAGGCTTCTAGAGTTAGCCTGGATTTGTGGCTAACAGGCCATAGTTCTTTCATGCTTGCAGTCTTTCAAATCAGAACTATCATAATCAAAACAGAGTTGTTTTTGTGTTTTTTTTAAAGGGCTATGAACATACAAGTTTCATGTTTTCAGCATTCTCCTGGAGAAACTGGCGGCTCGTGGCTTAGACGGGTTTACTCTTCGCTGGGTGAGGAACTGGCTGGATGGCCGAGCCCAGAGAGTTGTGGTGAATGGCGTTAAATCCGGCTGGCGGCCGGTCACGAGTGATGTTCCCCAGGGCTCGGTTCTGGGACCAGTCTTGTTCAATATCTTTATTGATGATCTGGATGAGGGAATTGAGTGCTCCCTCAGTAAGTTTGCAGATGACACCAAGCTGAGTGGGAGTGTTGATCTGCTGGAGGGTAGGAGGGCTCTGCAGAGGGACCTGGACAGGCTGGATCGATGGGCAGAGGCCAACTGTATGAGGCTTAATAAGGCCAAGTGCAGGGTCCTGCACTTTGGCCACAACAACCCCATGCAATGCTACAGGCTTGGGGAGGAGTGGCTGGAGAGCAGCCCGGTGGAAAGGGACCTGGAGGTCCTGGTTGACAGCCGGCTGAATATGAGCCAGCAGTGTGCCCAGGTGGCCAAGGCGGCCAACAGCGTCCTGGCCTGTATCAGGAATAGTGTGGCCAGCAGGAGTAGGGAAGTGATTGTGCCCCTGTACTCGGCACTGGTGAGGCCGCACCTTGAATACTGTGTTCAGTTTTGGGCCCCTCACTACAAGAAGAATGTTGAGGTGCTGGAGCGTGTCCAGAGAAGGGCAACGAAGCTGGTGAGGGGTCTGGAGCACAAGTCTTATGAGGAGCGGCTGAGGGAACTGGGGTTGTTTAGTCTGGAGAAGAGGAGGCTGAGGGGAGACCTTATCGCTCTCTACAACTACCTGAAAGGGGGTTGTGGCGATGAGGGTGTTGGTCTCTTCTCCCAAGTAACTAGTGATAGGACAAGAGGAAATGGCCTCAAGTTGCGCCAGGGGAGGTTTAGATTGGATATTAGGAAAAATTTCTTCACTGAGAGGGTGGTCAGGCATTGGAACAGGCTGCCCAGGGAGGTGGTGGAGTCGCCATCCCTGGAAGTGTTCAAAAAACGTGTGGATGTGGCGCTTCAGGACATGGTTTAGGGGACATGATGGTTCTGGATTAATGGTTGGACTTGATGATCTTAAAGGTCCTTTCCAACCTAGTGATTCTGTGTGATTCTGTGAAAGACAACTTGAGAATCAATTGTAATATTAAGCCTAGTGCCAAGACAAGTCTATGATAACAGGAGAGTAATTCACTCTAACGTTTTCATATGTTAAGCTGCACTAGATGCACATTAATAGAACAGGTCCATAGAGAGGGTGGTGTCACACTGCAAGATGTTTATCTGGTTATTTTCATTGGCCTGACAGAACTCCAGTATGAAAAGTACAGAGTGTGGACAGACTCTGTAATGAACTTGCATGCCAAATCATCTGTCAGAACCCTGGTCGGGTGGGAACAGACTTGCTGACAGACATGAGACTCCTAGTATAACCATGTAGTGCTTTATCTTTTATTTAAAACTCAGTTGGCTCTTTGTTCTGTAAGTTTAATAGAGATGTAGTCTCCATTGTCACAATGTAAATTTTACTATAGTTTTATCATGCGGAATGTTGAATGCTGTATGCCTTGCTCTGTGAAAAGGATGCATTAGGAGTCTTGGAAAACTCAGCAATGGTAGAAAACAAATTTTGATTGAGATTCATTTACAGAATGAGTTTCCCACAGTTGTTATGGTCTTGAACCAACAATGTTTTGGTGAAATAAACTGTTACATGAAAAAATTACAACAGAATTTATACTGGTTAGACAGTCTTGGTGCAGTGCTAGGAAATTGTTATTAATTGATCCTAATGTTGTATTATGATGCATCTTGACTTGAAAAGAAAACAATTTCTAATATCTTATAAATTGTTTTCTTTGTCTTTCAGTTATTTCATAGATCAGGAATAGAAAAATATCCTGTTAGCTTTTTTGCTTATGTAATATTGCTTCTTTAGCAACCAATACAAAAAAATAAAGGCAAGCAACTATTTTTCATTTGAAGTTGATCAAGCTTTTTAAATTTGTATTTTGCAGGGATTGTTAGTTCTTTGAAATTCAGTTTTGTTCCACCAAAATGTATTTCAAGTTCAAAGACTTTTTGTGATGCCATGTTTTGGTTTTGTGTTTTTTCATGACATAGTGAGAAATGCATGTTTTGATCCTGCTGTCCTGATGATCATGCTCTGACATAATGGAAGTGATCTATTTATTTTTTTAAAAAGTGTGTCAGTCTTTCATTGCAACATACATGGTATGTCAATACTGAATGTCAGTCACCCTTTCAAGATTTTCAGCTACTGCCATATCATTATGACTTTTTTATAATGAGCAAAACATGACAATTTCTATATGTGATAATACAGAATCTCAGCAAGCAACTGAACACCTGATGCAAAATGAAAATATCCTCTTTGAAATACAGAGGATTTTCTTAAATTTTAGCAGGTTGGATTTTTTTTCTTTTTCTGGTGGAAAAGTGGTTTTGAGAAAAGGCTGGTGTTACATTAGAAGCATATGTTAGAAAAACAGACCTAAAAGAGATCTTTAGGCATCCTATTCTTTCCCAGCAGAGGATGGATCACAGCTTCCCTTACTCTCTGGCTTCTAGTTCTTTGTCCAGATAACCTGGATTTGAAGTTTAGGTTTTCATTCCAATTTGGAGGCTTTGCCATAGCTGTAAGCCTTTCTCTAGGCTAGTGTCCTGGTTTCAGCCAGGGTAGAGTTAATTTTCTTCATAGAAGCTAGCGTGAGGCTATGTTTTGGATTTGGGATGAGAAAATGTTGATAAGGTGCTGATGTTTTGAGTTGTTGCTAAGTACTCAAGGACAGTCCAGCTTCTCATGCTGGCCTGCAGTGAGCAGCTGGACTGTCCTTGAGTACTTAGCAACAACTCAAAACATCAGCACCTTATCAACATTTTCTCATCCCAAATCCAAAACATAGCCTCACGCTAGCTTCTATGAAGAAAATTAACTCTACCCTGGCTGACAGCTAGGAATTTGAATTGTTTCTCACTCAAATTAAGCTCTGCAGTGTACACTGCTGCTAAGTGGACTGCTTCCAAGATGTCGCAGGTTTGCTCTGTCCTCGCTTGTGCCTTATGAAAGGCATTGCAGTTCGGGTACCTATCCCACAGATTTCTGTCAGTTCTCAGAAATGGTGAAGTTGGGCAGATTTCAAAGGGCCATAAGTATATTGTGGGGAAAGTGGTGGGTAGACTGTTTGATCAGCATGAACCACAATGCCAGTAAACATTTAACTTAGCTGGCATTAACGCAAACCGACTGAAAGAGCATTTAGAGTTAATGAAACTAGTTTTAACAGTATCTGCAATGCTTTCTGTGTGTGAATGTGTGACATTTTACAAGTGCATTGCAAAGACTAAATTGATTCTTATAAGAATACATTTCTCTACTACAGACGAGACTTAATAGATCTTTTTTCTAGATAGCAGACTTAATTTTTTCTTAATTTTCTCTCTTGATTAAAATCCTGAAAGGGCTGAGGTTTCTACTAAATGTATACTCAAAACAAGCTTAGAGAAAATGGAATGTCAACCTTAAAAATGTCACTTTAATATGGTTTGACATGATAAGGTTCTAAAAGTCTCTCTCTTAACCATGTATGTGCAAGTACGGAGTATGTATGCTTGCTATATTTTGAATCAATGTGTGCAGGATCGTATATTCACAAAATATTGATGACACTATGCTGGGGACAGTGCTTGGAATAAGGAGCACTGGCAAAGAAAATGAGAACTGACTGGCAAACCCTAGGTACAGAGGTGGATGAAAGGCAACTGAATATTCAATACGGAAGGTTTAAAAAAAAGTATCAGACTGCTGGGACAAAGTAGTATATCCCTTATTAAAAGGGAAAAAAACAGATTTCTCATAAACAATTTGCTATTTAGGTTTTATAAGAAAAATAGTGCCATTCTAAAATATATTTATTCTTTTAGGTGTAAAATGGAAACAATTTCCTTTGTGTCTCTGTGTATGTGCACAAGCACTTACATTATTCTAACCTTTTATTATAGTGCTAACTATGTATTTAGTACAGAAGATATTCTAGTTTTGGTAAGTTGTTTTTTGTCTACCCTTAAAATTCTGCAGACTTTTGTGTCTAAATCCTTGACTGATTATTGAATTCCATGCCTTTGACTACATCAGAAGTCTTATTTAACAATTAGTGTCGGGAAAATCAAGGAAAGGCATATGTCATGCATATGCCACATATTTAAACCACACTTGAAAAAAGCCATCTGTTTAACACTTCATTTTTAGGGCACTCTTTGCTCTACAGAGAAGTGTACCCATTAATAAGGAGGATTCAAAAACAACTTGTGTAACTATTAGGCAGAGTGTTAATTTTTTTAAAATATATATATGTGTATATATTACTAATTGCTGGGATTTTGAAAGCACTAACAATTTAATATAAACTCCTGAGGGTGTCATTTTGCAGTCAGTAAGCAACCTAAAGTCTGGACAAAGGCAATAGAGATTCATACTGAGTTGTGAACAGTAGCCACTCATAAAACTTAAAATTTTTATTTGTGTTTATTTTTCTGCTCTTATATAATTTGAAAATGGGTACCAGTTCTTTGGAATAACCTATAACCGCCTGTGTGTTTTAATAATACAAGTTTTTGCAATATTGTCTTACAGTTTTTGAACTTTATTTTCTTCGGGTTCAGAGCAGGTACATTACAGTCATACTTTGCTTATCTGACACAATTATCTAAAACGAGATTATGGTAACCACTTATTCTGTGTTTAACATTGGTGGGCAAATTCCCCAGGCTATCTAAACTTGTTTAATATTCCCTTGCAGTGTTTGGACAGTGAACTGATGTTATTGAAAACTATGAATCAACGATAAATTGAGTGTATAAATAGTGTTTAAGCCACAGAACAAAATCATGTTGATGTGAATGTGCATGTAAGTAAAGGAAACCATAGGATAAAATAATTACAGAATCTTGGTTAAAGTAGGTGCAGACAGGTTAAATCTGTCATGATGAATGTCGGGCTTGCACAGATGATGCCTACTGTATGTTTCCCCACAGTTAAAGGTACCTTTTTTGTAAGTGCATTGCACCGACATGGTGAAGCTTGGGTTTGGTGGGTCAATGTTCTGAATACATCTGCTCAGCAGATTGGCAGTTAGCTGAACCAACATGTAGGGTCCTCTGCTCTTGCTTCAGACCTGGGAAGTAGAGATACCGGGAATTCTCAAAGTGTTCCCTACCAGCAGGAGAACTCTCTAGATGCAGTCTAGTGCTGTGGCCCCTTCTGCTAGTGTATGATTTCCTCTGGTGCTGTCTCTCCTACCAGAAGACACTTGAGAGGCTGATATGGATAGATTGTAGGGGTTTGCAGGAGCAGCAGTCCATTCTGTTTGTTAGATCAAGAGGCAAAAAGGATTTAATAAAATTAAATTTATGCTACTAAGACTTCAGTGAATTTGATCAGTGGAGCTTAGGTTAGAAGAAGAGAGATAATTTTTCCTCAAGGCTTAGAAATTTCCATGTTTGCTTTCCTTCCAAGGTAGAGTAGATGATGTGGAAGCATTTCTGATTGAGCTTTTGCTTTTCCTGAAAATGCTTTTTGTCTTTTCTGCAGCTGTGGATTGTTTTTGTTTCCTGTTGGCTACTAAAAAGTGATGTACGACTTCCTGCTTACACTAGAATCTGAGTCTTTATTTTTACTGTCCCGCTGTCTTGAGACAGTGTTTTGCTAAGACTTGTTTTGAACTTAACTAACCTTCAAAATGTGCACATATTTGAATATGCACAGGTGCGTGTGCAAGTACTAAACTACCAGTCCCAGAGAAGCAGAGTATATGTGTCTATGCATCTTCTTGGATATATCTATTTCTGCATCCAGTTATGGATCCCCAAAGTAGATCCATGTTGGTGTAATGAGGATTTTTCTGAACAGCATAGGCCAGGTCCAAATGTACCAATTTGTTGTATCTGACTGCTACTAAACAGTGTGGGAAATGTTTAATGCAAAAGCATGGGAGTCTGCCTGGTAAAGTATTAAATCCAAAAAGTGCAAGAAAGAGCAATGAGAAATTAAACATAAGGATGCTAAGTGTAATTCAAAGCCACACATCTCTTAATAAAACTTCCCTCACACAATCTGTGTCGTATCAGATTTTGTGATTTCCAGTTGAACTCTTGATGCATGTGTGCTGACCTCTATGCAGAATCTTTTCAGCAATCCATATTGTTATCACTGCATTGATTTAAAAATCTTAACTCTTTGCACACTCTGAGCAACTGGATGGTAAACAAGACTTGTTACTTATCTTTACCTTAGACTTTATGTGCAAACTTTAATACTTATTCATATTATATGAAAGGTCTGGCCTTTTCTACAGTTGCAAACAAGCCTCCAAATAAACTTTGAATTATTGAACTACCCTTTATGTGACTGTAAGGCAGTTCTCATGCTATTTTGTATTTCTCTAGCTTCCATTCCTGTCTTACAGAAATGCATCCGAATGTCAAAGCCTTCATAAGCAAAGTACCTTTATCTTTTCTGAATTAGGCAAAAAATTCAGAGTCTAAAGCTTTTGTTTGAACAGAATGGAGATCCTGTATTAAACATTATGGGCACAGAAGAAACTTCCATTTACTTGTTAAAAGCATATAAGGATCTGTTTCAAGTCATATTACAGGACTACTGCTATAATAAAAATTGGGGATTGTCTTCTAAAATAACATCATCAATCTTCTGACAGAAGCTCATGTTCTAGTAACTGTTCTGTTTCTGTTTAATTGTGTGCATATGTGAACCAAGTATTGCTAGGTTGCAGAGTGTGTGCATTTTTATTTGCATTGTATTAGCAATTCGTGATAGTAAGGTGAAACCAACAGTCATGGGCTGAGGCTCTGTTATGCCAAGCATAACTTTATCTTTCTTTGAAGACCTCCTTTCTCCTGGCTGGTAGTCAGCCTCATGAATACACAGGCTTGAATTTCTATGGGTCACAAATGGGAGTTTGGGTTTTGAAGGGGGAAGGAGAGGAACTGTAGAGATCAGTAAGTGGGAGCGGATGTGTAAGGATGGGCACACATATTCTGTCTTAAAAGCTAAACTTGTTGGAGTTTTCTCAAAAAGCTTTGGTTGGGGAAAAAGAAAAGCCACATTTCAACTTGTCGTTTTATGTTTGCCCTTAAATGCTACTCTGAAGCATATTTGCAACTGTTTCTGCTGAATAGCGCAAAAGTTTGACTTGTATTGTTTTCAGTGGCTTTCAAAAGATTTCTGTCCTCTCTGAAAGTGTGCTGCATTCATTTATGGCTATGGCATACGTACAGGAATGGAGATGGCCTTGATTTATACTGCTTCATTGCATGCATCTCCTTGTTTAAGTTGAGGTTCACAATTTAAGAGTTCAGCCAATCTCCTGATTATAAAAGCATACAGGGTACGTATGTTAACTACAGCTGATGACAGGTGTGAGATTGAGCATGAGTTTACCTTAATATGCAGTAATATGAACCAAAATGCCCCAAATGTGGGGTTTGTTAGTGAAACCACTGTTGGAATTTTAGACCTGGTTACAGTGGAGGTTTTCTGGCTTGCAGTGTTAATACATTTGTTCTATATTTTTGATGTTTTTGCTTTTTCAGTTTTATGTGAATTTATTTTACTGTTTTTAGTGAATTCTCTGTTGTAAGACACACAGAGTATGCGGCATGATTGGAGTAATATTTGTACTGGAATCTGAATTTTTGCATGCCTCACTGCTTGTTACTTATTGTGAACCTTAATAGTGGATTAAATTTTTGGCATTTATTCTGCCTCAGGTTTTGAGGTATTTCAGTGAAGCTGACAACCCTTACGTTATTGCCATAAGAGCCACAGAAAAAGTACTCAATATCTTGAAAGAGACCACTTTACTGTATCTCACTGAAATACTTAAGAATATACAAGAATCTATATTCTAAAACTATAATTTTAGGCTTGTCATTATTGCTTGTCTAGGCAATAATTCTAGGCTTGTCATCATAGAAAGGCACCTTCACACATCTTTAATTTCTGTAACTAGTTTTAATAATTTCCCTGGGACCATCCTTAAAATAGACCTTCTCTCAGTTATATCCTGGTTATGCAGGTCAGATTGATTTATTTTTTGCTATCACTTTTTTTTGTGGTCTGTATAAGCATACATAAACATGAAATTGTGGATATTAAACTGTACCTAGCATTTTATGTTCTTTCCCATGCAACTTCCCCCTTTATCAGAGGATGAACTATAAAAACAACCTGATGCATAACTTTACTTTCTGGACATAGTCAGCACTATGCAATTCGGCTTGCAGGTATAGAAACTTTGGTAAATCTAAGAATTGTTCCTCTTGTAATAATGTTGTATAGGACTCTACATGAACTGAGATATTATTGTGTGTGTTGTTAATTGCAAAATTACATGTAGTTTTTTGAGGAAGAGGGGTAATGTTGTCAAGGAGATAGGAAATCTTAGGTTTTTTTTGTAGTTTGCAGTCAATGAAAAAAACAACACAAAACTTTGATTTGTATACACTGTTTTTTTTCCTTCAGTGATTATAAAATTAGAATGGTGATGTGTATGTGTGTGTCTATATAAATGTTTAATGCTTTATGAGAACAACCACGTTCTGAATTAAAATAGGGTAGTTGAAACTTCATTGAATGGTCAGCTTCTTTTGAAGTGTAATTAGGAAATGCAGTAACTTCCATTTGTGTGTGCAAACAGAAAATGTTTGTATGGAGCCAATGTGTATGTATCCATACTAAACTTTAAATACTGTCTTTACTAAACTTTTTGACTGTATTTGAATCAACTCCTTCTCATTTCTACTTTCTTGTAAGTAATTTACATAATGCTGCTGCTTACTTAAAAACAGCTCATTCTAAGGATTGATATAATGTGTTGTACTAATCTCGGTCCTTTTGTTGAAGGAGATCAGAGTGGTTTGAAAATGCTCATAATTCTGTCCTCATCCTGTGAGTTAAAATGTATTGCTGCCATCTTATCTTCATAAAAATAAAAAAAAATGAAGTTGAAATTTAAGAATTTGTTCAACATATTAAAGGAAGGCTGTAGCAGAACTATGTTTAAAACTCAGATAGCTTTATTTTGGCACGTGTGTTTTCCTTTTTTGTCTTTCTGAGCTTGCTTAATAAGGACTCTGGGTGAAAACTGCTTTTACGGGAGGCAAAAGGGCTAGGAATTTCCTTTAAAAATATTGGAGGATGAGTATGAGTTTTATTGCCAGTTAGGGCAACCTACTGTGGTCTGTAAAAAAAACAAACCAAACAAAAAAACCCAAACACCCACCCCCCTCCCAAAACCCAAAACCCAAAACAAAACAACAAAACCCAAACAAAAAAACCCCCAAAACCCAAACAAAAAAATCCAACCAAAACAACAACAACCCCCCCCAAACCCCCCCCAAAACAACAAAAAACCACCCCAAACAAAAAAACACCCCAAACAAAAAAACCCCCAAAACCAACAACACCCCTGCCAACCCTTCTGCTTACAAAAAGAATAAACTTCAGATTTCCCATTCTGTTTTTTTTTTTTTCCAAGTCCCTAAGGTCTAAAGATGCTTTGATTGTGTTAAATCTCCTTGTGTCAAAGTGTATCTTTTTGGTACTTGCAAGAACCTTAAAATGGTTCTTGCAAGTTACTTCTGCTTTTGTCTTCCTATATTTTCATTTCAGACTTGGCATTAATCTTCTTGTGGAACACCTGGGCATTCTCTGTTTGTCTGCACATGGACATTAGTTCCTGAGACAGCTTTAGAGTTTCTGCAAAATCAAACGGTGAAAATTGAAGCAGTGTCTTTTGCCATTTCCATGTTAAGTATCTGTTTGGAAGTGTGGATGCTGGTACTTTATCTTGTTCTTGAACAACTTTATATTGCAAACTTGATTTGTTATCTAGCTGAGATACAGTAAGTGGAATATGGTAGCTCACCTTTGGCAACATGGCCTTTCTGAGTAGGTGTAGGAATTTACATCAGAGAAAATGTCTTAATACCTGTATCTTGAAACTTTCCGTTCCCAAGAGGAAGGTCATTTTAAAGCACAGAGGAAGCTGAGGTACATCTTTACTGGTTTCTGTCTAGCAAACCTTGGTAAGGTTCCTTAAATGAAGTTAATTCATGGAATA
This sequence comes from Phaethon aethereus, assembly GCF_964289735.1. Lineage (NCBI taxonomy): Eukaryota > Metazoa > Chordata > Aves > Phaethontiformes > Phaethontidae > Phaethon > Phaethon aethereus. The sequence continues at coordinate 10,429,199 of NC_138577.1, read as the reverse complement.
TTTTGGGTTGGAAGGAACCTTTAAAGGTCATCCAGTCCAACCCCCCTGCAATGCACAGGGACAGCTTCAACTAGATCAGGTTGCTCAGAGCCCTGTCCAACCTGACCACCTGGAGTGTTTCCAGGGATGGGGCATCTACCACCTCTCTGGGCAACCTGTGCCAGGGTTTCACCACCATCATTGGGAAAAATTTCTTCCTTAAATCTAGTCTGAATCTGCCCTCTTTTAGTTTAAAACCATTATCCCTTGTCCTGTCACTACAGGCCCTGCTAAAAAATCAGTCCCCATCTTTCTTCTAAGCCCCCTTTAAGTACTGGAAGGCTGCAATACTTGAGAGTGCCCAAGAGCATGCCTGGGACAGTCAGCCTTCCTTTTGTTTCAGTCATTAAATTTTTCTTCCCTCTGTTAAGAGGTGTGTTTTATTGATTGGTTGCAGTCTGTGTTATGAAGCTGCACTGCCTACAAGCTCTGTCCAAAGACTTTCTGGGAACAGTATAGGTGTCCTTAAATTTTTGATCAATTGAGAAAAAGACTAGTTTTCTTTTGCTTTTTTTCTTGTTTTTTTTGGTTTGCTTTTGGAAAGGTGGTATTCCTAACTCTGTAGGAAAATCATCTATGTTAAATGATTGGCTTGTTGCTAATGATCATGGCTGCTCTGTTGAGTTGCCCCTCTACCTTCAGTCTTCCAGATATTTAGCGTATGCTTTTGTAATTTTTATTTGTGTATACAATTATGTGTTCTTGTAATGATTAAGAAGCATTGCTTCCTTCCCTTCCACAAAGTGAAGGAAAGAAAAGACTTATGTTCCAGCAGGGAGGGGTTTATGACCTAGCCTGCTTGGTTGATGGGAGGTGCACAGAATTCTGTTCGAGCTGTAATTATGTATTGAAAGAATTGACCAAGTGGATAATGCTAGGGCACTTTTCCTTACTTCTCAGAGGGGAGCTACCATTGGCAGGCAGATATGGGTGATATCCAGGCCTAACAGAAAACTAAATGTAAGGATCTAATATAGCACTTCTAAAATGCAAAAGTCCCAGTTTGGCAGATGGAGAGATGTAGTGGTTTTGGGGTATGCAGACAGTGAAGGGTATGAAAAATTGGAATTCTCCAAATTCTCAACAGGACTTACTCACAATATCAAAACTTTAGAAGGACTACGTTGGCCTGGTCCTCATGTGAACAGAGAGGCAGCTGTGGATAAAAAGTGATCTGAACAATAGTCGTCTTCCCTTGACATCAGGGGAGGGCCACCTTTTCTTCCGGTTGTTAAAGCTTGTTTGTATGGAGAATGCAAATGAATCCCTCTTTGTGTTTGCTTGAGCCCATGAGGGTGAAATTTCTGGCACAGAATTGGAACTTTTGTGGATGTTGTAGAGTTTAAATGAAAATGTGCCTGAATTCTTTTGTTAGTAGTTGATCTGTGCAAATACTGGGAACAATGACACCCAACAGACTCCTTTCAAGTAATGGCATCCCTCTATTTTTAATGCCAAAGCTGTATCTAGCTGCTGAAGACTTTGTATGACAGTCCATAGTTCAGGACCTTCTAGTAAACTCCAGCCTGTCATACTTTCTTTTGCATCCATCCTTGCTTTGACCCAAATCTCAGTTATTTACTGAAGCCCATATTGTGTGTCCTGATCTCTGAATGTGGCAGATTGTTTTCAGAATTAACAGCTTCAACATTGGCTTTGGATGATATCTTTTAGAAAAGCAAAAAGAAAGCTCTGCTGTTCTCCCTGTCCTGAAGTTGGGTCCTGTGTGTATTTCACTCAAAGATACTGTCTTTGGGCAGAGTTTACCTTTCTATTGCAGTAATCCCAACAAAAATGTATAAGACTTTCTTTTGTGGGTGTCTTGTCAGGCACAGTTAAGATCATCCATGTCTTTCTACAGCAAATACCACAAACATTACCTCCATGAAACATTACCTTTATGAAACAAATTTCCTCTTTTATGAACCAAGAGAGTAGAAGTAGATAATAATATGGTAGTATTAAATTTGGAAAAAACAAACAAATACAGTTGGGTAAAATAATCCAAGTTGTATAGTAGGTATATATTAATGGTATCAAAAGTGTTAGACACTTCAGACTGAAGGGCTTAGAATTTAAATAAATGCTAGAAGTGAAATTTGGGGGCAGAAATGTGGCAATATACCCCAAATTGGGTGATGAAGTTTGTGACAGATCTTGTTAGTTCTGACTTTGAATACCTGTGATGCTTATCTTCCTGGATAAGTTAGGTGTTGCAGGACTCCTGGGAAATCTGTATGTTGGCAGTAACTTGGAGCAGGATGACTGTGCTTTAAAAAAAAAAAAAGGGATGTGTTCACAGAATCCATGATGATACTTAGTTGAAATGGAATGCAACTTCCAAAGAAACAATACTGGAATATGTGGGATATGTTAATAATTAATCTTGGTTATTGACTAAGCTGAGAATGTTCAATGTGTTACTGCATGAGAGATATTTTTGGGACATCCAAGGAAGTACTCTGTGGAGTGAGAAGGTGGTCCTTTCTGTTCCTCTATGGCAACATCTGGAAAAGGCTGTTCATTTTTATAGCCCTGAAGTTCACATTTGTGGTGAACAAACAGATAAAATAAACAAGCAGAGGAAAAGGGTAGAGAGGAGATGGACTGACAAAACCAATAGGACAAGTAGGTGTTTTTATCCTGTCAGGATAGCAATTACAGCTCTATGGGTGGCTGTTGGTTTGCAATTTACTCTATGCATTGAGGGAGAAGAGAATTTCTGATCTTTATAATTTAGAATCATCATGGTGATTAGCCACAGAAGAAATCAATACGATTCATGTTCAAATTGAGTTTGCCAACTTGATTATTACACCCCCTACTTGAGATTTATTTTGAAAGCCAATTGGAATATTCTGCTTGCTGCTTATTGTAGCAATGTGAGCTATATTGAGCACGGCACACTGGAGATCTCTGATCTACTGCCTTGTTTCATCTGAAATTTAATTCAAAGTACTCGTGTGTTACTTCTGCAGCCTTATATTTTCTGGTTCAAATGTGACTTGCCTGGAACTGTACTTCTGCTTTTGTGTTAATCATGCATATTTTCAGTGTTTTACAAGTACATCTGCTGTCCAAAGATTTGCAAATCGAGATAATTAAAAATGGCAACTTAATAGATGAGATTGTAGAGTAACCACTAGTGAAGAGGGCAAGCTGATATTAATTCCTACGCAGAACGTCACTGAAGGCAGATGCAGGTTCTCTTTGAAGTCCAGAGAGCAATGGGAGTAAAGGCTGAAAACAATGTGGGTAGCAAGGTAGAGAAGCAAAGCACTGAAGTGATGGAAGAGGTGTAGAAGCCAAGAAGTGACAGCTGAGACACAGACATAATGCAAGATTGAGCATTAGATCAAACTAAGATAATGGATTCCTTTATATGACTTAATTCAGGATAGGATTGGGGAATCTTGTTCAGAGAAGATACAAAATTCAGCAGTTGTCTTTGTGATCATGATGAAGAGAGAAACAAAAGTGGAGAGTATACTACAAAGCTTACATTCAAGTGTAAATTATTTGGAGCAAGTGTGATCTTTCCGTTTTGTGTATGAATTTCTAAGGCAGTAGGTACTTAGAGTGTTTCAGGCAGTGAACAGTGATAAAAGTTTACTTGAGTCTGACTCTAGTAAAAAGAATGGGTAGGATGGTAGAAATCTCAGTTTAGTGATTGTGGCAAATAAAAACACTGGTGAAAACAATTGCATCAAACTGGCAGATGCTATGCAGTAAAACGCTCAATAACAAGACCATAGTGCTACAGGGTCCCCAAGAGTTACAGAAATGGGAGAACAATTGCTCGTCTTGTGGTTCCAGTTAGAAACTGAAGAAGACATTGCAGATTTAAAACAATGGAAAACACAGCAAGCTGAATGTGCTATGGAGACCTGCTGGGGGAAAAGTGATTCGATTTTGATTGTCCTCCTGACTTGTGATGTTTTTGGAAATGAAGGGGTGCCAGAATGAGGGTACAGGGACTGCATGCTGTATTGAAGGATGCAGCGAATTAATAAGGAAAAAGTATTCTGTTTCACTTAACCAAAGGAAGGATGTTAGTGACCAAGGTCAGCCTATTTTTGGACAATTGGAAGAAGAAACAACTAAATCTGCTCAATGATACTTGCTAGTCATAAGAAACAAAAATCAGAATTAGAAAGACCTGTATTGCCCCAGTATGGCCTTTCAGATCTGCAGTATTTAAATTACTTGGAAAAATCTGCATATGCTTTACAAATTCCTTCACTCCATACAGTTAAAGAAATAAGCCTGGCATAAGTAATTTTATTTGTATTTTTTGAAGGGAGCTAAATCACAGTGTCTCCATTTTTATTATTTTTTATTTGTTTTTTTCACTCAGAGTGCTTCAGGCTTGCCAGGCCCTTTCACTTAAAATTGCAGTGCAGAATAGTTGCAACTTAAAAGTGATAGTAGCTTGGAGCCAAGCTTCGAAAAGGATTTTGTGGCTTCAAAGCTTTGTCGTTCCTGACAATCTTTGTGGCACCACCGCTGTAAAACTGCCTGCATCAGTAATTTTTTGAATTTGGTACTTCAGCTATGGTGTAGTTCTTACTACTTTCTTCTTCTGACCCTTGTCCTAAAGTGTTACTCTCTGTTGGCCAAAAAGATTTTTAAACAACTATCTTATAATAATGTTGTATTTGACGTGAAAAGATGCTGTGCAGAAAGTGGGAAGCTGGATCTAAGCATCATCTGGAGAATAGGCCTGGGATGCTGCTTAGCTGTCTTTTAACTAAATCCTTATTTCATATCAAGTCTGCAGTACATTTTCCTAAAACTTTAACAAGCTCTGGGTTTGGTAAGCTTTTGGTTCTTACTTCTGTGAGCAGGAAGGGTATGGATGCCCTGAATCTAGGAGGGTTGCATGCCTGAGTTATGGAATCAACAGGAGTGCCCCAGGTTTTCAGAAATGCCTCTGCATGTGGAGGGGATCCTACTGGTGCATGGGGAGTTGTGGTGAGGGGTGAGTATTACTCAGGTTAGCAACACAAGAGGTGGGAGAGGAAGTGGCTGTGGCTACTTAAATTCCTTTGGGAGGTTGATGAAATGCAGAATAGTGTAATGTTCACTTAAGTGTGATGTGGCTAGATAGTACCTCTGAACCTGCCCTTACACTAAGACTTCCAGGTAGGAGGTGGGCTATAGGGCTTACTAATAGGTAGAATGGAAATGTATAACCTTTCTTATAGGTAGGTTGAGAGTTGCTGTTCTTACATTTACAGATTAGAGGCTGGAACCTGGCTATCAACCTCTCTTCAGTCTGGTTTTGATATAGTGTTCTGATGTACACAACTCTGTTCTTAATGTACAATTCTTGTGTTCTCTCTGTCCTGTCTCCAAAGAAGTATCTCTTTCCCCTGCTTATTTTACTCAGAAGAATTTGTTAAGATATGAAGCCCTTTCTATTGATTCAAATGGTTGTTTCATCATGCAAAATGTCAGGTGGGTCTGTGAGTAAGGCTTGTGGGTTGATGTATGTTCTCTTTAAATAGCTAGAAACTGTACCTAAATCCCTTGGTGTGTATTGGATAAGCTTCTCTCTGTTCAGCAGTATTACCTGTGCCTTTGAGGCATTTTTGTTAATTGATCTTGAAGCAGGCTGTGTGGCTTTTGTTTGAATTAATTTTAAAATTGCTTTTTATCCACTCCCTAAAAATCACATGTGCAGCATTTTATTCTGTTAAATGTGGCCTTGGTTTTGGGTTGTTTTGTGTTTTGGTTTTGAGGTTTTTTTGTTTTGTGGTTTTGTGTTTTTTTTTTTTTTTTTTCTTAGTAGAAATAGTTTATTTAAAACACTCTGGTACATCGATTTGTAAGGATTGTGGAAAGCCATAAATATAAATTGAAAAGAAACCAGAGCGGTTTTGTTGTTTGTTTTTTTTCAAAATGGTGATCCAGGATATACTAATAGTGGTGGAAGAGAACAGTCTGGATAATACTCCTGAAAATTGTTTTTTACAGCCAGAGCTGCATTGCCATTACAAGTAGACAGCAGATGGCAGCATTAGACAACATGTGCTTTGTCCAGGTAGCCAGAAATCAAATGATTGCTTTCAGGTTTCTTTTGTTCTCCCCCTTCCCTTTTTTCTTATTTTTTGTTTTGTTTTGTTATACAAAGTAATGAGGAGCTCTACATTTGAACAATCTACAGGTTTCATCCTTCTCTTAAAAAATTAATTTGTGAAAAGATCTGTGTTTGTGCATGGTGCAATGTGCTAAGAAATTGTTCTCCAGAGTGAAAATGGAATTTCTTTGCAGGAGGGTGCAGAGTGAGGGGAGACACTGTTATTTCACTTGACTTAGGAGGTTTTGTCTTATCCCAAATCACATATATCTCTCCTTCCTCTACCTATGTACAGTACAAAATGTCATCTGGAAAAAAAAAAAAATTACTCATAATGTAGCGGCAAAACTGTTGCCTGGAGAGTGTGCCTGCTGAGAACCAGACGCAATTTGGAAACAGTAATAAGTTTCCCTTGATATGATTATTTTCCCTCTGCTTTAAGGGGGAGAGAGGATGGAGAAGTGTTTGTTCCTAATGGGAGTGCCCTTGAAAGAACAAGTAGGCGCAATCAAGGGAAAAATATACATATTGTGCAGTTAAGATTGCAGTTGTTCTACAGACTAGAATAGATTCTAGTTAAATTAGAAAAGAGGTGGATTATGTGCCTAAGTTCAGTGCAGCAAATGTCAGCATCTCAGCTGTGATGAGCAGTGTGTGGTGTTTGTGGCATGAGATTATTTTAGGGTGATTAGTCAATGTCTTCATTAATTTAGTGGGAAACAAGGCACTTGTACCATATGTATACGATCCTTAGTGCAAAGTATGCATTAAGCACCTTTTTTTCAATACTGATGCTTATGAGTAAGACCCCATAATTTTTTGGGGAGCAAAATGAAAAATGCACCTATGTAGCATTACCTACATTGGATACATACAGAAAGTCATCTTCGTTTTGCTGTCTCTGCTGGCAATATCCAATTACTCCTGCCTTAAGGAAACTGAATAAAATACTGTTGTCCATTTATGGCAGTCTATAAATAAGGTTGCTGCAACATAGGAGAAAATTCTTTTGCTGTCCTAAATAGCATAGTTATAAATATATTTTTTATCATGTAAGGGGGAGTTGGCATAGTTCCTTTTGTAGTTTGGAAATATATCAGGACCAAAGCGGTAGGCTTTGAAAGTCGTTTAGAAACTCTGAAATATCAACTTCTCCCTTCAAAGAAGGTCCAGGTAGATTTGAAGCGGATGTAAAACTGCAGGTGTGAATGATCCTTCCCCAAGCCAGTGAAAAAAAACAAAGTGGAGATAAATGGAATGATTTTTAAATGTTTATTACTTGTTCATAATGTAAATTCCCAACACCGTAGCTATGACACTATCAGTATTGTACTGGGCCTGATAGTAATGAATGTTGTAACATTTATCTTTGCTTTTTTGTCACTTATTTTATAGCTTTTTTACTTTCAGTAATTCCTGATGAGAGAATCCTTGGTAAATCAGGGCTTTGTATTCCAAATTGCCCATTACATTAGTGCAAGTCTGATGTATTATTCAAGCAAATCAGTAATAAAAGATTTAAGCCTTTGTCGGTTAGCTGTAATGACTTCTAGCCAAATTTCTAACTGTAGTTCACCCAGTGGTGTGCTGATGTGTCTTGTCCCTTCCTCTAATATATCGAAGCTTTTTCCCATGAAAAAGAAAATAAGAGGACTATCTTCCTTGAGACGTTAGGAACGTGGCAGCAGTACAAGTGTAGTCTGAAGGGGTTTGTACTGGTCATTGTAGTCCAAAAGAAAAGCAAGCTGTGGTTTTCACACTTCGAATATGTGGCACAAGGCACTAGGTGGCCATATATGATCCGTTCCAGTCTTGATTAGCTGATGTAAGTAAATCTACTTCTGCTTTGGATACCTGGTGCAGAAGTGCCAGCCTCCATACATTTCTGTGGCATGGTAGTGTGGAGTTCCCCTAACTTTCATGCCAAATACCAGATCAGGATGTGCGGTGAACAGCTGATTGGAACACTCGCTTTTTGGGACTGAGGTTCAGAAGTCTGCCCTGAAAAGCATTTATTCTGTGTCTGCAATGCATTTTCTTTTAACTGTAGTTTGCCCAACTCTTACTTGTTAGATGTTACGAGTTTTAGAGTTCTGTCATTTTTTGTATATGTTTCTGCACCATTTTTAGCATTTGTACATTAAAAACAGTGCAAGAGCATATTATGCAATACCAGTGTAAGATTGACAGATTAGCACAGGTTAAATTGTATATTGCTTATATATATTGGACTTTAAGAATATGATTTTTTTGGTGACATTTTCTTTTCAATTTCAATACAGGCTACAAGAAACAGAATAATTTTTAAAACTTTTTCAACTAAGGTCAATCTTCTGTCAGTCAAAATGTTCTTTTATGGGTTTTATTCTATGTTCCTGGCTTTATTGTTAGTAAATCTGTTATCTTGACTCTTGCTAGGAAACAAAATATTATTGCTAATTCTTGACTCTTGCTAGGAAAGAAAAGATTATTGCTAATTCTGTGTTTGGGCTCAGACTCTTCCAAAAATGTGATCATCTTTTTGCAAGGGCAGAGGATTTATGAGGAACTTTGCAAAGATAGCCACAAAAATATTTGTCATTTGAATGAGAACATCTGAATCTGTTGGATTTGAGCACAATTTACTGAATTTGGCTTCTGGGTTGCATGTTACATGAGAAAAGCTGCAAGGACTGGCATACTATTGACATCAGAAAACCTGGGCAAACTTATATTAAAAAAAAGTGTAACCCCACAAATATTAATACTTTCCTAGTGCAGCAGTATACAGACTTACCAGTGTCAATGAATATTGTTCTACTAGTATATTTCTTATTTCATGCTTCATTTTCTCTTCTCCCAGAGCTAGAAGTGTCATAAAGTGTTTTGCATTATAAGTACTAGGGATATTGTGTAGCGACAGTATTTGCCATGTTCTAAGAAATAGAAGATGCACAGTGAAATCTAGGAAATTGAATAGGCAGTTCCACCTCTTACCATTTTCCAAAAGAAATTGTGTGGGCATCAGGAAGAAACTGTCTGTATGTTGATGCCTCTTTCCCCCGTCTCTTTTTTCCCCATGCAACAAAACTGATAGATACACTCTATATAGATAGGTCTGTACGTAGGCTTTGCATATTTGTGTTCATGGTGGTTAAATATTCAGGTTCAGCCTAGCTATCAAGAGGCGGGGAAAGGGAAAAATACAGTAAAGTAGTGGCTCAGCTTCTCTCAAATGGGTTTTAATTGAGCTTGTTGTGATAAAAAGCTAATACTAGTTGTTTCCTAGAGATGACTAATTCTAAGTTCCTGTTGTAAACTGAGAAGATAGGACTGTAGTCAGGCTTGTAACAAAATATGGGACCAGGCATTTGCTTGCTGACTAAGTATTTTAAATACATTGAGTTATACTGGGAAGAGGAAAAAAGCCACTTATTTTTGTTACAGATTGTACACTTAAGGGTAACAAATAGGAACACTATGGGTGTTGCTAGACAAATATTTTTAACAGGGTTGTTTCCCGCTGTAGTTCTTGGAACAGGAAGTAAACATCTGTATCAGAGAGTATTTGCTGTTACCACTGATAATTGCAATGATTCTCTTCTATGAAAGCTACTTAACTCCAACAACATATTTAACTACGTATTTTAACATATTTGTATGGAGTGCATACAAATAAGGTCTATTTTCGGTAGTATTCTATACTTCTTTTCTGCATTGATCAGCTGTAATACATTCTGAGTACTTCTGTATATCATTGAAATGAAAGATTTTATGGCATCTTAAGAATGAATGTTTATGCTTCCAGCTTCTTACATTTTTTCCCCCAAGTTTTCTTTGATTGACGTATGGCAAGGTGGAGAAAAAGGATAGTCCTAGAGACCAATGGTGTTCAAAATACCAGTGTCTGAAAATGTTGCCTCAAATTGGAAGATTATTCAAGCAGAACAAATGAGAACCAAAAATGCAGATTCCATCACTAAGTCTGCACTTCATGTCTCACTGAAGCAGGGAACGTTAATAGATCTCCTCATGTTACTCTGTCTGGTTAGCTATTGGGAAAAAAATGAGCCTTTCCTGCTGATGAGTTAGAGGTGTGTGCATTAACAGTCACAAATGAAATGTAAAGAAGTTGGGCAGTATTTTCTTACTATTTCTGTTGTTTGTATTTATATTTGAGTGCATTTAAAAAGGGTCGTAATGTTTATTTGTGAATATCTTATGCTTAGAGCTTGGGAATTTATCTTCTCACAAGGGTTTCAGGATAGGAAGTGGCAGTATTGACAATAGTGCTCAATTTATTCTTATCCCCCAAACTGGAAAGTATTTACCTACTAGAACACCACTGAAACTTAAGTGTGGTTTCCCCCCCACCTCCATTTTACAACCTTGGAAACTCTGGCAGACTAATAGGCTCAAAACAGTCACACAAGAGTGGATCTTATTCAGTGGAGTGTAAGTGGAACTTTTTCACTCTGTTAGTGAAAAAGCAAAACACAGGAAAATCTTTGTATAAGTATCTATATGACTGAGTCTGTAGTGAGCTTCAAAGGTCTTGCATCTGAGGAAAGTGATGACATGAAGAAAGTGTTCAGCGTGGAAGATCATGTAGAGATCAAGAGAACTGGAAACAAAGTCAGCAAAGTAACATTTTTAAAGAAACCATTGTGTAAGAAAAATAGTAGAAGATATGTTGAAAACTATGTTTAACATTAAAGGCTTTAGGAACAGAAGGCATGATGGTGAGAGCTCAAGGAGGAACCAAAAGGAACAGTTAAGGTCATAAATATGTGATGATAACTGTAGCAGAATATTAAGTAAAAGAGAAGCTGGACTTTGTAGGACTGAGTGAGGAGTGGATCATGAATTTCAGCGTAAGGTACCATGGAGAGAAGCATTACATCACTGACAGGCTATATCTAGCACTTAACGTTATGAAAGCTGAGGGCATGCATTTATACTGGGAGCAGTTCTGCTGCTAGATTTAACATTTCTCTTAGGGGTGTGTACACCGCCTTTTTGATTTGGTGCTGATTTCAGTAGAGGCTGCTTCTCTAAGTGAAACTCAGGATCATCAGTCTTGCTATAAGAACCAAGCCTCACTAATAGATCTATTTCTAGCTCTTCTAGTTGTGAAGAAGGTGGCCCTTCCTCTCTCCATCAGTATGCTGCTGAGTTGCATGGCCTATGGCTATGCAGACTGAAAAAATATTGAAGAAGTCTGAGCTGCAGCATTCATCTTTGAGAGGTGACTAGACTTCCTTGCCTCTGTCCATCCATTTCAACACCAAACCTTCCACTGAAAATAAAAACTTTTCTTAAACATAATTCAGAGCCTCATAATAAAACGTGTCATGTGGTTAACCTTTAATACAGTGTAACATTTAAACAATAGTTTGCATATTTTTCTGGTAAATTACTACATAAATATTTAGATTAGGTGTGAATAGGGATATGGCATTATTTATGGATCCATATTTCTCTGGCATTTCGGATACATGGTTGTTTTGCTCCTTAATAAATGCAGACATTAAAAGAACAAGCACATACAGAGTGCTAATTTTAAAGCTTTACAGCTCAGGGGAGAAAAATCTCCACGTTTTGTTAGAACTGCTTGTCATCTCCTGTTGCATGATAGAGAAATCATTTAAAACACTTGCATTTGCATTAAGCTCCTTTATTTCTGATACTTGTCATGGAGTGACATGTCTCACCTGCTAGTGCAGATTGGTAGCAGAGCAACCTGTCAGATCTGAAGATGTTTTGGTGCTGTCTGTTCCCTCTCACTTCAGAGGCAGATGTTTTATGGTACACTTACTGCTTTAATTTTTGCCCCTATCTTGCTTCAGTTCTCTCTCACTGTAATCCTTGGAAGGGGAAGGCAAGAATATATGAAATGCCTTAGTGGTGAAAACTGTCAAAGAGAAAAGCACAGGTTCATTTTTTTTTTTTTTTCTCGTTTAGCTACAGATCAGACTGTTAGGGAGACTGGCCACAAAGCTACATTGCCAGTACAGGGCACAGCAGTTCAGAAAATGGTTCTGAAACAATAGGATGGCAAGCTGTTGTGGAACCACAAGATCTGTAGGATCTTGTATTCCAGTTCACTGAACTGTTTAGTGAACAGTCTTGTGTTTTGAACTTCTGCAAGGAAAGTAGCTCTCTAGATTTTTATTTTTTCTGTATGTTCCTCTTTTTGAAAGCCAGTCAATTCTAGTTTAGGGCTCTTGCAAGGTGTTCACATACACTAATTTTCCTTTCCTACCTGTTGCAAGAAACGAGCATTCCCATATAGCTTGGTGTGCAGGTTACCTTGGTGACCTATTGGTGTGGAAAATACCCCAAATTTCTCTGATATTTATCCCCTATTGTATAAAATCTTTTAGTGTTGAATATTTTTCTCCATTTCCTTGTTGTGTCTTTGGTTTGATGGCTCAGAAATTTATTTTAATCAGGAGAATGTATTTTACAAGAAGGCCTTTTCAGTACCTGACTTGACTAAGGTCTTCCAATCATCCATGGTGTCATTATCTGCAGACCCACTGGATCACAGATTCTTCTGGTTTTGTTTTTAAGGAGAGTGGTTGTATGCGTGGAGGCATCATACTGTGATTCTGACTGTATTCCAGTAAGTAAAGAATTTGACAAAGAGCTATTTGCTTACTCAAATGTTAATCCTGTCAGAGGAGGGTATCTAAAAGTATCATTTTCTTGCTGCTGGTAGCTGTCTTTATTCAAACTCTTTTCAGCTATTTTTTCTTCTGATGATCACTTCCGAGTTTAGATTTCGGAATTCCTGTCTTCTGGAGTAACAGCACTCCAGCACTGATATCCTCAAGGCTAACACTTAGCAATGTTTCTCTAAGGGGAATGGAGAATGTGGGGGGAAAAAAGTCCTAGCTTTGGAGAAAAGCTTTTTTCTCTTCCCCACCAACACATTAGACTTCCTTGGCTGATACGCATCCAGCTGGATATCTTGGCAGTGCTCCATGTAAGAAGATGAGATTACCTCCGGAATGCCAGCTATTCTTCTGTGGTAATAAATGTGAGGATATAGGGATGAGTGTTTTTCTTCCAGGAGTTTGCACTTCCAGAGCCCCATGAAACTTCTTTTTACCTGAAGTCATGTAAACTTCCAAAAAGACAATAGTAAATGTGAACGGGTCACTGTCACTCTGGGGATAGGCTTCCTTGCTTTCCTGGCAAGACCCTTTTTCTAAGACAAAGCTAATTAGCCAGAGTAAACACCTATGTCTCCACGAATAGTAGAAAATCCCAGGAGCTGTATATTTGGCTCCTGGAAGTTAAGTTTTTGCAATCAGTACATTGCAGTTGAATCATTCCAGGTAATTCGTTTTCTTCCTCTTCAATGAATATTAACCATTTGATTTGGAAATCTTTTTGTGCTGGACAGGGTAGCTGCAGAAAGTCAAGTGTGAAGGGAAGGGGTTTTTGTTACTGTGTTTTCTAACAATTTATGAGTGGTAGCAATTATCTTCAGATGGTTGGAGAAGACATATCTTCACTATACTTAGCAAGTTTTAATATATTTTACCTGTTAGTTTTACTATGATGAGAACATAAAATGTCTGTATGGGGTCAAACCACCAAGTTTAGTGGTTTAGCTCTGACAGTGGCAATAACCATGTGGCAAAGTAGCAGGATAAGCAAGTAGCAATAATTGCCCCAAGGAGTCTCCCTATGCCCGGAAACCTGTAATTCAAAGATGGAATCAGAATCTGTCTCTGTGTGTGGGGGGGCACTGGGTGTTTTTATTTGTTCTTGTTATGAATTTGTTTAGCTGAGTCCCTGTAAACTTTAAACCTTCACAACCTCCTGTGGAGAGCAGTTCCACAGCTTAGGGGAACTCTGTGAAAACTCTTGTCCTTTTATGTGCCTGGAACCTGGTGAGTAAAAGTCCAGAAAAGCTTGTAAACACCTGAATCCATTTGTTCAGTTTCTGCACAAATGCATGTTCTCTGTTGTGAAATGCTTCCAATAGAAATTTTCTGTCTTACTGGGTCCTGTATTTATCTGGCTCATAACAGTTCTCCTGTTTGTGCGAGAATAAGGTCCAGCCTGATCCCTTTGGTCTACTGAGAATATAAAAATTATATTTTTATTATCTGATATTTTTATTATCCTATTATCTGATTGCCTCCCCTTTATATAATATTAAGGCACATTGTTCTAGGCTGCCTGGTATATCTTCAGACACAAATGTATGTAATCTGGGACAGCGTTGTACTGTCTGTATCAGACAGCTTCCTTTTTTTCCTCTGATGATCCAGAGCTGGAGAATTTTAAAATGCCTGGTAATTTGAGGAGCTGTGGTTCATTTTATCTACTTCTAAATCTCAGATTTTCAGGAGGAAAGAATATCATTATTCATTAGGTTGGGAGGGTAGTTTCCTGTCTTAGAGCATGTGGAAGTGTTCCCTTTTGGTCTCTGTGTGAGGGAACTGAAGTCAAGAGATAAAATATGGAGTGTTGGCAAAACAAATTATTTTTATTTTTAATTTGTCTTGAACAGCCCCGTTTACCTAGCCATGTCTTCCATATTGAGCTGTGAGGCTTATTTTTGAGTACTGTCACTGCAAAAAAAGCCTACCACCAGGAAGAGCAGCAGAACACACCCTGTTTCTGACAATACTATTTGAGACCTTAGTGCTGTAAATGATGTAGAAATGTGCATGTATTAATGAGGGGTATAATAGGTTTCAGTGAAAGTGGGAGATAAGATGTGTTAATCTTGTATATTAAATAGTCCTACAACAATGAACCTTATAATGAGGCTCTTATTAAATCTTTTCTTCACTGGCATCAGTTCAGTGGAACCAGTGCTTTTCAGTTTGGTGTGTTTCAGGCCAGTTTTTACAAGAAAGAACCCAATTTCTGAGGCCTTTGTTATTTTGAAATTCTTATCTAATTAGAGGTGTGTACAACACGTGATGGAAAAGAAAATCTTTGGAGCACTCTGACATGGAATACTTTCCTTTCTTTGTGTTTGGGGGCGCCTCCTTTAAAATTAGCATTAGTGTGCTTCTATGGAGTTTGGTTTGACCTCAGCTGCCTTTTAGGAAAAGGAGCATTGCGTTTCTCTCATCAACAGTGTGCAAACAGATTGTGTTTTAACAAGGTTAGAAAGACTGTCAAAATAGCAATAGTTTTAAAAGAAAATATTAAATTATCTAGAATGATCTGCCATTCTTACATTTTGTGCTGTTCTAGCTATAACTCTGAAGGCAGTTCCATAAGAAAGGCAAGATTTCTTGACTTACTGGCATTTAATTTTTTTCAATTTTGGTCCAGCAATGTTTACAGATTTTTTTATCTCTCCACGTTGCACCATTTGCAGATAGTCAGATTAAAATCTACATGTTCCTGTCTGAGTTTGTTCTAGTTTAGAAGGGTGAAAAAGAAAGTTGAAATACCCAAGCCTGATGCAGTGTGAAAGATATGAGAGGCAACTATATGAAGAAGCAGCAAATGAAATCCCCATAGAGGCCAGATTTCCTTTCCTGTACAGACCCGAACAAGGAATCTCTTGTGGTACGAGCTTGGCTGAAGGAAAGTCTGCTTTTCTCCAGCAGCATTAGTCCCATTAGAGGGCTGTAAGGAAAAGGTTCAGCAAGAGACATCAAGTATATGAAATTAAGAGTGATGATTGATTGTTTCCTGTGAGGAAGCAACAAGACAGACACCACTGTGTATTCTCAGCTGATCTCCATTCTGATAGTAACCGAGACCAAACCTGATTCGCTTTGTTATAAAATGAGTTGATGTTTTGTGATTTTTATATTCTCATTCCCTGCAAAGCAGACCCCTTTTTTGATTTACTATGCATGTTCTTTAATTGAGATGGAGATGCTGCAGCTCTGCTCTCAATAAGTTCAGGTTTTACATTCCATTTCTCATTTCCCTCTTCATCCCCTTTCCTCCATGCATCTGACTCTGAGCTCACATTTATCCTGTTAAATAACTCCTCTTACTGTGTCTACACGTTAACAGGCTGAGCATCCTTTCTCAGATACCTCAATTCCCATATAAGCTAAAAGCACCTTATCTCTCCTCGGGCTTCTGCCAGGAGCTCTGTTGTCAAATTAAAGTAAAGAACATGGCTGTTTTAATATCGAGTAGTACTGATATGACAAATGGCTTTGTGTAAACAGTAACGGTAGCTAATGTGAAAGTTTTTTATTTCTCACAAAGGCCTGCAACTAAACCAGCAAGTATTTCCAATGATGGGTATTTTATGTAAAGTTGTGACAGCCTGTATGGATGGAAGGGAGCGTAATTTGACGAGGAACGGTAGCAGGAGGATTGCACGGTGGATTTTCATGTTTCAAAGCGATGTGTTAGATCCCTCTCTGTAAGAAAATTAACCTCAAAATTGGACAAGTGCTCTGTGCAAGTTCGGTGAGGAGAGCGGTAATATCCACCGAGGTCACTAGATGGAGCGACAGGTCTATTTTTCTTGTCACGGGGGCTGCCCAGTGCTTTTGTCGGCTTTACAGATGCACATATGGTAGAATATTATCATTTTATGGTTACAATTATGAGCAATTTGATAGAAAATGAAAGCTAAATTATGCAGTGTTCCTTTTATTTGTTTAATTTTGCACTCTAAATATGTAAAGGGAAAAAATAGCACTCTTTTTTTGTGGATGGTGATAGGTGCAATACATTCTTTTGGCTTCATATTCTCACACAACACAGGTTGAGATTATTTTCTGACGTACATGATGAAAGTGTGATGTTGTTCTCAGATGCTGGGACTGTTTTGCACAAAAATTATATATGGCTGAATCTCCAGGCTCCTTTTTTCCGTAAAAACGGATCATACATTTACCAGCTGATAGACAAATACATAAGTAACAAGTTCCTTAACAGTTTCCATTGGAAGAGTCTGGGTGACTGTGCTGTCTAAGCAAATGCCAAGGGAAATCTTTAAATCCTGAAAGATACAGTAGATGTTGGCAGAGCTCCCCTGAAAGGAGCGGGTGTGTTCTGATCAAACTCTTTCTTGCCAGTGCAGGAAAATCTCCTGCCGTCGCAGTTCTTAAGCCAAAAGTAAAAAAAAAAAAATTATGCCCCATTCCAGGACCGGTAGCTTGTTATGATGATCTGTGGGATCTGTATTTTGTGTACTCAGGTTTTCAGTTTTTCTGTCATCCGATTCCTTATTTTCATTATTATGAAAAGACATGTTTTCACCAGTGTGTGTAGTGGCATACCTTGCCTTTTCTGTGTTGCATTCTTCCCTCCTTTTCACTAGAAGAAATTTGTAAGTACAGTCAGGCTGCAGAATAAACCTTTATTTTCTTTTTTCTTTGCTTGTAAGTATCCTTTTGTTTGTATTAATGAAGATAAGGCTGGAGATGTGTTTTCCACTTGGAATGGAAAGTGCAGGCTCTGAGATGGTTTTTGCATTTATTGATCCAGGCACATCTGCTGGCATATGATGGCATGTGATATTTTTGTCCTTACCCACCTTTGAACCAGAGAACATGGCAGATAAGCTGTCCGGTTTGATTGGCATAGCCTGTGGAAAGGATTTTCCATACATAGGATCAAATCCCGTACCCTAAACTGCTTTTGCATTTTGCAAGTATAATAGAGACTTCTCTGAGGTCATGTGCTATGTTGGGAATTAGTTTTAGGTTTAAATGCTTTCCTTGCTCTCTTTAAATCATACTGGATATCTTTTTGTTTGGCCAATTTTAGATGCACTGTATTTATATTGTGCATCTCAGTATTTTTCAGTATGTTTAAAGCAACCTTGGGAATTTCAACATCTAGGTGGAATAGAACATCTTGGTAGGTCATATAAAACTCAGTGTGTCTATAAAAGAAATTAAAAAAATTACAAGTCCTAGGAATAAATCATCCCAGAGGATTTAACCAGGGTCAGAACCCTTGTATCTTTCATTCTGTTTTTTTTCTTTAGGATCAATTTTAACAGTTTCCCTACAGGTGGTATGAGTGGACATGGAAAGATTATTTTTTAAAAATAAGTCATTTGGCTGTTTAGGAAACTGTGGTTTTTATTACTGTTACCATCTGACATCAGTAAGTTCAGAGACTAGATTTGAATTTGATGTTTTACATATGCTTCCTGAAAACTCCAAAGACTGCCCTGGCTTTGTCCCTAACTTTGTTCTTAACTCTGTAGCTTTTCTTTAGGTACGTAACCATAACTTAACTAATTTGTATGCACCATATGCAGTCTTGGCTCACTTCAAAGTGTAATCAAGTCATGAACTAATTACAATACCATATTCCCAAAGAATGTAAATTTAATTTCTCTTCCAACAGAATGGGAAAGTATTAAGCAATTCCTGTATATTAGAGATGTGGCATTCAACAGCATAATGCTGATGCTTCAAACAGAAGTGAAGTTCTTAACTTTTGTGGACCTTGTGACCTTTTTCCCTATGCATCTTCCCTTTTTATTCTTGCATCTTGAGTTAATTTACTGACTGGATAACAACATTAAAATATTCAAGTGTAAATTAGAATGTAAGTGTTTGGCCTCAGATTGGAGATCACTCTATCTTATTGTATGTGACTTGCTTCTTTATAGTGTTTTCAGAAATGTGCTTCCTGAGCATTTTGGATCAGAAAGAGATTGTGTGTTTTGAATTGAAGGCTCACAAGGTTCAGACCTGCACCAGATGATTTCTTTAATGCATTGCAAAGTGGATGTGCAGAAAGTTCCCTACAGGTCCTTAGCATCACTGTGCCAAGGAGTCCACATAAACTCAGTTATATAAGAATGAGCGAAGTGAAGTTGTTCATAAAACATTTTATTACCCTCAGTCTTTGCAGCATCTTCAGAGTTTAGATAATAAACCTTCATAGAAGTTACTCGTCTTTACCCTTTCACAGAACAATGATTCACATAGGTTCAAGCCACTTACTTTATTTCTCTTAATTTTAAAGGCAGAAGAAAGGTGTTAGGGTTGATTTTGTTCTGTGCCTGGGTAGTTTGATTTTTGAAATGCAGTCCTGTTGTTGCTTTTTTCAGATGAGGTTGTCAAAGTGCAGGACTGTATATGTATTAAACACAAGTTTAATTTTAAAATTAAATGTGGGTCAGCTTCCAATGAGGTATGTAATTGTTTAATACTGAAGGAAAGAGCTTAGAATATCTTAGTTTATACTTTAAAGTGTTCCTTTTAGATGTTAATTCATTAATACCAGCAGTTTATTTTTATTCATATGACTTTTCATATATAAGTAGTTGAAGCTGCACTATTTTAATCCTTTATTTGGTTACAAAGAAGAGAGCCTGCAGGTGGAAATCAGAATGACACACATACTGCTTCTTTCCCAAAAGGCATGGTATCTTTTGCCTATTGATATGCAAAATATTAAGGTAGAAAATAAAACTCATTGCCTCATGTCAAAATACTGAAAAATATATGCTTGGGTGATGCATGGAAAAATGTGGGCCTACTTCAAGCTGAGCGTGCTTGTAGTGCAGTTTGCTAAAAGGCTGTTGTAGGCCTTTAGGGCTCTGCAGACTCTGCAAATTCTGTTCCCTTGTATTATGAGCATTTAAATGTAGCTTAAGCCTTATTGTAGATATAGATATAGTATTATACCTGTATAGTATTGGAGACCCAGATATGTTGGGTCATTGAGCTTGGTGAAATGCTTTCTTATGCTTGCAGCAGCATGTTAAGGCATTTTTGGGCTACTGAGTAACAGTTCGGTGGGATGCCATAGTAGTACGAAGTGCCAAAGTTATAGATGCAGAGGTGTGTCTATTAAACAGATGTGAGCTTGCTTTGACATTGTTCAGGTTGCCAGACACAGTCCAGCTGCATTCTGGAAACGGTGTAGTGTTGGTGTTGCAGCCAAACCGAGAAAAAAACCCCACAGAAACATAAAAGCAAAGCAAATTAGATCAGGCATGAAGTGCTTGGTGCTCTGTACTGTGGCTGTGCACAGGTCCTTGAATAGGTCTAGCTTATGCACACCTAGTTGTAGGGCAGGAGGACAAGATCAGGACTGCCTGCAACTTATCTGGGTAGATTTTTCTTTGGAGACCAAAGACCTCTTTTTCAGTGCTTAGCCTAACTTCAGCAACTTAGTAGCAGTGGTACTTCCTCAACATCTCCTTCTCAGTCTAGTTTTGTCTTGAAGGGACTACCTGAGGCAGTGAAGAGAGCTCAGTCTTTGCTGAAACTGCCAATATGATGATAACTAGTCAGCTTTCTAGATGCACACCTTTAAGCAAGGATTAAAAAAAAAAAGTGCTTTGTGGCTGCTAGATCATGATTGCAGATGTCAAAAAATTTTCTTCATCATGTGCTGAAATCATATCCCTAAAGATTTCTTGTCTCTCTACAGCAAAGTGTAAGTTATTGCTATCTTATTTAAATTTAAATCTAACTTCTGTCTTGAGTTTTTCCTTCCTTTGCTTGCTTTATTCATAAAATCATAGAATCTTTGGGTTGGAAGGGGCCTTTAAAGGTCATCTAGTCCAACCTCCCTGCAGTGAGCAGGGACATCTTCAACTTGATCAGGTTGTTCAGAGCCCCAGCAGCCTGACCTGGAATGTTTCTAGGGATGGGGCATCTACCACCTTCCTCTTTGCATACCTGTAATAGCTCTAAGTCTCTAGAGAATCTTCCACTGAATATAGGGGCTGATGAAACTGGAGCATTCTGTTGCTGAAGATGGAGATTTAGCTCTTGTGTTCTTTTCTGGATGTGGATCAGAGTATGCAGCCTTGAATGAAAGGACGGTCCAAGTCAGAGCTACAGTCAGGGACTATAGGTATCAGTCATCCCTGGGCATCTTGTTCAATGCTCAGGAAGTCTTTTAGGGCTTGTCTGCATGGGTGAATGCAGGCAAACTTGCACTCTAAGCTAATCAGGTACAAGATGAATCTGGTCTGGTGGTGCTGTGCCTGAGCTGTGCTAACTTACCGTACTGCTGCAAGACTTGTGTCCTGGAGCTGGCTTGTGGACCGTGGGATTGCTGGGCTGCACCTGTGTTCACAGACATGCCCAAAGACTCCCTGTGCCACAGTTTTTCCATGTGTAAAAAGGGAACACTAGAGCTTCTGCCTGTACCAAAAATGCTTGTGACAAGCCATTGAGGAAGGAGTCACTAGGTGAGGAGTTCTCACAAACACTCTGAAAATACAAAAAGGCCTTTGTTATTATGTTGATTGATTGCCAAAAAATCTCATTAGTAGTGTTGTCTTCACTTGCTAATAGCTTCTAGAAAACCTTTTTCCAGCCCCAGGTTTCTGTGATTGGAGGCTGCTTTAATTATTTTTTTTTCTTTAAAATAAAGTGAGGTAAAACTAAACATTTCTTCTTGAATGATACAGGCTAAAAAAACCTTTCTAAAGACAAGGTCCTCTACCTTATTTCCTTTCTTTTTTTTTCTAAAAGTGATCTAAGAAAGGCAGAACTTCAGCAAATACCTCTTGTGGAGCAGTGTTGTGTTGGCTTCATTTGAAAACTTCAACTATAGATGAAGAGACCAATGGGTGTTTGAACTCCTGTAGCGTGAACATTGCTCACAGAAGGATGTAGAGGCTGATGTGTAGAATTCAAAAGCTTCCTAGGAAGTTGATGAATGCTCTAAACCAAAACATTTCAGATTTTAAGCTGGGCTTCACTTATAGTCAAAGCAGCAGTGCAAACAGTGTAATGGCAACAGTACAGAAGGTCAGTGGGTATGCTAGAGGTTGGCACTTTTTCTCCTACCTATTTTTTTGCCCCCCCAGTTTCTGGGGAAGCAAGGAATGGTAGCTGTCTGTCCTACATCAGCTTGTCAGAGGGCTTAAAGTATTTCAGCAAGGAGTAAGCTAGGAGTAGTTGCTGTAGTCATGTTTTAAGCCTGAGGCTTAAAAGTGGAACTAGAGAAAGAATAGGGTAGAGACTTTGCAAGGTGGTTGGACACTAGCAGTTGCTAGTGTTTTCCGTCTCCCAGCTGCCTGTTCCCTCTGCTCCCTTTATTCCAGCTCTTGTGCTTGACTGACCCTTAGCCTTGCTGGGTCAGTTTGCTGAGCCCTTGGAGCGAGTGAGAGATTTGGAAGAGCTGTAGAGCTGGTGCAGATGGAGGGAGGAAGGGAGGGAGACTGTGGGGCTGAGTGTGTCTTTGGCAGCAGTTGAGTATTAGGTTGGCTGTGCCTTCTCCTGAAGCTTCACTCCTAGGAAAAGCTCTTTGTTCCCTGCCTAATGTCCCTGTCCCTGGAAATCTGCTCCTGTCATCTGTAAGTGTGCCACCACTGCGTGCTAGCAGTCCCTCTTCTCAAAGCCAACTTTATCTCCACTGAGGTTATTATCTCTTAAGAGCCATAAATGAACTCTTAATTCTGTGGCTTACATTCAGTGGTGAAATGAACGCATTTATTCAATAAAATATGTAGTACTTTCAATATGACATGTAAATGTGGCTGTTGAAATCCTAACCTTTCCATTTCTGATTTTGATTTTTTTTTTTTGTTGACCCCTGTTTGGATTCTGAGACTATGGTGGCTGTAACAATATGTTGCTTAATGTAGAGTGATTGTGTGAATGAACAAGGTTTTAATCTTCTAATATAGGAAGTTTTAATAGTTACAGTGCTGGCTGAATCTTAGAAGAATTTCAGGGGTATCTCGGCTGCCATTCAAGTTCATGTTAACTATTGCCCTTCCCACTCATGATCATATAACCGCCCCTTGGAGAATCAGAATTTTCTTGCATGCTTTCCTAATGTTAATTTAGCATGTCACGTTTTAAGCTGTATTTTAAATAAATTTGGCAGCTGTAAGCAAGAGGTGGTGGCATCATGTGCACAACAAGGGCTCTGCAGTCTGTAAAACACAACTTGGACATCTCTTTTATGGTACACTTGTGCCACATATATGCTAAGCTTGGGAGCGAGGGCAATCTTGCCTAGCTTTCCAGCAGGACTGATGTTAACACTGTGGCAAGAGTGAGGGTAGGTGCATGGCCATCACTTATGTGCCCCAGGGCTGCTTAGGGTACTCATTCCTTGTGCCAGCAGAGTGCCAGGTGGAGGGAGAGGAGGATAAAATCTGTTTTGTGGGGAAGGGGTTGCTGGAAGCCAAGTGAATTAAGAGGGCTGTAAAAAACTGATAAAGATAGGACTGTCTGTTTTTATATTCTGCCACATAACATGGATTTAAATGAATTTCCCTATAATTTGTCTTAAAATACCGACAGTTAACTCTTAGGCTGTATAAATGAACTGGCTTTTTCTAGAGTAAAATTCATGCCCTGCGTCCAGGCTAATATGTTCACTTACTATAAACATTACTGCCTATGGTTACAACCGGAATAAAAAATTCCTTATATATACATCATAGCTGGCAGAGACTCCTGAGACCACCACAAATCACTTCAGCATTTTGGTGCTCTCTGAAGAAATGAACTGAAATGTAAAACAGCTCAGGCTTCAGGCAGGCTGACTCTGGAAAGCAGTTAGCTTGTTTAGACCATTGTTTGTACCCTCCTGTATTTCCACGTGCTGAGCAAAGGTGTTCTAGCAGCTCTCTTGATTGATTTAAACTTTGGGGTTTAATAACCTCCCATTTCTTCCTAAAACATTTTGCTTATCCTCTGTGTAGCTTTTTATTTAAGGTAAAGAAAAACAAACAAAAAAACCTTGGTAAGGCCCCTCCTCCTCCAAAAGAGCAAGAAGAAGAGGAAAAAAAAAAACCTCAGGGTCATAACAGGGAATAACAAAGCAGTGAGTTATTTATGCAGCCATGATTGGCAAAAATGATTGCAACATGAATTTGCCCAGAAGCAGTGATTAGATCATAAAAATGTTAAGGAAATCTGTAACTCAACACCATTTTATAGATTGAAGAAGTTTCTGTTCCCTACCTTAATTGCGGTGACTTGTTATTAAAGTATTTATTCAGAGTAATCTCTTTGGACAGCGAGCCCTTATCCCATCTGCATGCATAATTAAAAGTGAGGGGGGAGAGAGGGGAGCATAAATGGTTTACCATGCTACATGAGCAAGGGAGGGAATTACACAATGACAGGTGAAGAGCAGATTTATCTCTTGTTGGATTTTCAAAGCTGCAAACGAGGCAGGACACTGTTGCTTGCTAATATCCTTGCAAACACCACAGTTGCTGCTTCTCCTGATTACTGTCCAGAACTCATTGCTGGTCTCTGAAAGGCCTGTAGTGCTGCATCTGTGGCTGTGGGTTTTGGAACCGTTGGTGCTCAAGCAAAGAGACTGGATTTGGGTATGTGGGCTTGTGAATCCATGTCTGTGCTTAAAAATGGACTATTTACTTACTTGGCTGGCTGTTTATTTATTTATAAATAAACATTACTAGTGTCTGGCTTTGCTGAATACATATCAGAGGGTCGTAATTGTTCCAACTGAAACAATGTCATCACCTGCCTCCTGCTGTTGTCCCTTTTCCCATGATAAAAGAATTTGGTGCAATTCTTCTTTTTCCGCTCTCTGAGTAGAAAGAAGGTTGTACTTGAACATTCATCTCTAGGCAGATTTATCATCATTAGGCAGTACTCAAACACACAGTATCTGTTTTTAAATTGAACTGTTACGGATCTAAATCGGATTTACACAGTGTAAGTTGGTATATATTTAACTATTTGCTAAAGAGTATTTTTCCTTAACTTCTGATGTCTCACCTCTGCAGCAGCAGTACAGAGAATGCCAGGAACTTTTGAGCCTTTATCAGAAGTACCTAGCTGAGCAGCAGGAAAAACTATCGCTCTCTCTGTCTGAACTCAATGCTGCCAAGGAAAAGGAGCAGAAGGTAACCTCTTTTCTCCCATCTCCTTTTTTAATGATGTCTTTGAAACGTCTTTTCTTTTTTACTGGAATTGCAACTTTAAGTGTGTTGTCTTGCATTATACAGTGTCAAATACTGTTTTGTGATTGGCTTCCTATGAGTCTTTCCCTTAATACACGGATTGCAGGAAAAAAAAAAAGAAACCCCGAGTTTTGGGTTGATAAAATGGGTGAAGTTAATTGACCATGTTGTAATGGAGTAGGAGTCATAGGAACCTATGCGTTTGCTAAGGAGACAGTTAAGATACCCTTCTGTTTTCTGTCCTGTTTCTTAAACAGTAAAATAATTGCAGTGACTATAGATACAGCCTTTCACATTTTCACTCTGGCCTTTGATAATTGAAAAGGACATTACAGATGATGTATTTCGTCAATAAGTGCTTTCTTAAGTCTGTAAGGCAGCCCATCTGATTTGAGCTACCTATAATTATATATGCAGTTGAAAAACAGAAAATGTTGAGTAGAAATAAAACATGTTAAATTAAGTGGTAAAACGTTTCTCAGATGCATATGCCCAAAGACTTGAACACATGGTTGTTTGAGATTTTTTTCCGGATAGGCAAGTACTTGATTTGTATCCCTGCTGATAGCGGATTGTACCAAGAAATGAAGGCTACTTGTGCAAGTGCTCTACCTAATGCTTTTACCTGCTATTCTGTTTCAGTAGCATCCATCTGCAGATCTCCAGTCTACCCTGCCCAAGACTACTACTTTTTTTATAGGTTGGGCCCTTGATCCTTTCTTTGCTGGAAGAGTCTTAAAGGCTTATAACAGGGCTAGAAGTAAAGTCTTCAGCACAAAATATCCAGAAGGTGGCTTGATTCTGGTTTCTCAGTGGTTCCCTACTATACAAAACTGCACAGACAGGTCCTTCATCTCAGGAGCCTGTGAAGGAAGGGGTGCATTTTTAATTCTGTTCAGGAAGCAGGTAGCAATACTTCTCTGACTTTTTTGGCATCAAGAATAGTTTTTTATCTTGAGGATGGGGTTTTTTTGGTAAAATATGTTGTTGGACACTGAACTGTATGTCAGGTTTGTAGCCTTTATGAACATTTTATTTCCATTATTTTGTATTTTTATCTGCCATCTATTTTGTAATGGCATTGAGTTCAAAACAAGAACTTTTCTTTCTGAGAATGCATGATGCCTGTGTTCTTGCCTGTGATATGCAGCTTGCAGGGGATCTCTGTGGAAAACAGTCCAGTGGAGCCCATGTAGTCCAAAAGCAGCATGGCAACTGTGTTTGGGATGATGCCAATAATTCTTTTGGGTTTTGCCATGCTTAACCTTTCACCTTTAGCTTTTCAACTTTAAATACACGTATCTTGTACTAGGTTAGTGCCTAGTATAAAGTTATACGGTATAATCACATCTACAGTGCTAAAGTATAGAAGCAGATAATAGGAAACCTTCATCCCATTAACTATCAAATCAGCATCTGATGGTACAGCAATCCATGTTCATCTCCTCGTGTTCTTCTGTCTTCCTAATCGCTTTATCAGTGTATACACAGAGACTTCTCTGAACTTGTTTTCAGATTTCATGTGCAAAGTTCTATCAAGCTTATCTTTGATCACGTTATTTCTTTCCTCTTCCACACTTACAGGTGCTTTTGTCCACAAATGCAAATTCAGATACTCTGTTGAAGTTTGCCTTGACATTTCATTTATGGTTACCTAGTCTACAGCTCCAGCCTAGCAAGTCTGAAATTACCCTAGGCTTCCTGCCCTCTGCAAAGCGTTGTAGGCATAAATCAAAAACTGTCAAAGCATGTTTGAACTGGTTTTCCTTGCAAAATATTTCTAATGTTTCTAGCCTTCCTCTTCAATTTTCTCTTTCTATGCAGTCCTGGTAGGCATAGAGCTCTTTATATCTTGAATGCATTGGGCTTAATATATAAATTGTTACCTTTTTTCCCCAGACAAGCACGTCATGCTATGTTTCTCCTCACAGCACAGAAACTGGAGAGATTTGCAAGACTTACTGCGTCGGTTTTTTACCTAACACACTCCTTCATGTGATAGCTCTCAAAACTGAAGAAAAGTCACTGGGCTACTTCTTGTTGGACTATTGTGTTATTTTCACAATATTTTTTGTTGCTGTCTTTTTGTCTCTTGCCTTAATACCTGAACTTCAAGCTGTTAGGTTTATAGTTGGTCTCTTTTTTTTCCTGTTTGAGTGTTGTCTTAACACAGGAGTTCAGGTAGGCATAGGGCTTGCATTCTGGTGTCTGCCTCGATGGGGAATGCCACCGGGCAATGCAGCAGGGAGGGATTTTGGCAGAAGTAAGAATTGGGAGGGGGACAGACCCAGGAAATGTTCCTTCTGCTCTGAGTGCTGCCATACCAACTGTCTCTGCCCTGCTGACCTCCCTCCTTTTGTTTTAAGCTGGATTTTGGAAAAAAATCCCTTTTTTAAATAATAGGCTAAAGGAAGTCTTCCTGAGTTTTGTTTGAGTCCTGATGTATTGGGAATCTTTTCCCTATTGTTTGTTTTTGACTGGGCTAAGGAAATCCTGGATATGTCTCGCTTTAAATCAATAGATACTAACTTGTTACCTAGTTTTCACTTATTTGAACTGCCTAGGAGAATTAACCAGCATTTCCTATTTCAAGTGACTGCTGATGTTACTGGGGCATCTGTGCTTCAACGTAAGATGTCATTCTGATTTTTCCCGTGTCTTCCAGAAACATGGGACTACAGTTATAGTCTGTACTGAAGCACTTCTTGGTCTGCCTGTTATGAGCTGTTCTTTCTTGTTTCTGTTCGCTTTCCCCTCTTTTTCCTACTTGTTTGTTTTGATTAATTTCTGATGTTCCACCTATATCTTAACATCACCACCTGCTTTTCACCTGTCTGGCTCCCTCATTCTTATTACTGTACTATAACGCTGACCATGATCTGTCACTTTCCCCTCAGCTTAGACAAGTATTTGAAAGCATCTCTGTTCAGTCTTTAAATGCTGGGCTTTGTGTTAGAATTGGACAACTAACATGTCAGCAGAACTGCAGCATTACCAAACATCTACTGCATTGTGCGAAAAAGAGGTGGAGTTGTATGGGAGGCAAACAACTGCAGTAGCTGTGTGCATGTGGCTGAAATGCAGACCTGGCTTGTAGCTATATTGAACCAGCGCAGCTACTTTGATGTTAACTTTTATTTTTGTCCAATTTAGTATCACCTAACAGTAACAATAATTTTGAAATCATATTTTCCTCTTACCTAATATTGCTTCTTTATAATGAAAGTCAGCCCTCAAAATTTAAAGAAGCATTCTGGTAGTAGTGAAATAAAATTGCTGGGAAGATGGTGGTGAGATGATTTAAGACAGAACTCTCGTGGAGTCAATCAGTAACTGGAACATGGAGTTTCCTTTTTTTGTGGCACAAGTTAATTCCATTTGAAAAGATACTTAAGGTGACATGAATTGAATTATTCAAACTGGCCTTCTCAGCATTAACTTTAGGTTAATATCTTATGATGCTTCTGGTTTCATTACAGGAGTTTTAAGTACATAATTTTTTATAATAAATTCAATACCTAGAAGCCAAACTGAAATGGTTTACCTTCTACCAACCCATAAAAAGAAGCATTAATTGTAAAGTGAATATTAAAGTGGTCACTAAAGTTGACTCAAACAGATTCAAAGAGATAGCTCTTGTGTGAAGGAAGTGAAGAGCTTTACTGAACAATAGGCTTCTGCCCTGATGTTAATAGAAAATACCATGTAGTTACACGTATTCTATCAAAAATGATATTTGGATGTTCTTTCTCCACTCCCAAATGTAGTCTTTGCCATTTTCAGGACCTTTACACAGAGTTGTAAAGAAAACTGCCTTTGTTCTAGGTAATCAGGTTTGAACTAGTTATACAGTCGCTGCTTCACTGCCATCTCAAACTGTGGCAAGAATCCAGTTTACGTTGGCAAATGTCTGGTTGATGACTCTGTAGATGTTCTGCAGCATAGTGTAGGTCTTGAGTCACAAAAGTTGGACAGGTGGTTTGAGTTTCTGCAGGATGGGGATTCTTGAGCTACTTCACCTAAAAGAAGGATAATACCTATAGTCGCTGCATTGCCTATTAATGTTAATCTTTGAATTTACAAGTACAGCTGGCAGCTTTTGTTTCTTATTTGTGGAAGATTACCAACACATCTGCTAATTCCCTTAATTTACATGGTTTCTTGTTGTGTATGTGTTTTAAGGTTTGGTTCTTCCCCCTGTGTAGAAATGGCAGAGATATGGGGTGGGATTGTAGATGGAAAGGAATACCAATAATTTATTTTCAATGGGATATCTGCTCTCCCCCTTTCTTGTATTGTCTGCCTCCTGTTTGGTGTTTATATTTCAGTAATGCCAGAGACCGTCATAAGCAATGAGATACTGTTATGTACTAAGCACTGTGCAAGCATACTGAAAGACATGGTCTACTTTGGGAAGATTGTAAAATATTAAGGAGATTAACTTTTGTGGGGAGGATAATTTTTTTAACTTTTTTTCAATATTACTATTTCTCTTGAATCACTTGTTCATTTTAAAAATTGCTGACACAGTTGTGGTGTCATTTCAAGTAAAGTCCAAAGAAGGCAGTTTCTTGCAAAGGTTAGAAAGCCTTGCTTTCTTTTCATGTTAGTGACTAAAATTCTTGTCCATATCATTGTCATTTTTTTGCCTTAATAAGGGTGATTACATACTAAAGCTTCAAACTTTGGTTATTTGATTTATTATTTTTCCTTTGAAAAAGATATTGAAACAAGTCAATCTTCAGAAGCCCTAAGTTTCTGATTGTCCCCAAACTTTCCCGTTCTTCTTTTATTCAACACAGGTCACCTTTATAACACATTCTTAGCTTGCTTAAAGAAAAAAAAATATCCCACATATGCAAAGGTTTTTGAATGCTGCAAAGTTAAGCCTGCATGCTAGAATAGACTTTGTTTACCCAGCTGTACCGGAACAATGGATGAACCCATCTGAAATATACTTGAGAACTGGGATAATAAATAAAGAACTAATTTGACTGTGGGCCCAAGGGTGTTGGAATAATTTCATGAAGCCAGATAGAAATAGAGTTTTAGCATGAGTAAATATCAGGAATAGCCTTGCCCTACCTGTGTTACTTTTGTCAAATCCTCTGATCTCTCTCTGTACCTATCATATCTGTAAAAGGGAGGTAATGTTTTTGTCCCCATTCTTTCTGTTTTCTACTGAGAATGTTAGGTTTTGGGTGCTTCTTCATGGAGTTCAAAGTGATTAGTGGTATTTCAAACTTAGTGTAGTCTGGAGTAGACAAAACACATTGTTTCCTTTCACCTCTAGGTTACTAAGTCATAGTTGATTTACCTGTATTTTCTAAAAAGTGCGAACACCAAACAGCAGTGCAGATGGACATAAACATTTAAATGAAAAGGAAACATCAGTAGTGAAATATCTGTGTATTGCTAGCATTCACAATAGAACTCCACCTGCACTCAGTCCTCTGGAAATGGGTGCCATAGTAGAACCATTTGGCTCACATAAAAGCCCTGTCTACTTGCATGTTGTGAACAATGCTGTATTCGTGGTGATAAGCACTTCACTCTCAGCTCATAGCTTAAGCTAAGCAAGGTCTGAGCAGTTCACTGCTTGACTGAGGTCTATGCCAGTTCACCATCTCTTTGTTCTATTGTCTTTAATCGGCCTTGTCTCTAGTCTCTTTGGGGACTTTTGATTTTCTTTTTCTTTTTTTTGAAGATGCCTCATTCAGTTTCATCCACTTGGCTTTAAAAACTGTCCTTTTCCTTAGGTGGACACTCATCTCTGGTATGTATTTTCCTGTTGGGAGATAAATCTGGAAGGAAGACAGTGCCTTCCTTTCCAGCAAAATATTTTCTTGGCCTTGTGGACTTCTGGCGATATTGTTACTATTGTGAAATTATATCTCTGGATCTCTAAGAGAATTTAAGAAATTCATAGCAGGACTGCCTGTCCTTGAGAAGTACTTTACAATTTCTAAGATCAGATATTGAAATTTCTTCAGTATAACCTTCATAGTGGCTCTTGGGAGAGATCATTGTGACCATACTCACCAGCATCCTCTTAATCTCCCTTTGAAGTGATAGTACGGCTTCTTCAGTGAATGCAAGGCTTCATAAGACTGCGCTTGCAGTCAAAGATTTTGTGTAACTCTACAGACCTTGAAGAAGAAAACTTCTGTTCTACCCTGTGTGTGGAGTTACCTGTTTACCTGACAGCCATTAGGAGTGCAGTCATCCCAGTTTCCTACCCATATGCTGGCACTTGCGGTTGTAGTCTATTTGACCTATGCATATGCACTTTGGTTCTGCTGTGTTTGACCTTTTTGAAAAGTTGAGACTCTTCAATATCAGTTTCTCATGTACCTCCAACCTCCTCAATTCACCAGTTCCTGATAACAGATTTCTTGGATTCCTCTAAGTGTGGCATGTCCTGATCAAGATTATATACCCGAAGTTTTTGACTTGTTGAAAACCAATGCTGGAGACTTTCAAAGCCTAACTAAACAAGCAACCTAATGTAACTTCGAAGGTGGCCTTGTTTTAGTGAGGTTTGGACCAGATGTTTAGCAGAGTTGCTATCCAGTCTGAATTTTTCTGTGACCCTATTCTGTATTCTCTCTTCACCAACCCTATTTATGTGAGAGATCATCCTGTGAGAACCTGTTTTTGTAGTAAGTGAAAATGCTTCTGGCCCAGTAGCAATAGTCCAACAACTAGACCCTTATTTCTTAAAGTGGAAATGATTAGTGTTGCTATTTCTTGCTATTGAAATGAATAGAGGCTGTAGACTAATCTAGGACTTCATAACCTAAATATTCATCAGTTTTAATTCCAGATAGTGTGATATTAGTGATTATCATATTGAAAGATAAATTGCTTACTATCTCTTGCCTACAAAGAACACATTTTTGTGTTGATCAGGTTGCTTAATTAGAAGTGTCTTTAATGAAAGCCATGTGATTATCAGTTCAGGGCCCTATAGGTTGGTTTTATATGGCGGAAAGATTTTTTCATGAGAGCCAGGGCTGCAATTTTCTTTCAGCTAAGAAGGTGGAAATTCATTATCTGTCAGTACCGGCATGATTGCCTGCAGAAATATCTCTTCGAGTTAGTTCTGAATACCCTAAGATTTAGCTTGAGTTTCTCATTTTGAGTTGCAAAAAGTTCAAACTTAAAGTTTTTCTGATGCACAGTTTGCCATTTGAAGTTTGTAAGGATTGTCCTCCTGGGATTTTATCCACCATAAGACAAATGCATAAAGTTGTTGAGACAGCTGGACTCATTTCCCAATATAAGCAGAATATATATAGTGAGGTGGCATCAGCACAGACCGTGCATCTATGACATTTATTGCAAGACTGCATACATGCTGCATGTGATTATGATTTAGAACAGCCTGGTTACCTGTCTCTGTTCCAGTGAATGCATTAAATATCATTACATAACAATTTTTCATTGCCATCTATTCATGGCAGATGCCAGAAAATGTCTGAAATATCCCACTTTCTGATGTATAGTAATACAGGTCTGTTCATTTTGGAAATTTGCTCCTATGATTTCTGAGCTTGGGACATTGGTAGAAACAGACCATGCAGAAATTCAGTACCATCATGCACCAATGATAAGTCCCAGTACCATCAACACAAACAGGGATACATGAGTTTTTCTAGTTTATGGAAGAAAACTGTCAATCTGAAACCAAAGCAGTCAAAGCTAACCACACAGATATATGGTTTCTCAGGCTGTCTGCACTACTTCCTAAAATTTAGGGTAGGAGAAAGCAAATGATGTCCTCTGACCTGTCTTGGAAGTCTGGATTACATTGAGGTTGGTCCTTGCTGTGAAATAATTTCTATCAATCTGTAATAGATGTAATAGATGCATTTGATTCGATGCTATGCCTTTCCCCATCCGTTCTTCTGTCTGTAAGCAGCAACAATCCTGTTGGCTGGAGCAGGCCAAACAAATTTTCATGATGTCTTCTGTTTTCTGGTGTGTAACTTCAAAAACTCCTCTTACTGTCTGGAGCTGGGTCATGAACATCAATTACTTAGTTGAAGACTGTCAGTTTACAGTGCATATGATCAATGTTTCTGCTTTAAAACTTCAGACAGAAGACTTTTCAAAAAGAAGGGAGGATGTTGGTGCCTTCTATGGCTAGCTCTTGCAGGCTAATGTCACTTTTAAACCTCAGCAGAAAAACTTTTAATCATAGTCATATTGAGAATGTTGTTTGAGTCAAGAACCATTTATGGTCATGGTTACAGAAAATGAGAATGAAAATTTTAATAGAGAACTTGTCTCATTAAATGAACTCATGAGATTACAAAGGTAGAACAGCCTGTGAGCAACTGAGGTCACTCCTCTGTATTTCAAGTGACAGCTGTGGAGACCACATTTTTCCTGAGATCCATACATTCATCACATAAAGCACAATACTCTACTTTTAATACAGCTTATTGGCACAACTCTTCCTTTTGGATACTTATCCTTCAGTGCTCATTCAGTTAGTCAATCTGGGACTCCTGGTGATTTGTGGTTTTGGAGTATTTAATAATGCCCCTCGTAGTATGTACATTTAGGCATGGGGATTAAAGGAGACAGAACAGTTATTTTGATCTGTAAGTTCTGCATGAAGTGTGGGTATACTACCTTGGAGTCCCTAGAGACTTTGAGGCTGAGAGGAACAGAGGACCTGGGATAGAGTATTGCTGAGGTAGCAGCATGCATGTCCATGTATGTGGGAAGGACTTACTTCTGACCAGCACTGCTAGTGCAAAAATCCTCCTGTTCTGTGTGCCTAGGAGGATGTGCAACCATCGTGTGAATGTATAGACAGATGTGTAAGTAACCTCTTGTTTTTCAAACCAGTATGTAGCACCTGGTGAAGACACAAACCTATGGTGAAACACCAACAGAAGTGCAGTGTTCCCACTTGGATTGATATACATGTAAGAAAGCAAGCCTGTAATACTGTCTCTGGTTGTGAAACTGTATTATTTTCTACTTTTTCTAAAACTGGACAGAGAAATAAGTGCTAGTTTGATTTTTGTTTTTAAATTTATTTATTTTTAACTTGAACTTTCTTGTTAATCAACAGATGTCAGCCTTTTGAAATGTTATTTTAGGTCCTTTGTGTAGATTGGCTCTGTATATTAGGGAGTGTTTTGACTGTATAGGCCTCGATGATCGTTGTGACAAGATCGAGTACTTATGGGTAAGGATGAGGAGGAAGACCAACAAGGCAGATATCCTGCTGGGTGTCTGTTATAGACCACCCAACCAGGATGAAGAGGTGGATGAAGCATTCTACAAATGACTGGCAGAAGTCTCGCAATCGCTAGCCCTTGTTCTTGTGGGGGACTTAAATCTACCGGACATCTGCTGGGAGTATAACACAGCAGAGAGGAAACAGTCTAGGACGTTCCTGGAGTGTGTGGAGGATAACTTCCTGACACAGCTCGTAAGTGAACCTACCAGGGGAGGTGACCCGCTTGACCTGCTGTTTACAAACAGAGAAGGACTGGTGAGAGATGCGGTGATTGGAGGCCGTCTTTTGGCTTAGCGACCATGAAATGGTAGAATTCTCTGTTCTTGGTGAAGTAAGGAAGGGGGTTCAGCAAAACCACTACCATGGACTTCTGGAGGGCAGACTGCAGCCTGTTCAGGTCACTGGTTGAGAAAGTCCCTTGGGAGACAGTTCTGAAGGGCAAAGGAGTCCAGGAAGGCTTGTCATCCTTCAAGAAGGAAGTTTTAAAGGAGCAGTAAGACTTGCTGGTGGGGAAGACGACCGGCCTGGCTGAACAGGGAGCTTTTGCTGGGACTCAGGGAAAAGAGGAGAGTTTATCACCTTTGGAAGAAAGGTCAGAAAATTCAGGAAGAGTACAGGATCTCGTTAGGTCATGCAGCGACAAAATTAGAAAGGCGAAAGCCCATCTAGAACTCAATCTGGCCACAGACGTAAGGGATAACAAACAGTGTTTTTACAAATACGTTAACAACAGAGAGCCAAGGATAATCTCAATCCTTTATTGGATGTGGGGGGGAACATTGTCATCAAGGATGAGGAAAAGGCTGAGGTACTTAATGCCTTCTTTGCCTCAGTCTTTAATAGTCAGACCAGGTATCCTCAGGGTATTCAGCCCCCTGAGCTGGAAGATAGGGATGGAGAGCAGAACAAACTCCCAACCTGCTATACCACCTGGACACTCACAAGTCTATGGGGCCAAATGAGATCCACCCAAGAGTACTGAAGGAGCTGATGGAGGAGCTTACCAGGACACTCTCCATCATTTATGAGCAGTTCTAGTTAACACGGGAGGTCCCAGATGACTGGAGGCTTGCCAGTGTGACACCCGTGTACAAGAAGGGCTGGAACGAGGATCCCAGGAACTACAGGCCTGTCAGCCTGACCTTGGTACTAGGGAAGATTATGGAGAGGTTCATCTTGATGGCACTCACAGGGCATATGCAGGGCAACCGGGGGATCAGATCAAGCCCAGCTGGCATGGATTCATAAAGGGCAGGTCCTGCTTGATCAACCTGATCTCCTTCTATGACCACATGAGGGAAAGGCTGTGGCTGTTGTCTCCCTGGACTTTAGTAAAGCCTTGGACACCATCTCCGACAGCATTCTCCTAGAGAAACGAGGCTCATGGCTTAGACAGGTGTACTCTTCACTGGGTAAAAAACTGGCTGGATGGCTGAGCCCAGAGAGCTGCAGTGAACAGAGTTAAACGCAGTTGGTGGCCGGTCACAAGCGGTGTTCCCCAGGGCTCTGTTTTGGGGCCGGTCTTGTTCAATGTCTTTATCGATGATCTGGATGAGGTGTTTGAGTGCCCCCTCAGTAAGTTTGCAGACGACATCAAGTTGGGTGGGCGTGCTGATCTGCTCGAGGGCAGGAGGACTCTGCAGAGGGATCTGGACAGGCTGGATCAATGGGCAGAGGTCAACTGTACAGGGTTGAACAAGGCCAAGTTCCAGGCCCTGCACTTGGGTTCCAACCCCTCAACACTACAGGCTTGGGGAGGAGTGGCTGGAAAGCTGCCCAGCAGAAAATGACCTAGGGGTGCTGGTTGACAGCTGTCTGAAGATGAGCCAGCAGTGTGCCTAGGTGGCCAAGAAGACCAACAGCATCCTGGCCTGGATCAGAAATAGTGTGGCCAGCAGGGGCAGAGAAGTGATTGTGCCCCTGTACTCGGCACTTGTGAGGCCACACCTTGAATATTGTGTGTTCAGTTTTGGACCCCTCACTACAAGAAGGATGTTGAGGTGCTCGAGCGTGACCAAAGAAAGGCAATGAAGCTGGTGAGGGGTTGGAGCACAAGTCTTATGAGGAGCGGCTGAGGGAACTGGGGTTGTTCAGTCTGGAGAAGAGGAGACTGAGGGGAGACGTTTTTGCTCTCTGCAACTACCTGAAAGGGGGTTGTGGTGAGGTGGGTGTTGGTCTCGTCTCTTCTAAGTAAGTAGCGAGAGGATGAGAGGAAGTGGCCTCAAGTTGCACCAAGGGAGGTTTAGATTGGAATTAGGAAAACTTTCTTTACTGAGAGAGTGGTCAAGCATTGGAAGACTGCCCAGGGTGGTGGTGGAGTCACCATCTCCGGAAGTATTCAAAAAACGTGTGGATGTACTGCTTTGGGACATGGTTTAGTGGGCATGGTGGTGTTGGGTTAACGGTTGGACTTGATCTTGAAGGTTCTTTCCAACCTTAATGATTCTGTGATTCTACCCCTGTGCTCAGCACTGGTAAGGCCGCACCTCAAACCCTGTGTGCAGTTTTGGGCCCCTCGCTACAAGAAGGACATTGAGTTGCTGGAGTGAGTACAGAGAAGGGCAACGAAGCTGGTGAGGGGTCTGGAGAACAAGGCTTACGAGGAGCGGCTGAGGGAACTGGGGTTGTTGAGTGTGGAGAAGAGGAGGCTGAGAGGTGACCTTCTTGCTCTCTAGGACTATCTGAAAAGAGGTTGTAGGGAGGTGGTGTTCGTCTCTTCTCCCAAGTAACTTGCGATAGGACGAGAGGAATTGGCCTTATGTTGTGCCAGGGGAGGTTTAGACTGGACATTAGGAAAACTTTCATTACTGAGAGAGTGGTCAAGCATTGGAACAGGCTGCCCAGGGAGGTGGCAGAGTCACCATCATTGGAAGTGTTCAAAAAACATGTGGATGTGGCACTTCAGGACATGGTTTAGTGGGCGTGGTGGTATTGGGTTAATGGTTGGAATTGATGATCTTAAAGTCTTTTCCAACCTTTATGGTTCTATGATTCTGAAGCTTCAGGTAAAAGTGAAGCCAGTGGTATGTCTGGAGGAAGTCCTTTTTACTTGAGGAATTGAGAGTTTAGACACACATGCAGAAAAGTCTCTGAATATTTAGGACTTTGTTTTTCATTTTATCCATGGGAATGTCATTAAAGGGACATAAGAGTTTTTGATTAATATTTTTCATTACTTGTGCTGACTGTGAGACTTGTGCATACAAGTGTGCTACTGGGACTGTTGCTGTGGTCTGCCAGGTAGGTGAGGACTGGCAAGCAGATGAATTGGGTTCTTATTCTGTTCTGCTACTGTCTTGCCATCAAGTTATTTAATTGCTTGCTGGCTTAGTTTCTTGCTCTTTAAGTAAAAGATGATGTCCACTGTTTGTTAGAGCATGTAAACTCAGTTAATTTAAAATGCTGCAAAGATGAATTGTTGGTCTAGTTATAAGATATGCAAGTAGAGCTCAGTTGATCTGTTGTACGGCTTGTCCGTACGTAAGTTAATTCTTGTAAAAAGGTAGTCTTTTTGCCTGTGCTGGATTAGAGAGAACAAGTGCTCAACATGTGGAAAAACCATCCAATGCTGTATGACACAATGCAGGTACACATATGACTCATTTCACAGGTGTGTTTATTCATCAGAGGTAAAAATGATCATGTAATCTGAAATGTAGAGTCTGCACTTCTTTAAGTGAAACAGAAGAAGAAAATACCAGAGCCCTCTTAGTTAGACACAGACCTATATATTCTTGTTATGTGTTTCTATCAAGCATTATTTCTATTTTAACAGTTTAACCAAAGTGCTGTTATTGTAACAACATGCTTATTTAAAAAGAAGTAAATGTAGAGGACTACAGATTCTCTTTTAAAAAAGTATTGCAAAACTTGTACATTTTTTTTTTCCTAGTGCTTTGTCAGTCAGGCTAAACTCAGTGAATGCTGGCATATTAGAAAGTTACTCTCTGATTCCTTCTTCCTAACGATGTGTAGGATAGGAGCCTCAGTCACTGTTGGGTACCTCTGTAGAAAGCAAGAGTGAAATTGTGAGGCAGCTCCAGAAGGTGACTCAAATCCAGCTGATGCCCAGATTCTTCTAAGCTGTATCATCTTTTTTCTGAAAACCTCATTCTTTTATCAAATATAAAGATACTCCATCTACTTTTTCATGAATGATTAAATGGAGTCATCACTAAGATGATCAACACTGAACATAAGTGTACAATCCTAAGTAATAAGTAAGACCATGTTTTTCTTGGTGTGGCTTGTTGATTTTCAGGCATATCATTAATGCTGTTTGCATGCTGAACTAAACCCTTGTGTTAAAATTAGTAAATATTTTAAGTATTCCTTTTAAATTGTCTTCAACTCTTTGGACCCATGAATCTAAATTTCTGTGTGGGAGCATATTGCAGGTGGCAGGCTGCCAAACAGACCCACCAAAAATGGGGGTGTTCATTATGCTCTTTTAACTTTTTTTCCTAATAGGAGAAAGTTAATAGATTGAAATAAGAGATGAATACTTCTGTTATAATAAACCAGTAAGAAAGTTTAAGGATATTATGGAAATGTTTTGAAATGTCAGAAACACTGTAAAATGGGGGCCTGATCATTTTTTAAACAAATAAAAGCCCAGGAAAAATTTTTCCTCATCCAGTGAAGGTGCTGGTGAAATCACCAAATTTTTTTCCTCTATGTTAATGAAGAAATCTTTCTGTGTCATAGTTTGACAGACAGGATGACTTGAGACACTTGAGTGAGAGCTAGAGTGGGACTTTGCAGCCGTTGTGATAGATGAGCTATTTCACAGTGGTAGGGGGAGAAAAAAGGTCACCTTACAGTCTTCTGGGAGCAGATGAGGCTCAGTTATTTAGGTGGCAGATGCTGCCTGAAGTAGGAAACATCTCACTATCTGTGCTAGCAAACGTGAGCCAGTGTAAGACCAGGAAGTTGCTGGTACATGTGACAGCCCCTCTGGTGACAGAAGCCACTGTCCTCTTGGTGCCTGCATGAAGCCTGGCATGGAGCTGGGAGCTGCTGCCACCAACGCAACCATCACTGCTGGGGTACAAGAAAATTTCTTCTGTGGTAGTCATATTCAAGTAATGAAGGTTTAGACACCCCTAGTAGAAAGCTGTTCCTCCCAGAAACTGGTCCTCACAGTTATGGTTTTTACATGTATTTATCCCTTTTCACAAAGGGGCTCCCATAAGTCTGCCAAATTTATTAAATTCTGTCTACCTACATATTTCCTGTCATTTCAGTTGAATGTGGCATTTTCCGGTTCTTTTTATCTTGCAACTGCTTAACTGTCACATGTTCTCTTTGAGCTGGCTAAATGTCAAGGGTGGAATAAATTATTACTCACATGCTGTTATTTGTACAAGTGTAGTATTTGGGTTGGGGACCAATATCCTCTTGTACTAGGTAGGCATCTGAATCTGAACGATGGTCACTGTTCCAAAGAAGTCACTATGCTGATGTGTTGAAGCATTTTTTTAAGATCAGTTGGAGATGAAAGAGCTGCTTTAAAGCTAAATGTAGGATGATTATATTGAGCATTACTTACTGATATATATTTCTTGCATAAATTTGATTTTCTATTTACATTGCTTCCTGAAAATGCCATTATTAATAGAGTTCTGACATCTTATTTCCCTTATTGCTGTCTCAGTAGCTTATTATTTCTGATGCTTTAATAATTCAATGTAGTATGAAAGGATAAAACTGAGGGAATTGGCTGAACTAATTAGACCCTGATTTGTCTGGCTGTCCAGTGCCTGACAAACATCTTTAACATAAACAGAATAAAACATTTTTGCCATTAGCCACTTACAAATAGCTATTTTGGCAGAACTTTGAAACTATTCCATTTTCAGGGCATATTGTGCTCAGTAAGGCACAAATTCAGGGTTTTTCTTTTGCCATTGTGACTCCTCCTTCCTATCTGTGTTAAAGTAGAGTCATATTTAGTAGCTTCACAAAAACTCAAAAGCAGTTAGTGCGGTTATCACCCTAACAAACTGAGTATTTCTGAGAAAGTGGAAATGTTCCCATTTCAATTTCTGGTTAATGACACACTTGAGTATGGGATCTGAAATGCCAGTCTTTGTATTTTCAAACCTGTAGAAACTTGAATAAAGCTTATACATAAGAGCAATCAACTCTGATAGCAGTAGGCTAAGTATTGGTTTCTGAAAATAAATTTTATATGAATCTATTCTCCAGACAATTTGACTTTTAAATGTTTAAAAATGTGACATCTTTATATAAGTGAGTACAGATTGAGGCAGGAGCTATAAAAACTTGAAGTTTCCATGCATCACCTACTTTTCACTATCACCTGTTAAACAGCACAACTAGATACAATGCAGGCTTTACTACTTTCATTGCAATAATTTACTGCCCTTCTGACCTATAAACAGATAACTGTTAGCATGACCTGATACTGTTAGGTGTTTGGATACATTCTTGAAGGTAATTCACAGTTTTAAATATTGTATGTGTGAAAGGTTTAATAACCCAGCATTTGGAAAATGACAGCATTACATTTCTTTGAGCAGTGTTCTGGGAGTAATGATTTGTCACTGCAGCCCTGTTACAGACCTTCCTGAGCAAGCACCCTCTCCTCCCTTTTCCCTCCTCTTCCCCCCCCTTTCCTTTCCAGAATGCTCTATCCTTATGTAAGGACCACTGAAAAATTCATTAAACAAATTCTTTTTTGTCCGTGCTTTCCTAGAGAGTGACTTCACCACAGTCTGCATGCAGAAAGTTGTCAGTGGCCTCAATTATTGATTTACACTTAAAACTTCATTGCAGTAAGCAGGGGCGATGCTCCATTAGAAAATTTGGGAGTGAATGTAAGTGGGTTCTTGTTTCTTATCTACTACTGACTCACTCTCTAGCCTTTGGATAATTACTTCAGGTTTCTGTGCCTAAGGTCTCTATTTGTACAGTGAGATTAACAGTGCTTCCCACTAACGCTTGTAAAGCATTTCAAGTTCTGTGCATGAAAACCACGAGTTTTTTGCATTACTCCTTTGCACCAAAGCCCTCTATTGAAATAAGCACAGTTGTGCTGGAGTATGAGTGGTGAATTAAGTCGGTTAATTTTTTTCTACTTATGAGATATAAAATAACCATAAGAAGCACTCATGCAAAATGGCAAACCATTTAAATGCCAACTGGATCATTAGTTTCCTCGGACTGCTGCTTTTGAATGCTGCTTTCCTTTCGGTCAGAAATAAGCCCAAGAACCTCAGATGAGAACCTGGGTTTTCACATCTCAGCAAACTGATTGTGCAGTAATGTACCTGAACTGTGCCTGTTCATGGAAATCAAAGTGGTAGCAGCAGGTGGTGGTACTGGCTAGGTAGCGAGCTAATGACCTTGGTAAGATCCACTCCATCATTGCTCCAAACAGTTGTTCAGACAGGATAGGAGCAGGGGAAGTAACCCTGAAGAATGCTGGCTGAAAGGGATGTCCCTTTTAAGGAAAAGTGCACGGAATAATCTTGAGTGGCTTGCTAAAGACTCAGTATGTTAGTGAGACTTGATGTGCTTAATCCTAATTTCTTTTATTAACTTAATTTTTAATTTAATTTAACTTTTTTATAGGACTAGAAGAGGACTAATAGTAGTCGGCAAATAATTTACTTGGTAAGCCGGTATAGAT
The DNA here is from genome assembly GCF_964289735.1 of Phaethon aethereus. NCBI lineage: Eukaryota > Metazoa > Chordata > Aves > Phaethontiformes > Phaethontidae > Phaethon > Phaethon aethereus. The sequence goes on along the minus strand of NC_138577.1, from coordinate 10,387,339 downwards.
ACAGAATGATTGAAGATAAGCAGACGACCTCTGATACTTACATAATATTGACCTAGAGCACTTGTAACTTGTTTGTAACAGAAGTCACTATCTGGAAATTAACAGTAAATGGAGGAAATGGGAATATAAGACTAGAATGTGGAAAACTGTAGAAACAGAGATGTGTTCAAGCAGAGGAATGGGGAGATGACATAGCCATGCTCTGCTGATGATGTTTATGCACTATGATAATGCCAGTTCAGTAGATACTCCCAGGAGAAGAAGAATTCACCCAGGTTATTGTTTCTTGAGAGGGTAATCTTCTTTGATAAACATTGTGAAGATTATCTGTAAGTGCATGTAATATTGGTAAGAGGCCTTTGTGGAGATCCAGAGTTGATATTTCTTGCAAACTTGGAAGAAATGCTGACATTTACTTTGTAAGGAAGGGTAAGTATATGCCTTTCCTACACTGTGGGTGTCATGAGTTTGCCAGGTTCATCTGCCCATCAAAGATGACAGCATTTAATAAAAAAAAGGCTTTTACGCTTTTGTGGTAGGCTGTAAAGGGGATGTGGGTAAGGAGTAAAATGATTGCAAGAACAGTAGAAGGTTTGCAGTACAGGTCAATGAGAGGTCCTCTGTAAGGACAATAATTGTTAGGAACATTTTAAAATACACTTAATCAGTATCATGATTATAAAAATTTAATATCTGACAGGCAAAGATTTCCATGTAGCTGTAATTAGAGAGCTTGTTTAGGTGCTGGAAGATCTCCGCTGAGGTGGTGAAGGTTGGGTTAGAGTTTGACCATGGCCCAGTTTTATGTCTTTAAGATTTTGGAGGCATGTTGGGATTTGAACATGTAGTTATGCTGGATTACTGACTTGAAATTAGTTTTTCCTACATCAGAAACAAGTACTACGCACTCATAGTTTTACTGAAATATTAATAAAAAGAAGTCCTTTCATTCCTCAAACACTGTTAAAATGCTCTTTCTAACAAGATAATAACTGTAACCTAACAATTTTATATGCATAACCTTTTGTAGGCCGTACGGCCTGTGCAAGCAGAAATAGAAGATTGTAAAAAATTACTGTAGTTGTTTGTATTGTGATACTACTCAGAAGCCCAAACTCCGTTCTTTCAGGTATTGCATGAATATTAAAGGAAGATAGAGGCTTCTGGCCCACGCTGCAATTTTGCAGCAGCACAGCTTGGTGCTCGCACCAGCATATAGGCTTTGTCCTAGGCAGCCAGGCAGTGACATCTAGCACTGGCGAAGGAGCCGGTGGTGTTCTGCTGCTAAGCATGGTGCCATTCTGGGTGACAGGGTCCTGAGCCTGGAAATACATCCGAACTACTGAGAGAGCTGCCAGGGTTTGTGAACTGCTGTAATAAACCAGAAACAAAATTCAGAGACTTTCTAGTTGATTTGTGTCACTGCAGAGATCCTGGGAAACGATAGGACCAAATCATCAGTCTTGGAGTCATTTAGGCAGATGCTGAACATGTAAATAAAACACAGTTCCTGTCCTGTAAAGCTTACAGTTTGGGGTACAGGAAATAGAGAAAGCAAAGAAAATACGTAGTGATGATGGCAGAGATGGAAAGACAGGGTGACCACAGAAGCATATTGCCCTATGTGCTTGCTGAGTGCACAGCGGTGCTCTGTGCCTGCCTTGCTGTTATCTTCTGGCTGTAGTAACCAGCAGTTGTTGTTAGCCCTAGCAGGGCTTGCTATTCTGCTTACAATCTTGCTTTTTTTCCCTGAGCCTGGATTCCCATGCAATTTTAGCAGTATTCTTATGGAGATCTGTTAGAGCAAGATAGGAAGTGAATGTTTTATGGCAGCTGAAATCTGTGCTGGAAAATGGCTTAAAGAGTTCTCTTTTAACCTGAGCACTTAGTACGAAATTTGTAGCAATTGAAAACACAGGAAATGAGGATGCTTTGTTGCAGAGTTAATGAAGAATATTTCAGTGTGTGCAAACCCTTGGTCGCAGTTACACTAGTGATCAGAAGGTGCTTATTTTCCCATTTTTCAGAAAGCCCTTCTGTGCTCAGGCACTCTTGCAAGAGTGTTTTCCATATGTGGCAGATGAGGCACAGAGGAAGGGGCCCGTGGGAGATCACATGCTGGGTCACTGCTGAAGAAAGAAAATCTTTATTTGTTGTTTGATATCAGAAATTAATTACTTAAGGGCATGCTTGTGCCCTGCTTTGGTCAGGTACCTGAGGCTGCTCCAAATGGGCTGATATGTTGTACCGCATAGTGGTGTTAGCTCTGCTCCCACAAGCAGTAGAGCTGTGTCAGTAATTAGTTCTCCTCAGCAAGCTTAATTAGCAGGCTCAAGCAGATATTGCACTGACATGGATACTTAGCTCCTGGTTCCCGAGCCAGCTTAAGTACGCATGCAAGAGCCAAGCACTGTGCAGTGTGGACTTAGTTTTGCCATTTCTGCTTTAATTCATTTACAAAACAGAGCTTGAATCTCTTCTTAAACTTCTTCCCTCAAGCTGTTGCAACAACCAGTGCCTTTAGAGTTTCTTTGTACCTGAAAATAAGCACTGCTTTAAACAAGGCCCAAACATGTCTGATCAGAGAATACTCTTTTTGATTAAAATCCATTGGTTAATTTTTCAAATGAGTTTTCATTGTTTTTATTACTTTTTTAAAAAAATCAAATCCCATTTCAGTCATCTTTTTAGGCAGGAAATGATTTATAGAAAATGATCTTAGTGTTTATTTGAACGTCCAAATGCAATAAATCTGCTCAGTACCTCAATAGCATGCTTATTAATAGAACACATTATTCTGTTCAATATTGCGTTGTCTTTAAAATTTAGCAGAGCGTTAGTAGTAATGAAACTAGTTTAAATCAATATATTCCTGTTATGAAACCATGTACACGAGGAAGAAAATTCAAAAATTTGCCAGTAGCACGATAGCTGGGTGATTAAAAGATCTGAAAGGAAGACTTTCAGGGAAGTTTTCGTTCCTAATTTAGGATGTGTGCAGATCACAATATATTAACATTCATTTTAATAGAAATATTTTCAAGACTAAAAAAATTTATCAGAAAGTGCTTTGCTAAGAATAAAATTTTGGTTTCACTGGCAATAATGAAAAAGCTCCATTTCATTGGAGTAGGCTTTATAGCTGCACAAAAAGCAATGACTAAAATGAGTGTTGTGAATACGGTCCAGAAAATCTCACAGATATTTTTCTAGTCAGTTGCAGAAATTGTGTGAAAAAAAAAGTACGCAAAGAAAAACTAAAATTGGATTTAACATTCTCAGCTTGGCAATCGCACACTTCCATTAAATGTATGGGCCAGAATTTTTATACTTGGATGTCTAAAATTAGACCCCTGAATAAAAGACCTGATTGTAGAAAGTGCTTAAGCACAGTGTTTGTAGAGAGATGCAAGTCGTAGTTCTGATAGTTTAATTTTAGTTTTCTTGTTGGGTCACTGTCAGTTCATTTAACTCTGTGTTGCCCCAAAATGTCTAATTCTCTTGACTTAAGTGTGTTGAGCACTACTGAAGTGAGTGCAGGAATGTGCCCTGTGCGACATCCCCTTGCAGCAGAGCCAGTGATGTAGGTGGGACTCCATGGTACATGTGTCAACCTTTGTCTCACCACTGAGTATTTAGGGATAAGGAAGCAGAGAGAAGAGCATTTTAAAGTTAGACCACTAGTACCATCTAGAAAGGTCTTAAAATGTGAAATAACCTGCTTTGAAAGGTTGTGGGGAGAGCTGGCTGGTTTCCACTTTTGAGAACTGGGCTATACTTCTACACAACTTGGGTCTCCATTTTCAGAAATGCAGCTCCTCTTTGCACCTTGGAAGAGTGGTTGCTAACAATGCTCTCACACTGGAGACCCAGTGGCTTTTTATGGTGTATCAACCACAGTTTTCTGCACTGATTTCATCTTGCTTAAATCCTGCAAAAATACCCACTCCCCCCCAAAAAAAAAACCAAAACAAAAAAAACCCCACACTAAAAACCCCAACCCCAAACAAAACCTCCAAAAACCCTCTACCAAAACTTCAAATATCCTGTGAAGTAGAGGAAGTGATTTGCTCGTGTGTTCTCTGTCATTCTCCACCTATGGAGCTGAAACTCTTCAGAAAACATCTCACAGTGCTTTCATGAGGTAGGCAAGTAGTAAACTGTTGCAAATGGGTATCCTCAGTCAGGGATAGGTTGAATGATTTACTGTTGACGTATCAGTGGAAGAGATAGATGAGTGACAGCATTCCTGTTCATGAACTCACTAGCTCTTTCCCCTTCTGAAGATGTTGAAATGTAATGAAACTTAAACATTTTTAAACAACTTCCAGATTAAATTTTAATAGGAATGAAAAATGAACAATATTCTTACAAGAAAGAAATGGTCTTCATTATTTTTTAAAGTCTGTATCATAAGGAACAGCACCATTAATAAGAGCCCTGAGTTTTTTTTTATATTATGTACACTGTTCAGATAGAAATTTAACAGGGAATTTTAATGAAATGATGGCAGAAATCACATTTTTATTACATCCCTTTGCAGAATATTTCCTGTGAGACCAAGATAGAGAGAGACCAAAATTAATGGCTTTTCATAGGAACTGAGTGATAAGTTATGGAAAGCTTATAGAGATAATAATTTTAGGCTGCTGTTTGGATAGCTAAACAGCCTTATGGAGAATTGCTGCTTAATAGACATATCATGGGAATTAAAGACATTTGGATGGTAATTTGTATACGTATTTTTTGGTATAGGACCATAAAGAGAAATTCATTTTACAGATACTGTGCTTGCTACTCTATGGAGGGAGGGAAAGAATTCACTTACTGGATAGTTCCTGTCATTTGACCACTTAAAGAGAACATGGAGAGTTGTCAGGGGGCTGCTTCTCTTCCTTTTTCTTCCCTCTTGTGGTTTGTAATCTGAATGTAAGAGAGCATGATAAGATCTTACCATGGTTTTGTTCTCATTAAAAATTAAAGAAATGGTTATTTTGGGAAATGAGAATTATGTTTAGGGAAAATAAGCACCAAAAATATTTATGAAAATCTAGGCAATCTAGCAGATTATGTTGACTTAGAGTGGAGCTTGTATTGCCCACTTGGCAAATATATTTCACCATATTGCTGTACAACTACAATAATAAATGAACTATATACTAAAACCCCCTATCTACTATGGCAACTGGCATTTTAAAAGCACTTCACGTGCTCGGTTTCCTGTATTTTAAATGTAGATGTTCATCCAACTTTTAATACCAATGGGAGGCCCTGTTCAAAACCTGCATTAGAGTGAAGCACAAGGTGGCAATAAACTTAATTCGGGCTTTTATCTTTCTTGGTTCCACCTCAAAGCTTTTAAATATTGCAGTTCTGAAGTGTGAATTTCTTTTGTGTTAGTCATTTCTGGGAACACCTGTGAGTGCCTGGGTTTAATTGGCCTACAGCTGGCACTGATTGTGTGTGCAGGGGCTGGGGGAGGCACTGCCTGATCAGCTGCCTTCGCTGCGGGCATCATTATCTCCTCTCCTTCCTTTTCAGCTTCTTTTTTTTGTTATATGCCCGTTAGAAAGGTTTAGGGATTAGGGACTGAAAATAGAAGGAGCTCCTGTGAGATTTGATGCCTTTTGGATGAAGTCATTTTGGCAAATATATCTGCATGCATCAACTCCTTATTGAACAAGTCAAGTGTAGATTTGCTAATCTTGTTAGTCAATTTCCAATACTTCTGTAGCTTTCATAGAGGTGACTGTGCCAAGAGCCAGGGAGGCTGAAGTGCACAGCAGTGGCAGAAGCACAGAAGAAGAGAGTAAAGATTTTTAAAGTTTCTTCTCCATGTCAACTGTTAGCAGTTTAATGGAAGGTGTTACCCTATGTATGGTCAAATGAGATGAATACAGGTTTGTGTATAGACATTTTTGATGGGATGACTTTGGTTTAGTCACTGGTGGTCTCATTTGCATCCAGACTTGCTCGATCTCAATAACTTACTTTAAATTAGCAGTCTTTTTGTTTCCTTGAGTGCACATCCTTCTGTGTTGGAATAACTGTTGCTCTGATTTTTTTTTTTTTAACGTATATTTATGAATTAGGTACTGGCATTACAGACCCTCTTATTTCCTACAAGAAACTGCTGCAGACCACTTGTTTAAAAAGTATGTGTTTAAGAGGAAATAAATAGTTCTTTATCCTTTGTTGGTTTGTAATAGATTAGTACACTGTTTTCTATCTGTAGACTTCCCTAGGCTTTGTAGATGAAGATGAATTATATAAACTTCAATTGAGAAAGAACGAGGGAAGGGAGAAATGCAGCCAAATCACTTGAACTAAGTCAGAATCTCCTAAAGGTCATAATTCCCAGTGCTGAGAAGAAGAAAATAGTCTCTATGTGGAATATTTTATTCACAACAGGAGTGAAACTTAAATGTAAATTGAAAGCTGTAAACAGCCACAGGCCTATAAATATGCCTTTTGGATTATAATGGGCCTTGTAGTCTTCGTGTGTCCCTTACAAATGGATTGTAATTTTGAGAATCATGTAATTTGTAAATCCAGTGAGTTTGCTGCATTCTCTGTTGCCATGTGTATTTCCATTAGGCGTTCATTGTATGTGGCCTGTAGGGGCCCTTCATGCCACTGCATTGAGAATCCTCTGTGGTTTGGTGCTTAATGGTCTTCTGTCGGGTGAGACTTACTCTAGAACAAAAAGATGGCTTAAAAGGCCATGAAAAGTAAGGAAATGCTTCTTCACTTTCATGCAGCATAGGTCTGACTCTAGCTAAATTTCTCCTTTTACATGGGCCACAGTCTTCTTGATGATTGACTTTGTTCCAGCAAGAAGCATGCAAGTCTTTATCTTTGAACAAGTGAAATTTCAAAAAATAAATGCATGCTGGGTGCAAAATGACTGCTGGAGAAGTAAGGTAACTTAATAACCTTTCCCAGCATTAATCATAATTTTTTTCCTTGCTGCTGTTTATCTGAGTTCTCACTTCTGACTGTTTATGTCAAGCTTGTTGCTTCCCTTTAAAGTGCTTTTCTGTGCAGCTTTAGTGAAGTATCATGCTATAGAAAGCAGCATTACTAAGCAGAAAAGTGGTGTATGCTGGAAGGAAGAAATGGCAACCACTTTGGAACCAAGTCTGTATCAGGTACTCAGTTCAAATACATGGACAATATGGGTGAGATAAGTTAGGTTGGTGAGACCTTGGAACAGGGATTTGCTTCAGCCTTCCGTCCTTCAAGTTTTGTGTTAAACATAGTCAGTGTGACTGACTGCATTCCAAAGAAAGTGTAGCAGCAGCCCCCTAACTTAAGTGCAACTTGTTGAAGTGTCCTGTTTGTGTTACCTAATTTTGTTTAATTGGAATACATTAATATAGCAGACACCTTGCCTTCCTCTAACCAGATTTAGGGCTGAGAATGAGTGGAATGGTCTTATCTTAATGAAAAGGAATTTTCTCCTGTCTAAACAATAATGCAATAAAATAATCAACCTTCTTTTTTTAAGCTGTTAATTGCCTGCATGTGTAATGCTACCTAGCAGCATTTCTAGCAGTGCTGTGCAAGGGCCCTGCTATTGGTCAGAGATTTTCGGAGAGTGCTGAAAGGTAACATTATTAGTAACAATTAAGACAAACGTTTCATTTGTGGCTTGAAGAAGGCTCATTTAGCAAAACCTCTCAAAGGCAAGGCACTGAACATTTACATGGTTTTATTTATTTTGTAGGAAAGTAAATTGAAGCAGGGGAGGAACTGGAGTGTATGTTAGACCCCGTGTAACAGCAGTCAAAGGCATTCTGGTAATGGTACCAGTGCAGGTTTGAAAGAGGAGCAGTGGGATGTGGATTTCATATACAGTAAGGGGTGAGAAACAGCTACCTCAAATATTGTTCTTACAGTAACTGAAAGCTTTGGTTCTTGAATTAATTAATCAAAGGCCCTAGACTGCAATGTCATTATGAATAGTCAGAACTTTTTCAGCTTGGTGCTTGGCTGATCAGTCTGGCAGGCACTGGACCCTGTCAATCCCTATTGAAGTAGTGCCAATCTTCTTACACGAAGCTGATGGATGTGAGCCCTTTCCTCACCATTCATTTGGACAGCCAGACTGTGTGTGACTAAATTTTTGGCCATCACAGACATTCAGATGAATTAATGTTGATTACTTCTAGTTGAGACTTTGAGGAAACATGAAAACTGAATTGCTATTCTTTTTCTCCCTTCCCCCATGTCGTTCTCAAGCTCTTCGCTTGTTCATCCACAACCGCTATGCTCATGCATGCATGCGAGTACACATGCATGCGTTTCTGTTGTTAGGCATTAATCCATGAGTCTAGGCAGAGTTCAAGAGTTTTTCTGTACTAATTGTCTTTTACCAAACTATTTCTTTTCTCTATACAGCATGATACTGGAAAATGGTTCTGTTTTCTCAGTCACAGCATTTTAATGCTTCCTCTGTCTTCAGTGAGTTGCTTTGGTTTTTTCTGCTATCTGGTACAAATTTAGTGTAAGTTAAATGACCAGTTCATTTTTTTGCGCTCCATAGGCTGCAGCAAGTAATAAACAGCTTATGTAATCTCCTAATCATGAACTCAGCCAAAAAATGTCATAAAACTCTGCAGTATACAGTACCTTACAATGATTTCTGTAGCCTGCAGAAACCATATATTATGAATATTGTTTGCTACGTTTTTTTTCATTTGAATCATCATCATCCTCCATTTGCAGGAAAGAGAAAGACTTTCTTTTCTTATTAGATGTTCCACTTTGAATCCATATTTACTGCCTCTGTGTGTGGTTGTTAATTCTAGTTGGAGATTACTGCTTTCTTTTATTGAATTGGAGAAATGATACAAAAATCATAAATGTTAGAGACAAAGAACTTCTCTAAACTTTTCCTTCTCTGCCCTGCCTCCCAATTTTCTGGACTTCTCCGAGATTTCCAGTTTTACTTTTTGTAAATCATCTAATCCTTGAATTCTCAATCTCTCTAACTTTTCATGTTACCGACCTTGCTCCCACTGCTGGATTTTTCTTCTTCCAGATCTTTTTCAAACATTTTTGTCCAGCCTAAATATCATGAAAGGTAGCTTCCATTGCTTCCCATGGAAGACTTCTGTTGTGGTTTGCTATCAGAAAGCATTTTTATAGCCCTTATTTCCTGTTTCATGATATTACACTTGTTTTTAGTACCCTGTATAACTGTTGTCTCTTATTTGGTGTTAACCTGTTAGTGCATACTATGATGTTTTGCTTCTTAAGTGTTCGTCTTTTAACCGGCTCACTGGTGTAGTAAATTACCATCTATTGTTAATACATCTTAATTTTTTTTAATTGTAGTACTTTGAAAGAGCATTATAGAACAGCATGCTCTGTTTCAGGCTCAGTGATACAAAATACAGTGTGATAATTTTCTTCTCAAACCCTTTTATAGGTAATTTTTCAGTTTTCATGGTGCTGTCATTGATGCCAGCCATATCTCAGCCAGTCGTCCTTAGTGCAAGAGGATGGATTTGAACAGAATTATAGATGTAGCCTGAAAGTTACTCTGGGGAAACTTCTTAGGTTGATCTTACAGTATCAGAATGGTTGGAGACAGGTTTGTGTGCCTTCTGTAGGAGAATGCTGGCTTGGGATTCTTCTGATGGACTTCTTCATTAGCCCTTGGAAGTGTGATTTGTTACTCCGTTGCAGGTGATCCTCTGCCTTTGGAAACTGGCCCTCTTAATTCTGTTTAATTCTCATTAAGAGATACTTAATGCCTTCTTTGCCTCAGTCTTTAATAGCCCGTCCAGATATCCGCAGGATATTCAGCCCCCTGAACTGTAAGATGGGGATGGAGAGCACAATAACCCGCCCATAATCCAGGAGGAAGCAGTTAAGGACATGTTAAGCCACCTGGACACCCACAAGTCTGGGCCTGATGGGATCCACCCAAGAGTACTGAGAGCGCTGGTGGAGGAGCTTGCCAAGCCTCTCTCCATCATTTATCAGCAGTCCTAGTTAACAGGGGAGGTCCCAGAAGACTGGAGGCTGGCCAATGTGACACCCATCTACAAGAAAGGCCGGAAGGAGATCCTGGGAACTACAGGCCTGTCAGCCTGACCTCCGTACCATGGAAGGTCATGGAGCAGTTGGTCTTGAGAGTGCTCACAGGGCATTTGCAGGACAACCAAGGGATCAGGCCCAGCCAGCGCAGGTTCATGAAAGGCAGGTCCTGCTTGACCAACCTGATCTCCTTCTATGACCAGGTGACCCGCCTAGTGGATGAGGGAAAGGCTGTGGCTGTTCTCTACCTGGACTTTAGTAAAGCCTTTGACAGCATCTCCCACAGCATTCTCTGGGAGAAACTATCGGCTTGTGGCTTAGACAGGTTTACTCTTCGCTGAGTGAGGAACTGGCTGGATGGCCGAGCCCAGAGAGTTGTGGTGAACAGAGTTAAACACAGTTGGTGGCCCGTCACAAGTGGTGTGATTGGTTCTGGGGCTGGTCTTGTTCCATATCTTTATTGATGATCTGGATGAGGGGATCGAGTGCTCCCTCAGTAAGTTTGCAGATGACACCAAGCTGGGTGGGAGTGTTGATCTGCTGGAGGGTAGGAGGCTCTGCAGAGGGATCTGGACAGGCTGGATCGATGGGCGGTGGTCAACTGTATGAGGTTTAATAAGGCCAAGTGCAGGGTCCTGCACTTCAGCCACAACAACCCCATGCAACCAGGATGAAGAGACAGATGAGACATTCTATAAGCGACTGGCGGAGGTCTCGCATTCGCTGGCCCTTGTTCTTGTGGGGGACTTCAACCTACCGGACATCTGCTGGAAGTATAACACGGCAGAGAGGAAACAGTCTAGGAGGTTCCTGGAGTGTGTGGAGGATAACTTCCTGATGCAGCTGGTGAGTGAGCCCACCAGGGGAGGTGCCTTGCTGGACCTGCTGTTTACAAACAGAGAAGGACTGGTGAGAGATGTGGTGGTCGGAGGCCGTCTTGGGCTTAGTGACCATGACATGATAGAATTCTCGATTGTGAGGGAAGTAAGGAGAGGGGTCAGCAAAACTGCTATCATGGACTTCCGGAGGGCAGACTTTGGCCTGTTCAGGTCACTGGTTGAGAGAGTCCCTTGGGAGACAGTCCTGAAGGACAAAGGGGTCCAGGAAGGCTGGACAGTCTTCAAGAAGGAAATCTTAAAGGCGCAGGAGCAGGCGGTCCCCATGTGCCGTAAGAAGAGCTGGCGGGGAAGGCAACCGGCCTGGCTGAACAGGGAGATTTTGCTGGGACTCAGGGAAAAGAGGAGAGTTTATCACCTCTGGAAGAAGGGGAAGGCAACTCATGAAGAGTACAAAGATCTCGTTAGGTCAAGCAGGGACAAAATTAGAAAGGCAAAAGCCCAGCTAGAGCTCAGTCTGGCCACAGTCGTAAAGGATAATAAAAAATGTTTTTACAAATATATTAACAACAAAAAGAGAGGCAAGGAGAATCTCCACCCCCTACTGGATATGGCGGGGAACATTGTCTCCAAGGACGAGGACAAGGCTGAGGTACTTAATGCCTTCTTCGCCTCAGTCTTTAATAGCCACTCCAGGTATCCACAGGATATTCAGCCCCCTGAGCTGGAAGACGGGGATGGAGAGCACAATGTACTCCTCATAATCCAGGAGGAAGCAGTCAAGGACATGCTAAGCCACCTGGACACCCACAAGTCTATGGGGCCTGATGGGATCCACCCAAGAGTACTGAGAGAGCTGGCGGAGGAGCTTGCCAAGCCACTCTCCATCGTTTATCAGCAGTCCTGGTTAACAGGGGAGGTCCCAGAAGACTGGAGGCTTGCCAATGTGACGCCCGTCTACAAGAAAGGCTGGAAGGAGGATCCTGGGAACTACAGGCCTGTCAGCCTGACCTCTGTTCCAGGGAAGATTATGGAGCGGTTGGTTTTGAGAGTGCTCACAGGGCATCTGCAGAACAGCCAAAGGATCAGGCCCAGCCAGCATGGGTTCATGAAAGGCAGGTCCTGCTTGACCAACCTGATCTCCTTCTATGACCAGGTGACCCGCCTAGTGGATGAGGGAAAGGCTGTGGACGTTGTCTACCTGGACTTTAGTAAAGCCTTTGACAGCGTCTCCCACAGCATTCTCCTGGAGAAACTGGCAGCTCGTGGCTTAGACGGGTTTACTCTTCACTGGGTGAGGAACTGGCTGGATGGCCGAGCCCAGAGAGTTGTGGTGAATGGCGTTAAATCCAGCTGGCGGCCGGTCACGAGTGGTGTTCCCCAGGGCTCGGTTCTGGGACCAGTCTTGTTCAATATCTTTATAGATGATCTGGATGAGGGAATTGAGTGCTCCCTCAGTAAGTTTGCAGATGACACCAAGCTGGGTGGGAGTGTTGATCTGCTGGAGGGTAGGAGGGCTCTGCAGAGGGATCTGGACAGGCTGGATCGATGGGCAGAGGCCAACTGTGTGAGGTTTAATAAGGCCAAGTGCAGGGTCCTGCACTTTGGCCACAACAACCCCATGCAATGCTACAGGCTTGGGGAGGAGTGGCTGGAGAGCAGCCCGGCGGAAAGGGACCTGGGGGTGCTGGTTGACAGCCGGCTGAATATGAGCCGGCAGTGTGCCCAGGTGGCCAAGAAGGCCAACAGCGTCCTGGCCTGTATCAGGAATAGTGTGGCCAGCAGGAGTAGGGAAGTGATTGTGCCCCTGTACTCGGCACTGGTGAGGCCGCACCTTGAATACTGTGTTCAGTTTTGGGCCCCTCACTACAAGAAGGATGTTGAGGTGCTGGAGCCTGTCCAGAGAAGGGCAACGAAGCTGGTGAGGGGTCTGGAGCACATGTCTTATGAGGAGCGGCTGAGGGAACTGGGGTTGTTTAGTCTGGAGAAGAGGAGGCTGAGGGGAGACCTTATCTCTCTCTACAACTACCTGAAAGGGGGTTGTGGCGATGAGGGTGTTGGTCTCTTCTCCCAAGTAACTAGTGATAGGACAAGAGGAAATGGCCTCAAGTTGCGCCAGGGGAGGTTTAGATTGGATATTAGGAAAAATTTCTTCACTGAGAGGGTGGTCAGGCATTGGAACAGGCTGCCCAGGGAGGTGGTGGAGTCGCCATCCCTGGAAGTGTTCAAAAAACGTGTGGATGTGGCGCTTCAGGACATGGTTTAGGGGACATGGTGGCGCTGGATTAATGGTTGGACTTGATGATCTTAAAGGTCCTTTCCAACCTAGTGATTCTGTGATTCTGTGATTCTGTGCAACGCTACAGGCTTGGGGAGGAGTGGCTGGAGAGCTGCCCTGTGGAAAGGGACATGGGGGTGCTGGTTGACAGCCGGCTGAACATGAGCCGGCAGTGTGCCCAGGTGGCCAAGAAGGCCAACAGCGTCCTGGCCTGTATCAGGAATAGTGTGGCCAGCAGGAGTAGGGAAGTGATTGTACCCCTATACTCAGCACTGGTGAGGCCGCATCTTGAATCCTGTGTTCAGTTTTGGGCCCCTCACTACAAGAAGGATGTTGAGGTGCTGGAGCGTGTTCAGAGAAGGGCAATGAAGCTGGTGAGGGGTCTGGAGTACAAGTCTTATGAGGAGCGGCTGAGGGAACTGGGGTTGTTTAGTCTGGAGAAGAGGAGACTGAGAGGAGACCTTATCGCTCTCTACAACTACCTGAAAGGGGGTTGTGGCGACGACGGTGTTGGTCTCTTCTCCCAGGTAACTAGTGATAAGTTGAGAGGAAATGGCCTCAAGTTGTGCCAGGGGAGGTTTAGATTGGATATTAGGAAAAATTTCTCCACCGAGAGGGTGATCAAGCATTGGCACAGGCTGCCCAGGGAGGTGGTGGAGTCGCCATCACTGGAAGTGTTCAAAAAACGTGTGGATGTGGCGCTTCAGGATATGGTTTAGGGGACATGGTTGTGCTGGATTAATGGTTGGACTTGATGATCTTGAAGGTCCTTTCTAACCTTGGTGATTCTGGATTCTGTCCTATGCACATTGCTGTTTTCTGTTCTATTTGTAGCTTACTTTACAAGTTTAAATATATACTTAGATAAAGTGATTTGACATGGGCTTGAACTAATACTGCTGATGCTTAGTGTTCTTGACTCTTGGAAATTCGTGAAAGCTAAGAGCACTCAGGTGCTCAGCACCTTTCAAAAGTACTAAGTTGCTTTAATGTCAGACATGTATTTTATATGGCCACCAGAAACTGCCTCTTGGTGAACCTTTTACTTCCTTTATAATTTGAGCTAAGCAATTGCTCTCTGCCATTTGATCAAACTGTAGTGAATTATGATATTTTTAAGTGGCAACTGTGTTTTCAGGCACAGCCATTTCCTGAAGGGAAACAAGATTTTAAAATGAGCTGATAGGAGTTTGAGATGCAGTACAACATAGCTGGGATTCATCCAAGAGAAGTAATGGAACATGTATTGAGGAGGAAGTGTAATCGGAATAGTTTCTGTAAAGGAGTTCCAAATTCCTACCTAGTGAAAGGAGGGAGGAGAGAATCCTGCTTTCTCTTCTTGTGGTGCTAGCAGAGAAATCTACATACCAGTTTCTGGGTCATCATTTCCTGTGGTGCTCTTGCTAAGTACCTTAATGGAACGGTGTTTGTAAAAGGGTACAATTTTAAATGCTTTGATGATCTAGAGAGAAAGATTGAAAAGGGGGGGAACACATGGGTGTTCAACCTACCTACAGTTTTGGCACCCTATCTGCTTGTTTAATTACTGTTACACATTTGACACAGTAAAAAACTTCTGAGTTAAAATCTTTGTGTGTATTTTATATGGAATGATGTCTTTCATATTTTCTCCTCTGGATTGATCATTCGTTCTTACTTAGGCTTGATTGCTGTAATACAGTTGTTGGTTATTTTTCTTTTTAATGCTTAGCCCTTGCCCAGGGTACTTTAAGGGGGCGAAGAATAGATCAAAATAATTTTCCTTCTCCTAACATTAAGATACGAGTTTTTAAATGACTTAACCTGATTTATTGCAGGGTAGATTCATTGTGGATACACTCAAAATCTATTGGATTGATTGACGATGCTGTTCTATTGATGTGTGTGTTCCAAAAGAGTATGTGGGATAATAGATTGAAGATTTGATGAATACGGTTTTGTTTAGAGAAAATTATATTTTGGTGCATTTAGTGTATGTGTAATATAGGAAAGACTTTGAAAGTTACTTTCAAAAAGGTTGAGTGTAGGAAAGGAAGGCTTCCATTGCTGAGATCAAATCTTGTGAGAATGGAGGGTTTTGGTACCGCTCCAGTTCCGGGGGCATTCCACTGCTGGAAAAACATAAGCAAAATACTTCTCTGTGGGTTTTGTAGTCTGAAGGTTTTAAAAAACCCCAACAAACCAAAACAACAACAAACCAACCCAAACACAAAACTTTAATTTGAACTTGGCTTGTATACAAATTGTATGTGCTCCTTTCAAAAATCAGTAGATTAAAGTTTTCTTTCTAAAAATGTTCATCATTTTTAAGGTGTCTGTTTTATAAGCAGGCAGCCTGGCTCACTCATTGGCCTTATGAAGTGGAAGGTGATACTTATTTTCACATCCTTCCCATCTATGTAATTATTTTTGTAGCTTTTATGAAATAATACATTTTTAAATTCGTGGAATTCCCTGAAATCACATGGTATAATTCCTAATAATGCATGTGAACTCCTAAAATTCACAGGAAAATAAACTAATAGATTTCCCTCACCACTGGCTTATTGAATCACTTCTTCTACCTCTACTTGGGAGGCAAAACCCATTGTATTAAATAGCATGTTGAAAGTTCTTTTTGAACTTTTCTGCATGAGTTTTATTTTCTGAAGCATAACGTCCCCAAGTTTAAATGTGAATTTGGAGCAGAAGCATATTCTGAGCGCAGCAAGTAAGACACAGAAGAAAGAAAAGCTTGATTTCCAATTCTGTCGTGTTTATGGGTAATGTATGGCAAAAATGAAAGGCATCTCCCAAATGAGGTCTGTCTGAGATGTCTCAAAACCACTTTAAACAAACAGCTTGCTGATTTCAGGACGAAGCCTTTCTGCCCCTGCATTTTCTGTGGCATGACCTGGCTTCCCAACTAGCTAGGTTAAACTGGCTCTAGGCTCTCCCTTCTGTATTGTGGGGGACAGTACGTGATGTCTAAGGGGATGGGAGAGGATTGAGAACCAACAGTTGTTTCAAAGCTCTTTCCTTGGCCTGCTGTTGGACCATGTCCACTGTAGCCTGAATTTTAAGGGGTCTGTAAGGTCTGGCTTACTGTAGTGTTTGAACCTTGGTAACTGATCAGCTTGGGGTGAGAAAGAGAAAGCTATAAGAAACTGTGAGGCTATGTTAGTTAGTAGAGAGCAAAACTCTTGCACTATTTCTTATGCACCTTCAGTAAACATTCAGTAATAGTTATAGTTTTGTCTAGAACAAAATTGACCATATTAAATGACTTGCATAAGATCCCGTGTGCAGTCTGTCATCTGGGCAGGAAATGTAGCTAGTTCTCCAGAGTCCCAAGCACCACTGAGTTTGGGTTTTTATACCTTTTTTTCTCTTCAGTTGTATAAAACAGATAATATTCGCAAGACCCCGTGGTGCATCGCAGCAGCAGTCTTCTGGGGTGGCTGACAGACCATGTGGGAACTGTGGGCCGTCCCCTGGATGGTGGCACCTCTACACTAAGAGCAGCTCCTCCTCGTTGTCACTGGGGCTGCTGAGAGGCACTGAGCTAAAGACTATAGGAAGGACTGATACTTGCTCTGACCCAGTATGGCAGTTTTATATTTCTGAACAAACTGTTGAGACATATTATCCTTGGCTTGTCCAAAGGTTCAGGTCACAAACAGCTGCAGATCTGCACCCCTTTTGAAGGCATTGGTGGTAGTTGTGGACCTAAGTGATGTTAAATGTAGCAACTGCAGAGAAACTGTATTTCAGAGGCTTTTGAACAGGAAGAATGATGTTGAGTAATACTGTGTAATGCTGAAAGACTAATGAAAAAAAGGCCTTTTGTTCAGCAAAGGCAGTATTAATGGTGAAATATAAACAAAATGCCTAGAACAAATGTCACTTGAGAGATGGAATAGCTCAAGACAACGGCAAGAATCCATGTATAAAGATCCCTAATCAATAGATGTGCATCGCTGTAGGTAGCCAGATAGTAAATATGTAGCACAGTCGATCTGAACATATACTGGATAAAAGCCAAGGCAAGTAAATGCTAAAACCTGACTGCTGAATAGGCTCTGTGGTTGAAGCTTAGACATAACTTGCCCATTTTATGCTATTTTGCTCCTTATCATAGATGGGGTAGAAGTAACTGGAGGGATGGTTCTGGTAGCAAACTGAGGTAAGGCAAGAACAGTCAAGGAGCCTGAAAAGTAAACTTTGAAGGAAAAGCTCAATTCCAGTTATCTGTTCCGAGTTCCCTCTTCATGTGGCCTAAGAAAATCCTGCATACCTCCTTAGTCTCCTGCTGCCTTGAGCAGGCAGTGCTGGGAGAGGAGTGTTTCCATTCCATGTACACAGGAGAATGGAGATTTTGGGATGGAACAGAGCTCTCCGAGAGAGAACAACTTCAACACGTTATTTAGCCCCTCTGCCCTCCTTCCAGCAATTATCATAACCTCATTTATTTTCTACACAACTTTGATATGGGAACTGTAGTTTTCTGTGCTAAAATAAATTCTGACTATTGCTTTGGTTCTTCTACTCGGGTGCTGCCTTGAGTACAGTACACACAGCTGCCAATTTTTGAATTGAATTCAGAGGTTGATATTGATGCATTTGAACACATACAAATTTCAGTACAAAATACGAGACTCCTAGAGTTCTAGTTAGTTGCTTTTGATGAATTGAAATAAATTCATATTCTCTTATTAAAAGCTCAGAGAAGAAACTGAAATGCAACTCTGTATGCATGATTCTTTTTTAAAACGAAGGCTAAGAAAATCCCAATTGATACATATAAGACATAGGTTTTTAATTTATTGTTTAAGCATATGCAAAAAAGGCATTAATTTTCAGTAATGTAAAATTCTCGATATGTAGTGCCTGGAGCTATGGTTTTGAACCTAAACTGCATGTATTTACTGAGCCATAAAGCTCTGCAATGTGAAAAATGGAAGTGCATTTCAAATGTGAGTAGGGATTGCTATTACTAAAACCAGTTGTAATTTATAAGTGAGAAAAAAAAAAGCTTCAGATGGCAGATGAAGAGACACCTTTATTGGCTCCATATGCTTGACTGCATGAGGTGCGTTCCTAAAAGTGGGAAGCCAGTGCCATATTTTAAGAAGTTTCAGAAGTCAAGCATCAGGGGGTAATAGAGTTGACCTCCTAATTTCAGAAACCACAGGCTAACATTTGAGAGCATTTCACTTCCAAACTATATTTAAAGCTCTGCTTAGCAAACAGTTTTATAATAGTAAGGATTTTTGGCTTGGATGCACATTGGTTATACTGTTACCTAGCAGATTTTTCCCTTCAACTGTAGACACCAATACCCTTTAGGAATGAAATGCTGCTACTTCAGACTACATGCAGGTGTGGCTGGACAGGCCTTCTGTCCTTGGTTTCACAACTATGGTTTTGCATCCCCTGTTATTTTTACTTTGAGCAAAGTACAATGCAGTTGGTCACTTATGTTACTAGCAGATTTCTTTTTATTCTTAAAGGTTTACTATCTTAAAGGTTTACTGTTTTTCTGTCAGCCTGTTCCTGGAGTATCCATTATCCATTGCTGCACTATGTTATCTAGAGGCTGTGTCTTGGTATTCTCAGTAGGCAATTCTCAGCATGGGTGGTACTCACCTTACAAAGGTGTTAAGGAAATAGAGGTTTTAGATGTATATTTAGTGTAGAATCGATTCCACCCTGTGTTCCCTCCACCTAAAAGTAAAGATTCAATACAAACACAATGTTGGTTTTTCCAAAATGATAGAACACTTGCTTTCAGTACAGATTTGTAAATTCTTAGAAAAGTGAAAGTTAAAAGTATCAGTGTTTTCCCATTAGTTTAGAAGCTTCAGCACAGGTGAGATAAAACTGACTTCCACAGTGCTTACTACTCACTCTTAACTTGACCGTGTTGTTGTATGTCTGTTGCTTTTGGTATCAATAGAGAAAGTTTTGCAAGTGTGGTCACTGCCACCAGTAAGACACATGAACACAGCTAAAGACCACTTTGCACATTCAGAGTTGTTACTAGCATAACAAACTGCCTGTCACCCTTTATTTAAAAATGGAAGGAAGAATTTAAATGTGTTTCTGTAAAGCAGTTTTTGTTAGGTTATTCATAAATATCCATACCTGCTTTCTGAATATAGAATTTCAGCCTTATTAATACATAATGCATAAATTTGTATCAGAGCAAAACATTCTTTTACCAGCTGGATTCTGAAAGTGACAGGTTTAAAGATGCTAAGAAACACACTGTGGATGAATAAGGCTTCTATTTCAAAAATACAGCATAGGTATAAAAGCAAATGCGAGACAAGATTTCTAGGTAGACATAATATCTTTTATTAAACTGGACTGGTATGCCTGGGAAAATTAATAAGGTTCTGGGCAGCCAAACCTTTTTTGAGTTCTGAAATGGAAACAGCAGATTTCAAAGGAAAATACAAGTTGAGAGCAATTACAGGTTAGGATATTTAGGTGTTTGTCAAGTGTAAAATCCTAGGTTAGCCTCGAGTTATTAAGCAACTAATTTACTTGAAGTAATGAATAAATGTCATACATAGTACTTAAGTTTTTTTCAAGTCTAATTGTGTTGTACAGATATCCAGACTGTTACGTGTTCTTAGCAGTCTGCTCTCATGCCTGTTAGTGCTTGAAAGCTAGAATGCTGTTTATAACTCTGCTTGTATTTATTTCAGATTTGGAGGAAAGAGGGGGTTGTTTCCACAATAGAAGGTGATTATTGCCAAAGCCAAGAAGTTTTTTCTACTGAATTAACTCCTTTGTCAAATGACACATTTATTTACAGGGAGGCTATTTGGACAATCCAAAGAACTTGAAATAGTCCTGGTACTTCAGCACCGTAAATCGGAGAAGGGAAAATAAGAGGACAGAAGACAGAATTTTCATGCTAAGGTTTCTCCTCTGCTTACTGCTGAGGAAATGAGCTGCCACATATGCTGTGCTGTGGCAAGATCTGGATAGGATATGTCCAGAAGACTGTATGGGAACTAGAATGCAGATGATGGAATCGTTTGATCTGTAGGCTATCTATGCCATTGCATTTAATTGCATATGTTCAGTATCATCATAGGCAATAGTGAGGCAGAACACAATTATGTGAAGCACCATGGTTTTTCCCTCTTTCCGGAAATGAATTTCTTATATTTATTAATTAGACTGGTGCAGAAACACTGATTTTTCTGGTATGGGTATAGCAGCAGTACCAAGAACATGGCAATTTAACCAGTTTATAATTTAGCACTGCTTACCCAAAGCTGAATGAAAGAGGAGACTACAAATAGAACCAGAAGAATTTCTGGTACATGTTTTTTGCAGCAACATTTCAGTGTGAGTGATATCAGTGTAACTGGTTGGATTTCTGTTTACATACAAAGATTCAGTTGTTTTGTATCTAGATTGCAGTTTTGATTTTTTTTTTTCAGTGACTGCATATTGGCATTCAGATTGATAACTAGAATCAATTTCAGACAGATTAATTTATGAATGATCTTATTTAAATATAAAAGTTGCTCACAATTCCCCTAACTCTTTGGAACTGCTAACCCAGAGTAGCCTTTCTGTAACAGCCTCCCATAGGACTGTAACTGGAGCTATGGGTTTTCTGTTCCTCCAAAATTTGGGAGACTTCAGCTTTAAATTTTTTAACATCTATGTTTTGGGTAATCTGATTGTGACTAAGATTGAGAGGTCCTGTGTATTCCTTGACCTTAGTGTCTTCATCTGTAGAACAAAGATAACAATGCTTAGTTCCTGCCAGGAATATTCAGGCATAACTTATTCTTATAACTTTATTATTTAGAAGTATTTATATACTTCTAAATGTTAGAAGTTCTCTGCATGCCTCGTATTTCTACTGATATCTTGTTAAGTAGAAAACGGTCTATGTGTGGTGTGGTGGTAGGGATGTTAATCATCAGATGTCAAGTTTTGTTTTATTTTTGTAATGATTTATGCAGTTGTTAATCAGCTGACTCCTCAGAGGAAACTTCAGGGAGATCAGGTATTTTGAAACAATCCAGCTTCTAGTATTTTCTCTCTGTTGTATTTTTCTTCCTTTGTTCTTTTGTTCTCTATTATGAAGGACATTTGCATGAAAACAAAATTTTTGTTTCTTAAGAGTTCATCTGCTCCTGCTGCTTATTCCCTACCTGGCCATAATCCTCCATTTGTGACATCTCAATTGGTGGCTGTGCAAATGATTATGATGTCAAAGACAGGATTATGACTTCAGGTGAGAAACAAACAGCAGGAACTGGTGAACTCCGGAGTAATACACATCTAGGTTTTTCTCTAACCATTTTTATGCTAAAAGCACAAGAGAAATGCAGACAATACGTTATGTGTGCATGTATAAAATAACTGATGTGTAAGGAAATTGTATCGTACTAGTGAGTAACATGACAGATCAATTCTTTAAATTGTCTTCAACTGTTCATATTCTGTAGTTTCATCTACAGAAAATAACAACAGTAGGATAATATTGAGTAACAGTGTGAGTGGGGCATAGTTATTTGGTTTTTACCATGTTACAACTCTTAAAAGAGACTTGTTCTGTATCCCTCTGTTGTAACACGATGTCCTCAGTTTGATTATAATAAAATTTGATTAAAAACATAGCATCAGACCCAAACTGTGGACTACCAATGAGTTGTCTGGGGTCCCTGGTGAGAGTGTGGTTTTGGACCAGATCGAGCTGCTTTGTGATACAATGGGAGGTTCTTGAAATTGCCGGAGTTCTTCTGCTTGTTTTTTTTTTCTCCTATTTAATGTTACATCTCCTTTTTGTTCCTGAGGAACCCCACCCCCCACTGCCCCTGAAAACTGTTTGCCTAAAGGTTTTTTGCACAGTGTCCCCTTTTGAAATTTCTTGTCTGCAGCTGGAGTCCTACGACAGTAAATATCTTGTGTGGCTCTACATTCATTTGCTACTGTGCATTGAATAGTGGGAGACAGATACTTGCTTAAAAAGCTTTACAGGTATGAGAATTGTAATGCAAGGAGGGGGTGTGTGTATTATAACACCAGTTGATGTAACTAACACTTCAGATTATCACTTTGGTAAATTCGTGGTGGGTTCTGAAGAGATTGCTCAACAGAAACATCATCCAGGGAATCGGCTTGTAGACTTCTGCTGTTGAAGTTGTTACAGTGGTGGTTGCCACTTCTGCCAGCTTATCCTAAGGTCATTACGTTGACAATATTGTGTTAGGAAATAGTTTTTCCCCTTCTGCATTATTTCAAGAATGCCTACTTATAGATGCATTAGGATTTCTTTTGAGGTATTCGGCATTTTTTGGGTGTAGTTTGTGAAGTGAAATGGAAGAAGTTATGTTGTCCTATATGCATATAATACCGTCCTGCGTCAGGATGACTAGGTGAAAATAGAAGGGGAGAAAGGAGTTAATAATCATAGAATTAAAGACATTGGAAGTAATTCAAGCCACAAGTTTGATATTTGAAGTATTCCCAGCTTCAGAGAAACCATGGGGAGGGGTTTTTTTTTAAACAGAATTGAAGTAGTTATCTTCAGCAACTCAGTAATTAAAATTAGAAAGTTGGTAACATTTTTATTGCAGGCAATTCTAGTGGTGAGATTAACATTAGATAAGATTATCATAAAATAACCAGGCACCCTATGGTGATCTGACACATGAGAGGCTGCACAGAGCTTCTGGTCCCCCAAGGGCTGTGATTGTTTTATGGTTTTATCTTATGATAACTGTGCTTTGGTTTTGCCCTTTTCGAAGAGTTTCATATAATACACAGTTCCCCCCACTCCCCCATAAATTTGTAATTTAACACCACTCTAGGAAATGGCAAATCAGCATGAAACTATTAATCTTATCTCGTATCATGAAACAAACACTGATCCAAGAGATCTGATTACTTTGCTTCTGGTCATTATCCAGACTGAAAGCTGGGCTTGGGCATTTGTATCATCAACAGTTCTGTCATCAGAAAGCAAAAGATTTCAAAAACAAAGTGAAATTCTACAATCAATCCTGTTTAATATTTCATGCCAAAAATACCGTGTGGCACCAAACTCCTTTTACTGGTCACTTAGTGATCAGCTCTGGTATTAAAGCCCTTACTTCTGCCCCATGTCTACAGCTTCTTTTTCTAGGCATTTAAAGCATAATAAAGGACCTGAATGTCAGGCATGAGGGCTTTAAATAATCTGTAGTGATTTTAATGAGTTCAGTCACAACTGCCACAGGTTTGTTGTGCTTCGTAAGTATTTCTGAGATGGAGCTTGCAGTCAAACTCTCTGATGCCAAGTTGCTTTTCGGTCTTTTAAGAAGGATGGAGATTGGCTCCTGTTCAGTCCTGCAGAACTGAGTCTGTTTTAGCTTGAACTGCTCTGGAAATAGCCAGCTGCATCCCCTCCCCTCCAATGAATATATTGTGAACAAGAAATGCAGTTTTAATTTGTATTACAGTTCACCCAATTAAAGAAAACCCATTTTAAATACCTGACTGAACCAATGTGATTTGACTTTCTTCTTTTCTTTACTCTTGGCCCTTTTTCCTTTTTTTTTTTTTGTCCCACTCAGTTCTTCTGAATACTTGCAACTTTGTATCTTCTCTCCAATCAAGTTTGTGGCACTTGAAAAGATACACTTATTTAATAGGTAACTCTGAGGGAGACTCAGTCTCTTTTTTGCTTCTCCAGCAGGAGAGAGCTTTTTGCTCTACAGCAATATTTGGAAATAATTTTTATTTTTATTTAAATATTTGCAAATCCCAAGGGATTTTACAGGTATGGAAATGTGATGAGCATTTCCTCTGTGCTCAACTGGATGGTTTAACTCTGTTCCTGGAGTGGGTGAATTTTACTGTTGACCTAATTCTGCTTCTGTTAAAGTTGGCACTGAGTGGTTTTAGAGATTTTCAGCCTCAAAGCATTACTATTCTTTGTTGAATCCAGAGTTTAAGAAGGAGAGCTGAAGTGCAGCTCTTTCAGATGGAATAAGGAAGGCTTAAGCCTGGTACTCAGGATACATTTATTAACTAACTCTATCAAAAGAAGTGGCCTGGGAACCCAGATAGAGGAACCTTCTACCCTGCATGAGAATTTTGTCAGAACTTCCAAAATTCATACCTTTTGGCATCATGGACAGTTTCTGCTTTCTGCATTTGTGCAGACTTATCATGCAGACTTATACACACTGAGTTCACAAACCGGGGAATGACAAACCAGAGCAAAGGTGAAATACAAAAATTGAAATTTCTACAGTTTTCCCTGGGGAAAAAAACTTCCCATCTAAAATTGGTTCCATAATTGAGAGTAATTAATGTCAAATTTTGGATGTTGTATATCTGCTACGTTATTATCAGGTGGGGAGCAGATTTTTTTGAAAATGGACAGCTGTTAGGGTACTTGTTAGAAAGAGAACAAAGGAGGTATGTAAAATTTGCTCATCGCTCTAGAGCCAGTGCTCTTAGATTGGCACAGCACAATAAAATGGTGGTTCTGTATTGAAAGGAAGGTCTACATCTCCATTGTAACTTGGAACGACTGTACTGTAAGGGTTCTTAGTTGGAAACTGCCCTTCTCTGTCCTCTGTCCTTCAGCTTGCAAGCAGGGCATAGTGTTTTGCTAGCTATTAATGTAAGGCTATAAACACATATTTAAGTTTTTCATACTTTTGTGTGCTTATGACAAAGGCCCAGCTTTGTGCAAGGATTTCCTTTCAGGATAATGTAAATGCTGACACTTGTGAGCCTTTCTAAATGAAACTCCCTTTAATAAACCTGTGGATGGGTTTTACTTGGTCTGTCCAGTTTGCCGTGTCTCAGAGTGAAGGCGATTGCCTCACAAGGTCACTGCTGCCCTGGAGTGATGGAGAGGCTTTCAATATATGCTTGGTCATGCCCTTTTAACTTAATGTTCTCCTTCACACAAGCTGTTAGTGATGGATGTCCATTCAGACAACCTAATGGCCTATGGTAACTATAGAAGAGCTTTTATATCAATATTCTGCATCTGAGTCCCATCAGGATGGACTGTCAAACTGTTCTACACCACATCTAGGATGATTTTATGCAAGCAATAGCTGTGATACCATTGCTATACTTTATAGTGTCAAGCAGGACTATAAAAGATCATTTCCATGGGTCAAGAGGAAGTTGATCTTTGCAGCTTGATATGTCAGAGGTCATTTCCCCCTGTCAGCTGTTGCTACCTTCAGCAGTACTAAACTAACTGCAGAATTACCTCAGCTCTTAAGGATTCTCAGCCATAGATGGAAGATCTGCTGGGACATCCTCAGTGGCATTTCAAGTGTGGCAATAGTATTCTGAAGTCAACATCTTCACAGTGGACTGGAAAGGAAACAGCTGGATTACCCCTGGGGAATGGGAGATTGGTATTTGCTCCATGCCTGCTCCTATTCCTTGATTCAACTTTTCCCACAATCTTTCATTAGTTAATTTATGTACCTGTTTGAGATACTGCAAGTGTCCCAAATAGAAAACATTTCATTTCTCACTAAAATCACAGCCTGTAAGCCAGCATGAATGTGAGCTTGAATTTTTATGTTCAGGGAGCCAAGCCTTCCAGACTCCAGTGAGATAGCCTCTGTTGCTTGGAGGTCTCGGGACATCTGTCCAATGTGGAGACTGTCAGATTAGGTAACAGATTATGAGATATTGTGTTGTAAATCTGCTTAGGTGGAACTTCTCCAGGTGTTTTTGTATTTTGCACAGAACTTCCAGCTATGTATGTTCTTAGTCAAAAATGTTCATGTCCTTTCCATTTGCAGAGTGCCAGTTGTGCTTTTGTGGACTTCCTATGTAACTGTAGACTAAGATGTTGACTACTGGTAAGAAATGGAGTGCTTGCTGATGCAAGAGAATCTGACAAAAATCTTCTTAAACAGGTGTATGAACTAACTGTGAAAAGGCTGAAGCAGGAACTGGAAGCATAATGTGTATGTAATATCTGCCGATGATGGAGTTCTGCCACCATTCAGAGCAGACTAAGCCTTTCAAGTGCCTTGGTAGCAACTCCAATGCTACCTATATACCAGTTCATCCATCTATATGTTGCATTGTACTCTTCAGTTTGTTGGGAGTATGCATGTTTTTTCAGTATTACTGTAAAACAGAAATAGTCTGTGCTCCAATTTTTATTTCAATTTGTAGCTTCCTCACTCCCTTATTTAAAGAAGTGATAATTGTCGCCTTTGCATGACAGCAAGTTTCAGCATGTCAGCTGCTCTGTACTGGACATTTTATCTCTTACCTTCATGTGACAGAGACATAAGTTACTCCATATATACCATCCTGTGTTTACTGTGGGTTGTTATAGGGTAAAAAGCATGCAAGCTGTGATCTCAAAGCTGATGAGATCATGAGCAGTTGGCATCTAAGCCTTCAGACAACTGCTTTCTGATAAATGCCATATATACACTTTTTTTAAATGTGGAGGTCAAGAACCATGATTTTTCTAGAGGATTTTCTTAATTTTCTGCTACAAAGACTGTTTAACACATAATCTGGGGCTGCCTGTTGTTCTGTCTTGCACTAGCATTTGGCCAGTTGATGTAAAGCTATGTACCAGTCAGACGTTAGTACATGAGTCTTGTTCCAGTCTTTGTTCTGAAGAAAAGCATCATTACAAAATAAAAAAGGCCTTCTAAAAAGCTTTTATTTCTTACATGAGACTTCTTCTTTGACTAGATGAAGTGAGTCAGCCTGTCTTTAATGGGATTGCATTGAAATGTCTGCTTATATGCAACTGTTGTTGTCATTCCTTGGCATGATCGTTACTTGAGGAGCAGATTAGAGGTCAGTCAGCCAGAGCCATGGGGGCGCCCATAGCTAGCCTCAGGATATTCCCTACAAATGTAAGATCAAAAGGGCAGGCACATGAAAATTACTGTTTACTTTTTATGAATTATTTCCCAGAGAGGGGATCATTAGCAGAATCTAAATGCTGGCTGGCTCTTATTGCAAGGACAGTCCTGACAGAATGCACTTTCTTGGGCACACACCTTACTGCTCTTTTAAAATCAAAAGGGTCTTTCTTTTTGTTGGATTTCTTTATTAGTTAAATAGCTTTCTGGTTGTATGTTTTTCCCCAAAACACTGTCCCTACTTCTGAACATGGTTTTAATTCTTAGATGTCATCCAGCTTATTCCTTTGTGCAGCAAAGGTATTTCAAAGCATATGTCCATAGACCAGGGACTCTGCAGGAGACATGTTCTGAAGGAAGTAAAACTTTCTGGTACTCTTTCTGAGTGAACAGCGGCTGTTACTTAAAATTCATCGCTGGCCAATGGGTACCACAGTTATCCCTATTGTAAATACAGGGGAAAGTGATCTTGACTGTCCTGGTGAGGTATGTTGGCAAGTGCCAACTCAATGTCTACTCCTGCAGTAATCTTCACACATCGAACTCCGTACTTTCTTATCCACATAAGTATTTGGCTTCTGTATAATCACAGTAATCAGAGCTACTTAGAAGGGTCATGTTTTATTTGCCCTTTTGTCTTGTGTCTGGAGCTATGAAAGCATGACTTTGGAGCCAATGTTGATTGAATTCTAAAGAGACTGGCAGTAGCCAGGAACACGTGTAGCCTCTGATATGCTAAACTTGTGATTCCAAGAAGAAACTGTTTGCTTTTTAAAATAACTTTGAAAAAGTTACCTTGAAGGACCAAATACATGGTGGGTATTACTCTTCAGTGAAAACCAATATGAACTTCCCTCTATCATCTAACATGTTCCATTAAGGGTGCTTAATGTGTAATGATCAAATGCTGCCCAGCATAGGAATGAAACTAAATCTGGCTGGTAACCAAAATAAAATCCCTTATAGCTATTTTTGTATGTTTGTAATATATGTGCTGTGAGATTAGGCAGGTTTCTTTTTTCCTCTCTCTGCTATTTTTCTTAAAAAGTTAAAATAATTTAGAAAAATGCTCCCTTGCAGACCTCTACTATGATAAGGTTGGGGGGCAGAAAATCCAATACTACCTTCTTTTATTTAAATCCTTATTCTTCCTAATGTGCCTAGACATTTTGGATAGGTGTGGTTTTACTTATTTGGCATGATGTTTTTTCGCCATCATTGGGGTTTTGGCATTCATCTTGACAGCAGTAGCTAGAGAACTTCTTGCTAGTGTTCAAAAGGATAAACTGAACATCACCCTTTCCATCCTTTCCTCTTGCTGTTGGGTAGAGCTTAGGAAATTTTTTAATTCTGGCAAATCAGTGAGAGTGCAAAGGAAAGGTACGGATGAGTGTGGTCGCTGGGTCCTCCAAGGTAGGGGTCTGCAAGTGACCATCTATGGGAATGGGTCTGAGGTTTATTACAGCAGCATTCAGAAAGTTGAGGCACAGATACTATAAAAATGAGTCAGCTGCTGCTAGGCACAGTTTAGACCTGTACTGAGCTGCACGCAATCTCAAAAGTTTTCCACCATATGTCTTGTATTTCTTAGGCTACATCAGCAGTAGATAGGGGGTCTGTATGCTTCCCTTCAGTCATGAAGCCATGCTCATCTCCAGTACCTTTGCTGTTGACATCATCTTGTTGTAGTCATCATGGAAAACTATGGTTTTAAGATGTCTTTTATTGCATTTGTGCTTCAGAGGCTGTTATAGCCCCTTTCCTTTTTATAATATGCTGCAAAGATCCTTAAACCTTTCCTCTGAACTGATAAATCTTGAAGCCGATACCCAAAACTGGATGGGTTCCTAGAGCGCTGGTCTCTGCAGTGCAGGATAGAAGAATCACGGAGGTCTCTTCTCCACCCAGTTGCTAAGGAGTGTGAGGTATATCTGTCAACTGGTAGCTGTTAAATTAACATTTCCATTTCCCTGCATGTAGCCTTATCTTTACAGACAGGTGTATATGTGTTGGGAGAGGGGCTATTTTTGGCTATACTGCCAGAGAGCCTGAAGGTAATGAGTTGTGCACAGTAAATCTTGCTTACTCCATAATTTCCACTACATTTCAAATTAAGGGCCTAAATTAGGGTTAGTGTCAGACTTGCTCTTTTGCTATGTCCTAATTTTGTTTTAAAAGCACATAGCTAAGGACTTTAATATGTTATAGATTCAGTGCTTGTAAGTTATACTGAAATCCCTAAGGGAGCCAAAATAACTTATTAAAACCTTGCAAATGTTTTTGACTGCTGCATTCTGTTATTTTCTATTCCAGTGGTAGCGTACAGCCTCTGCTGCTGATGGGTGGAGGAATGCAAACCTCCAGGGCCCATTAGACTTAACTTGTTTACTGCATTGATATCTATATGTTAAATGACAAGAGAGTTCAGGTTATTGAATAATTTAAAATTCAGCTCTAATTGGTGTCATATGACCTAGAAAAGGCCATGGATGATGCTAAGAGCATGCTGTGAAATTCTTATAAATAATTCATAAATTAGATCATTCATTTGCCTGGATGTCTTGTTAAATGCAGAAGTTTGTAAGTAATAACTGATGATATAACACCTGTAAGTATTTAGTTCATACGCTGGAAGGTAATCTACCTTGATGATCTTCTAGCAAAACCTGCCAGAGTACGAGAGTTAATTGCACTAGGGAGAATGCGCTACGTTTATTTGGGATGGGCTTTGGCAAGGCGTACTGTGCAGATGTTGCATTACGCATTCTCTATCAGCTAGACAACTATTCTGTGTATGCCCATGTTAAAAATGCAGCTCATCACTCTTCTGCCCTTATTTCACGCGAACTCCAAATGCACTGGGAAATGGTAGTGACCTGCTCTGCTCACAAATAGTATAGTTTTTGAAATATTTATCTAGGTCTTGAACTACTGATTCTTCAGTAAAATAAAGGGCAGAAGTAAAAAATTGAAGTCAGAAGATTGTGATTTTTTGTTTTTATAATGTTGTCAGCACACTGAATGTTAATAGTTAGACCTGGTGCTGTCAACATTACTATAGTGGCATTTTTCTACAGTGCAAAAAGGTCCAATAGTTTTGTTTTGGAAAGCAAACATGTTTCCTTAGTTTTAGTGGTCGGGTATTGCATTGCCATATGTAGGTACTGTTTGGGCTTTAATGGGCGTTCTGCTCACAGTGACTTCCAAGACTCAATGTACAGGCACCTCGCTTTAGTTTTCTTGGAGCACTGTATTATTAATGACTGCCTTACCAGCAGCGTAAACCCAGTTTGCTGATCTGAAATGGAAGCATTTGTCAGAGATTATCTACAATATTTGTGTAGCTGGAGAAGAATGGTGGCATGTTTGTGAATGCAAAATATACGCTTAAAGCTGAGTGCCAGCAAATGCTCACATGCCACTTAGAATGCAGGTTTTTTGTGCACCTGGCATCCCAGCTCAAACCCTCTGAACAAAGAGGAGAAAAAATTGAAGGCAGCACAAACATAGGAGGTGTTCCTCTGCTGTCAGGTAGCAGCTATAGATTCACCTTTTTGTGACGTGATCCTTTTTTTTTTTTTTTTTTGCTACAACTCTTCAGTATAATGAGCTCAGTAGATTTTTACAGGAAAAATACAGGCTTGTGACTGTCATTCACATAGTTTCTTTGATTTGAGACTGCTTGTTTTATTCAGTGGAATAAGGCAATCATAGCTATACATAATTACTACAGAAAATGGTGCTTTATTTCTTATTTGAAAAATGGGCAGCTTACCTTCCAAGTTATCCACTGTATTTATCTTGGGTACTGACAGGGACAGTTGCTGAGCTATTATGTGGGCACTTTGTAATGACTGATATTAGGTTACTTATGGTAGAGATTTTAATAAAGCATGATATGATTTAAAGACAAAAAAAGATAGATTTCAGTAGATCCTACTAATTTACTTTAAAATTTTTACCTTTTTACATTCTCTTTGATAAATTCTTACAGACTCTTGGAAAGAATAGCTCCTTAATCACTAGTAATGCACTTCAAATAATCCTATCATTTGAAATAATTGTTCTTAAAATGACATTTCTGTGGCTCCAATATCCTATCCGAGCTTATTTATAATATATTCTGCTCATTCTAGTGACAAGAGCAAGTGCTTATACTGCAGACCTAAACCGAGCTTTATTCAGATGAGACCCATATGTCAACAATGCACGGTGGTGACGGAGTTGCAGGTTTAGGACGTGTACCTTAGTGAGTGCATCAGCTATGTCACCAATACATGCCTTTGGTGCTCTTGAAGATGTTCCTATGTATGGTAGCCTCTCATTTGTCCACTTTGAAGTTTTTGCTTCATCTTTAAATATCTTTAAATTTCTGTATTTCTCCTCTGGTTACTGCTTCTGTTTGTTGTTCTTGGCTTCCTCCAGAGTCCCTGCTCAGTCAGCACAATGTACTACTTCTGAACTTGCATGTTTCTCCCTCTGTTTCTACCCCACAAAAAGAAACCCAAGAGCTGAAAATCCAGGTTACAGAAATGTTCTTAAGATGCAACTGAGAACTATTTTAGTTCATTGCCTCTTTTTCTGTATTCAAATGCATTTCAGCTACAAACTACAAACCCTGGTGCTATGGGTTAAACTCTAACACTGTTAACGTCTATAGGAATTTTGCTAAGACCCTAGCCTTTGTCTTCAGAGTGTAAGACTTCTTGAGATGATGATTTAGGGCTGTTTCTTAAACATGTTTTGTACATGCAGAGCTACCAGTGAAATCTGTCAGGACCTTGCCTGCATTGAGATTGTAAGATCTCATCAGTTACTAGGTCGTCCCTTGCAATACAAAGCCCTGTGTGCTAGAGTCAGTCTTGTAAATGTGTCTCTCCTGCTAGTGCTGTGAATTAACACTGCAGAGCACATAAGTTGCATTTAAGAAGAATTTGCAGAGATCATAATGCTGTGTGCATAAACCTGGTGCACTGTTTGTTTGTAGGAGGTTTTAAAGACTGTATGTTTGTTTAAGCTCTGCTCTGAATCCCTGAGCAAAAATTACTGTGATTGCAGTGAAGATTTCAAAGATCTCCCCATGTCTTCCTCTTTAAACCCTTTTAAAGATTATTTGAACTATTTTTTAATATCTCCTTGTTTCCATGCAAGAGTTTCACATCTGATCAAGTCTTATTAACTCCATATGTTGCAAGGAGCAGTCTGAGTTTGTTTGTTTAAGCCTCAGTTAAAGGAAGTTATATCTTTAAATACCGTACAGCAAGCCTGGAAGAGCTCCACAGAGGGGAAAGCACAGCTGTTCCATCATGGTCCGTCATGGTTTCCATGTGTCCCATAGGCAATATCTTTCTTAACCTTATCTTGTAAAATTACCCAGTTCCTTATGCTTGTGCAACTTCAGACTCACAGTAGTAGGTGAGTCTTTGGAATTCTATTTTTTTTCTTTTCTTTTCCCTTTCACCTGGCCTGCATCTTACAGGTCTGTCATGGCATGCTCTGGTCTCATCTGATCCCTCATAAGTTTAAATGTCAGTCCGGTTTCCCTGCAGCCTCTACCATCCAGCTGTAGTTTTCAGATAAAGTGTTAACAGAAAAACACACACTGCTGAAATAGTTGGCAACTAGCTTCTGACACTCAATAAATAGTTAATTTTTCTTTGGGGTTAGACCCTGCAAAATACTGAATAGCTATCAAAGGCATGTTGGAACTCAATATTCTGCCTAATATGACCTCCTCCTTCTAAAGGAATAAAAAAACCCCACTTGCATTCAATGACATTAATGAGAATTCACACACCGCCCCCTCCCCCCCCCGCAAACATGTTGTAACTGTGAAATAATATTAAAGTTTCTCTGCCTTGTTATGAAATCTTTAAATGTCAATGCCATTTCTGAGACCATCAGGGCATATTTAATGGCGGCCAAGGTCAACAAATGCTAACTGGTACCTCTCTTTTAGGGCCTTCAGGGACTCTTAATAGAGTCTCAGCCATGAAGTTAATTTGCCGTGTGGGCCTTTATTCTTAAACCTGTGCCTGATAATTATTTTGTACCATCTTCATTCGTGTGCTTACGTTTCTTAACATTATCTTTTCCCTTCAGTCAATGAAATAAACTTCTAAAATAAAGAAATACTCAGTTATTTCATCGTTTGAGTCTTCTATTTTTATTCCTTTTTACTCCTGTTTATGGGCTGCAGAAGGGTAGGTGTATGCTTTCTGTAGACCACCCTAAGCTGCCAGCTCTGATAGGATCCTCTAAGAATGCCTTCAGGTCTGCCAACGTCTGCTGTCCTAGGGTGCTGGGAAACTAGGTGCCCTAAACGCTATGCTAGCAGAAGCAGGTGAGGTGGAAAATGATAGTGCGTGACCACAGGACTCTCTTACTTTCCCTTTTCTGTAATACTTCTTTCACTTGCTGGCCCTCCCTTTATGTATTGTCTAATTTAGATTAAAAGGGCGTTGTAGCCTTTATTTGTCTAGAAAATATTGCAGACAAGGATGGCACACTACAAATAATAAATAACAAAACTCCGTCTCTTTGGCAGCATGTTGCATTTCTGCTCAGTTGCCCTGCCAGCCCCTCTGACTTTGAAATATTTTAATGTTCTGCACTTTTCACCCAGTCCAAGCACCAGACTTTCCTCAGACATTTAGCACTGACATTAATGCAAATGCCTCCAACTCACCAGACCCTTTGGGGCAAAACATGACATCCTTGTCTTTCAATCACATGGTAGAGATGATAAAATTGTATCCATGAAACTGGAAATAAAAAATAACACTATTCAGGTACTAATACATGTTAATTTACATTCTGTGAAATCTACAAGAAACTTGTAATTGTTTGTCTTGAAGGGTGGCAGAGTATATTTGGTATTTTGTTTATTTATAAAAAAGAATTTAAATTATACATGTAAACACTGCATAGATTTGGGTTATAGCTCTCTTCTAATCATTGTTGGAGACTTGCTTGCCTTCCTAAGTGCTAGTGTTTCAGAGCTTGCTGACTGTCTTCCATTTTATGTGGATCATACCTATCTTTTTTAAGCATTGCCAGAGTGCAAATGATACTTTTCTTTCCATCAGTGGATACCAAATTGGCCTGCTAAACCACTTTCACTGCAGTGGTTTTGTTATCTTTAACAAACCTTATTTCTATAATTAAAAAAATTAGATCTTTGTGGAAGGTCCCAAAGGCTGAAGGAGTTTAAATTTAGTATGTTATTTAAACTAATGCACGGGTCTAGCAAAAGAAATATGAGTGCCTGATTCACTGCTGTTCTGATGTGCATAAAAACTCAAATGCCTAACTGCCTAGATGAACCGTAGTGCAAAGATACTCCTAAATAGGATTTTGATGTCTGTTACATAATATCCATGAGTATAACAAAACCACTAGAATTTTCTTGCACTGGGTTGACAAATGTGAATTACACTTGCTTTCTTTCTTCAGAATTTTATCAGAGTATAATCACTTGCCCAGCTTAATTGAAAAATCACTTATGTTTATAGCTGAATTTAAACATGTTTTGTATTTAAATGACAGATTTTGATGTACGATCATTTTTTACAGAAAGTAGTTGTTTTTTATCCTTGTTTCTGTAAAGCTATTTCAAAACTCTCATCAAATTTCCAGCGGTAAGTAATATCCTATTCAGTGCAAGGTGAAATGTTTTACATCAAATCTCCTGCTGTGTAATGGCCAATCAAAGAGTATTTATAGTGGCTGAATGGATTTTTTGGCTCAGTGTTCAAAATTAAACATTTTCAAACATTAACATTTAATGTTTTTGCCACTCTTCAAGTTGATTTTATGTAACCTGAGATGCTCACAACTACTTGATACTCTGAAGTGACTCGCTGTATGCTGAGGATCCTGCAGGCAGTAGTTTTACATTTATTATACTTGTGTAGGTGGAATGAAATGTAGATTTGATAGCAGATTCATGTCTGACTTGTGATACACATTTTCTCGCGTTTGGCTGCATGTCCATCAGCATGATACAGCAAGTCTATTTTGGAGAGAACACATTTACTAAGTGAAATTACTGAGGAAAGTTAAATTTTGGTAATTCACAGGAAATCGTTTATCTTATTGCAGGTATCCAGTAAGAAGAGCTCATGCCAACAACCATCTCTGGAGCTGGATGGTTCCTACCTGGGTATTGGGGGACCTCAAACTTTTTATAAGAACAGTAGAGCACCGAAGGCTGGAAGCCCAGCCTGTGTTTCATTGTCTCAGCCGTGTAGGAATAATCACAATTACGGGACTGAATTCCATTACAACCATCAGGAATGTCTGAAGGAATATCCGGTAGAAAATGGCTTGCACAGAAAGTGTAACAATACGATTTCGCCAGCCAAGCAGAGGAGCCCTCACCGTTTAAAACCAGCTCAGGAGATGGACCAGAAAGCAAATGAGTTTCAGAGCACATGCCTTCAGCAAGTGAGTCACGGTTGTGCCTGCAGACATGTAGGGAGCTCAGGGAGTGTGCAGGAGATCCACCATATCAGCCAGGTGCTTAGAAGTCACCCCGGGGCAGTTCACAAAACCTGTGATTATTCTAGGCGCTCTCGAGTTTCTGGGCTGAATGACAGTGCGGACTCAGAGCCTAAAGAAACAGAGCAGGCTAAAAGGCTGTACGAAGGAAGAAGGCAGAAGCTGCTTCTGCAGAAAATGGAGCTGGAAATTGAAAAGGAACGACTCCAACACTTGTTGGCTAAGCAAGAAGCAAAACTGCTCCTAAAACAACAGCAGTTACACCAATCCCGAATGGATTATAACAGGTGATTTTGAGATTTATAATTAAAAAAAAAAATTCTAAAATTTCTAATGAACATATGGGCAATAGTTAATTGAAGTGGGAGAATGGAACTGATAAAATATGGTAGGCAAACCTGTGGCACAAATTCTAACAGTGATTTAGAGGAGAGGAGACTTTTTAGTATATTAGCATATACTGTTGGGAAACAGCATGACAGCTGTGGAAAGCAGCAGAGGAAAACAGTATGTGGTAGAAAGAAAGGCACAAGAAAAGCAGTGCTAATGGACTAGTTAGGAAAAGAGGAGCAGTAGAAGAAAGCGAGTGGTTGATCTTAGTGCAGGCATTTGAAGGAATACAGACCTTTGGCAAGAGAGCAGTGTGAGTATGGATGACATAGGTGCAGCATTCCCCCTTCTTTCCTTGGAGAGGTCAGTTTTGAAGTATTGCACCTTCCTAGGTAGGGACTGGAAGAAGTGGGTTTTAAAGAAAAGATTGAGATAATTTTTTATATCTCTCTCTCTCTATCTGTATGAAATATATCTTTTTTTTAATGTGTATGGAAAAGGAAGGGAGCCCTGTGTAGCAAAGACATTTTCTTTCCAGTGGTGTTTGTGGAAGGGAGAAAACCAAGACTGAGGCACAATACATGCTTAAAGCTAGAAGAAGGGAAAGGTAATAACCACAGAAATATGGGATGTGGCTTGAAAGACCTGTGAGTTTGTTGCCAAAGGTGAGGTAACACCTTCCTGACAATGTAAATGGGGCCTCTGGGAAAGAGGCAGAAACTGGTTTATTGGTATCATGTTACTAGAGTGGAGAAGATCAGTGAAAGGGAGCTGGTTAAAGCCAGTAGAATTAGTCAGGATAGCTCAGTTATATACTAGTATTTCAGTGTGAGGAAGGGAAACAAATGGGGAAAATCTAGCAGTCTTTTAGAAGATACAATAGGAGGGTTTCACAAGGTTGCTTATTTCTATACTGTTTTAATACGGCAACAGCTGACAGCATCCCTTGAGAGTCTGCATTGCGAGACCCACTTCCTACATTCATGTATTATAAGCACCATGGGAATATATCACTTTCTCTTCTTAATCCTAACCCCTGCTTACTTTTAAAACTCTAAAAAAGGATACTGTAATTTAGGTGGTCTTTTGTTTCTGTTTCGGATTGTGCCTTACATTGAAAATTACGTGTTTATATGGCTTTAAAAATACCTGTCTTAAAGACAATCACAGTTGTGTGTGTTGAAAATGACTGAGGTCACAAACAAAGGATTATGACTTCAGGTGAGAATTAACTATGAACAGATGGATTCTTAGTCATCAGATACCTTAATTCTATGCATGCACCCCCCTAAAGAAAAAGCAGAGTATGAAGGACATACAGACTGAGTTTTTTGGTGGGTTTTGTTCCTAATGGATTTTTTTCAGCATTTGAGGCACATAAGCCCAGAAAAAAAAGGACCTTAAATATATCTATAATGATGTGCTTTTTAATGCCATTATGCCTATTTTAGCCATTTTCTTAAAAAAAAAAAAACTAAAACAAAACAAAAACATCATGGTTTAGGTAACTTTAGGTAACCAGCGCTCTGGTTACCTAAAAGAATTATATGAAAGAAAATCATATATGATCAGTCTGAGGACTCAGTATTTTTGTGGTCTCTTTTCAGAGGTGCAGGTGAAAGCACATTTGCCAAATTCTCTCTAAGAAAAGCAAGTCGAATATAGTGTACTTGCTCTTAAAAAATACTCAGTCTCTTCAGTATTATGTTTGATACTTACAGATAAATCTCTCAGGTATCACAGTTCTGTTTCAGTTCTAGGTATATAATTCACTTTTGCACTTGATAAGGGGGTAATTTTATATCCTACAAACAATAAAAATTTGTTTAGCTAAGCACAAATACTTATTGCTTCATTGTCAGGATGCTCTAACCTAGTTCATCTCTTAATGTCATGACAGTTTAAAAAAACAATACAACAAAAATCAATTTTCAGATAGTGTTTATTTTTGTCCGTCCTTCTGTATGGGTGGAGTGCTGGTTAAGGTCCATTCTGAGCTGGTGAAAGTATTGTCGTTGAACGACAAGTAAAAGGTCTGACCATTTGTAATTACTGGCTATTAACTCTTCTGCTCTTTTAGTGAAAGTATGAACTGATCCTTTTTTTGGCCATGCTGCATCATAACTGCATTTTAATTTCCCAAATTTCTCTATTTAGCCTCAAGTGAGCATAGTACTTTGTTTGCCATGTTTCTCTGTGTGACAGAGTTGCTCAGCTATCAAAAATGGTGTGTGTGCAGGGAAAGGGGCAGTTCAGTGACTCCTGCTGGTGCAAACCACACCACGGTAGACAAATATGGGTAAATCCTGGAAACAGGAATTTTGTTCAAATATAAAGGGAGAAGCACTTCTATTGTTGACTTTTCTATCTTAATTGGAGAGAAAGAAAAAGATGGGGTAATCTGTTAAAAATGGGTCATCATCTGTAGGCCCATAGTTTCAGGAGACACAACCATCTCAAAAAAAAAAAAAAAAATCTACATTTTATGTGGTTTACACATGACACCTTTGAGTTCTGGTGTTGCTGGAGCTGTAATCTGAGCCCAACAGGGATGTTTGTTGTTGGACACTATGACCATTTTCTTAAGGGAGCGGGTCCTTGGAAATCAGTAAATGAAATTTTTCTAATCTTCTTCTCAATGGAAACCGTTAGAAGGCACTGTAGCTAAGTCAGCCTTCCAATACAAAAGTATATTTGAAAGTGTTAAAACACTCATGAAAGCTTCTGCACTTACCATCATTACATTCCCTGTTTGTGGACACACAACTCCCCTTTTTGTGGTGTATTTTTGGTGTGATGATTTGACCAGCTGCAAAACCAGCTAAGTCTGCTTTTTCAGGTTTAGAGGCCATGTACCTGGTTCAGAAGACACACCCATTGATGAAGCACCTGGAGAACTTGGTCTGATGATGAACGGCAACAGCCTGGGGCTAAGGTAAAGCCTCTCTTCACTTCTAAGTACTTGGCAGTGTCCATATATCTTCTTGACAGTGTGCTGTTGGCTAAGTGTATTTGTTCATGTGTTTGTTTTAGATTAAGAGGTTCTTTTCTGCAGGAAAGGTAAAATTCATTGACTGTTGGGTTTTATGAGTCAACTCAAGTTGTGCTGACCTGTTATTACTCAAGGTTTAGGGGTTGGCTTCCTGTAGAGGTCTCCAGGTTTTGTGTGTCATCCTTTAAAGACACTAACCTAGCCCAGTGCAAAGTGGATTTTTAACAAAGTCTTACCTTTTGTTCTTTGTTCTAGGTACTGCATTATAGTTCTTTCACTTAAGATCAGAACATCTCTTTAGTCTTGGTTTGGACCTCATGTGAAAAATACATTACCCCTTAACTTTCGGATAGAAATGATCTTTTACAATTGGTGACAGTTACTTGTTTTTTTAACAACGCCATGTTGCACCTCTGCTTCAGTGCGATCAGAGCAAACTACCACTGAAATAACTGGAAGTAGAGTTAAGTCAGTATTTAGCTCTTTATCTCAATTTTGCATGCTATTTAAAACTTTAATCAATACATTCTTGTGCTTTCTTTCTGTCCAACCCTGTCACATTTCCTGTTAACACTGGAAGAAGATTCAGACTTATAAGAAAAGCAATAACTAAAAACTGTGGATTTGACAAGGTTTTTCCCCCTTTCTCAAAAAGTAATGGCTTCCTGTTCTATGCTTTAACTATAGGTGTTCTTTTGACCAAAATATCCCCTGTTTGGTGGACAGGAAGAGCAACTGTCCTTTGAATGGCCCCTTCTTTAGTGACAAAAGAAGACTTTAAAACAATAAGCTTTTCTCTCCACTATGAGAACACTGGAAAAACTGTTCATTTATTTATAAACTAAGGGTCCAGTACTTTCTCTTTTCTTATATTTTGAACATCAAGTGATACCGGTTTTATTTTATTTTTTTGAGATCCCTCATCACTGAAAAGTGATAAGACTTCATTCTCCAGAAAAGCAGGAGTTGTTAGTTTCCTTGGAATACTTTTCTGCTTAACCAGGTATTTGGCTGCTGTGAGTTACTGGCATATCCTTGTTGTATTCTGATGCCTTTTTTTTTCACTTTCACATGGACTGAAGTGATCAAAGTGTGATTGCTGTAACAAAAGAGATACAGGGTCATGATATGTTTAAGATGCAGCAGCATATTAAGCCCCTTGGAGGAAAAATGTAACCTAGAACATCTGTAGGGCTTCTTGGCAACAGTTTACCAAAAACCTGGAAGAAGACTCATAACCTAGCAGGGAAAACAAAGAAAACCTGTGCTGTTAACAAAATGAGAGTTACAGATTTCAAAAGGTTCACCCCTCCCCTTGTTTAATTTACTGTAATTTTTCAAAGTTAATACGTGTTCTTGCAGTCTCATGTTGCCATGCCAGCTGGTTCCAAAGTTTGGCAGCAAAACACTTGGAATTTTTTCTTCCTATATGCCATCTTCAGTTTTGCAAAGGTTACCAGATGAATAGTCCCTAAATAATTTACTCTAATGTAAGACTGAAAGAGCCTACAGAAGACAAGTCCATTTGTCTCTCTTATGCATTTGAATATATAAGGGATGTTTTCTTCAATATAGAGAGAGAGTGTGCAAGTGCATGGCTAGAGCTTAGAAAGGAGGAAGAGCTGGTCGGAATAAATCTTTTTTTTTTTTTTGACAGTTTCTTTTTTGTTGTTGGGGTTTGGGGTTTCTTTAATTTTATTTTGTTATTTGTTTTTTAATTGATCTGCCAAATGGTTCTTGTTACAGCAAGTGCTATCAGAACCCTAATGGAAAACCAGCCTTCTCTGACTTCCAGCATGAGAGCTCTTCTAGCAAACCTCACAGCATGAAACTTGATTTCAGTCTTCAAATAAGCACAACTTGTCTAAAAAATGTCCTTGTATTTTAAAGGAAATGGTGAAAGTCCTTTAAAATACTAAACTTGCTGAAGTGAGATATTGGAGTTTAGAAGTAAAATAAATAATATAATCAAGAACTTAAAAACATAGTTTTTTTATAATTAACAGCTCATTTTGAGTTAATTATCTACAATTACGAAAATCTAATTGTAATTCATTCTCTACTATATGTGGGAAGAATCGTAGGCAAGGGAATGTGCATCACTGCCAGGCATAAATGCTATAGGATGGGTACAAATAACAGAGGCGCCCTTAATGAAAAACAAAAAGCAAATAGGAGCGTGCAGCTGTGCCAGGCTATTGAAAGGTAATTGTAGTCAGAAATGAGATACGTACTTTAAAAGGCATCTTGTCATCTCCTGTAGGGATTAATTTTTTCCCTTCTTGAAAAAGGAAAAAAAGATTCCCTGAGCAAATACAGTACAGAGTTTGATTTCTGATAGAGATTTTGGTCTGTGAAAAGGAAAACTTTCATCCTGGGGATTACTACAAACTCTAACCAAATTTTCTAATAGATTGCTGTTTTGTGCTCTCTTCAAAATGTGCCGTTATGTTTTTTTCATTATCAAAGTCAGCAAGCTTTGTCCACCTCTGCCTCTTTGGATGGTCCCAGTATGAATTTCCAGTGTTGTATTTGTCAATTCCCTGCCAGGTATGCTGAGGAGCTGTTGGGAAGAAATGTGTCTGTCCCTTTGCCTGCTTGCAGATGGGCTGGCGCATGGGACCTGAAGAGTCTTCAGATGCAGATTGCCAGTTCTCTAAGGCGCAACAGTCAGATCAGGTTTTACTGAGGATGTTTTTTAGTGGCTTGGAGTGCTCCTAAGTGAGCCCACAGCCAATATTCAGTTATGGTGACAGTAACTTGTGCAATTAATGGCAAGTTTTCTGGTTGGCTGTATAATTTCTTTTCAAGTCTTCCCCAGTGTGCAAAATGCTTTGAAATATTCAAAACAAAAACATAACCTGGTGCATTTGTTTAGCATAAAACAGCCTTGTACAAAGTGCTTTCCATCTCCCACACGCAGATGCTTGGTACGTGCTCAAGTACCCACTCCATGCGTATTCAGTAGGATCAATACACCCAGCACCTGCTTTTGTGTGTGCTCCTGACGTCTGCATCTGGGAGAGGAATTTTAAAACAATCCACTCCTCTCCTTTATTTAATCTTAACTTCAGATCTGAATGTCATGGAAATAAGACCTATTTAATAGCACCAACTAGAGAAGATACGGTTTGCTACTTTGCAAGCACCCCTCCCCAGAGTGTGCCTAAATCTTAACATACAAGGTTCCCTGCTTTGCCGATTCTTAGGTTTCCTGTACAGCTCTGCCAGTACAGCTTTCTACTGCCTTCTCTGTAATGTGCAGCTTTTC
The DNA here is from genome assembly GCF_964289735.1 of Phaethon aethereus. Lineage (NCBI taxonomy): Eukaryota > Metazoa > Chordata > Aves > Phaethontiformes > Phaethontidae > Phaethon > Phaethon aethereus. The sequence continues at coordinate 10,345,200 of NC_138577.1, read as the reverse complement.
CTCAGATTTCACACAATGCTGCCACTGCACCTCTACACTGACCTGTGCAAAATGTTATAAATAGGAATTGTTGGATACAGCAGCTATCGGATGGGTTTACAGTTATCTGCAAGCACTCTTTCAACATATACTACCTGGCTAAAGGATTCCTTTCCTGGAGTATTAAAGATTTGCAGGTGGAATTTGCAACCTTTAATTTCACTGAAGGCTTTTCATGTTTGTGTGCTTCATTCTGTATCATGTGTGTGTATTTTTTCCGGTTTGTATTTTTAGTTAGTTGAAAGTATCAAACACAGAATTCAGCAGTATATTCCCTCTATTTGAATGCTCATTGCTATGGTGATAGTTCCAGGAGGGAATGCTGTCAGGCGTCTTTTAAGATTTTTATGTTTATGGTGTAACTTATTTTTATTATCTTGTGAGAGAAGGTGACAATTATATCTTGCTCCTTGTTTAATGCTTTGTTATGAACTTGATTTTTTTTGTGGCTTGTTAGACATGCAGGCATCTTTCTATGGTGATGTGGAAGCATACTTCTGTGTTTTTGTCCAAATACTCAACACAATTAAATAGGCGTGCAGAGGAACACAGACTCGCAGCTCCCCCTGCTGTCCCAGGCATATCCAGGTTTGTTCACACAGTCCCTGCCTCTGACTAATCTAATAACAAAATAAAAATCACAGGCAATCACACAGCTTTGCCACCTCAGACCTGATTTGCGCTGGCCCCATTACTACCGTTTTTGAAGAGAACTGGTATTTAAAAACCGGTGGCAATGGTAGCACCCACTTTGTTTCGTATTTGGAGTTTTCTGGTCCGTTCTTCATGCCGGCGTGCGTCACCTCCTATTACTCTTGTCCTGACCCTCTGGAGGAGAAACCATCACCAGTGCCACAACTGGCTTGTTGTCCAAGACCTCGCAGGCTTCAGTTCATCTGTGAGTTGTCCTCGGTCTCTTGAGGTGAATCTACATAGTATTTGTCCAACTTTTAGGAATTTATTGAATACAGTTTGTTGGGATTTTTTTAATTAATTCGCTGTTTTGACAGACTGGCACATTAAATCAGGCTGAAATCAACTGTGCTTGCAAATGGCCCATAAAATCTGTGTATCTGGAAGTGGCTTACCCACTTCTTAGTAGTGCTACTTTCAACACTCAAGTTACTTTTGTGTTCCAGATGATTTTACATTGAAGTTTGTGTCATTTTTAGACAGGGTATTTGTGGAGCGAACACTTGTTTGGATGGTAAAAGAAATGCTTGCAGATCTGCCAATAGTGCAAATGCTGAATTAGGTGCAGATATGAGTTTTTCTTTCTCTCATGGCATTGTCTCTCTGTACAAAGGCACAGCATCCCGTCAACAGATGGCTGCTGGAGTCTGTTGTGATGTAACGGGAGAGTATAGTCAGAGTTAGATATGCACTTTTTCGTCATCAGTGCCCCAAGCAGACTCTGAAGGTAGTAGGTGTTCTTGTGCAGAGTGAAGGCTTTTGTTCTGATGTGGTTACTAAAATCTTATTGCTGAATGGGGGTCTGTGACAATTTTTTACATATTTTTATGCATGCTTATTCATATTTTTTTTTTTAAGGTAGGCAGTGATAGTTATTGGACTGGGAAGTGAGTTTATTTCTGCTGACCTGGTTGCTTCACTAATCTCATTTTCAGGTTTACTTTCAAATGAGGCAGTGTTTTGAAGCTGCCTGTCTTACATTTACCTGAATTATGCTGATTCTGTTCTCATGATCATGTATGCTGCACACAACAGTATTACATCATTTCCATTACAGTCCAAAGTAACCTTGAGCAGGAAGCCTACTGACAGACTTGAGGTGTAAGATCTAAGTAGAAGATACCATAAGCAGTTTCTGTAGGGAGACGGAGCCAAACCTATAGGTGAGGTCTTCAAGAAGCACAGGAGCTCTGGTGTTAGAAACACTGCTAAGCATAGGATAGCAATCAGTGAAAACAGGCTTGCTAAAACTCAAGTGCTTTCGTATTTTTACAAAACTTGCATGCCCTGCCAGTCTTCTGCATGGTTATGGTTCTCTAATATCACTTATCAGAACTGAAAATGCTTGGAGAATTTTTTTCTTTGGGTTGAAATATTTAAAATTCATACATCTCCTGAAGGACTTTGTTTCTTGCCAGCACTTGCAGACAGTGAGAGACATTTTTGCAAGTCATTCGCAGATGCCTCCTTTACAGGAAAATGTAGACAGTTAGTTTACTGCCTGAATTGAATTTTGTAAACCTGAATTCTATTTTTATAAATTGGAGTGGATTACTTTTTTCAGACATAATTTTGTTACTTTTTATTTTTGTATGTAATTTTGGATGAAGAGAAAATTATGTTTAATCTAGATACTTACACGTCCCAGAAATTTGTGAGTTGGAAAAGTTAAGACAAATCTTATAAAACAGAATGTTCTGGAGTAGTTTTAAATTAGGAGATTTTAAACCCACCCGCACAACTTTCACACCATTTAAAAGCTTCTATCAGAACTGATGGGGCAGGACTAAGAACAAAAGCTATTGGTATTACAAAGTTAAGCAAGAAATCCTTTGTACTCTGCTGTTCTGGCCATGATCACAGCTGCACTAAGCTGAACCCACTCCTCCACCCCTCTTGTGACCTTGGCTGCGCTTCAGCACAGAGAGAATTGAAGCAAAAGGCAAACTCCAGTAAATATTAGGTTCTGCCACTTGCAGATATACAGACTACATATAAAGATAATGGCACGCGTGCTCTCACTCGCTCTCTGGCTCTCACTTTCTCTGAAGTGAACTTTGTGTATTTGTCACTGAATTATTCTGAGATAAAACTTTCCAGACCATACTGGTGTGCTCAGCTGAACTCTGTGGCTTTGCATGGGTGCTGAGGCTTTACAGAGCTACCCATTACATTTATAACAGTGCTAATTTTTGAGAGCCATGCAGAGAAAATTTTAGATTCAGCCCAGCTGATTTGTTCTTCACACTGCTCCTGCGGTGAAGAGGATTGATTTTTGTGTTTCTTTTGATATTTGGCTTGCTTTCCTCTGCTGCTCAACGCTTCAGGCCTTAATCCTTTAACCTTGAATCTAAGCATCAAGGCTTCAGGAGGGATCAGGCCTTTTGATGGCAAGAGAACATCTTTTGTACCAAATGGTTGGGAGTGGTATAAGGCAAGACAGATCTCCAGACAGTATATATTTCTCTGTTGTGTTAAAAGACTATAAACAGAGGGTGGGTTTAGTGGGGATTATAAATAATCTAGAGGAAGGTGGGGTATTAGAAGCAATGGAAAAGAGTTAATGACTTTTTCTTTAACATTTCACCAATAACCAGTCTATCATGACAGATGTGTACTGGGTTGCCAAATGCTATAGTCTGATTTGGGTAACGGTTCAAAGCTCAGTGTGTCATGGAAATGGCAGTGTGGTCCCTGAAGGAGCAGGGGAAAAAAGCTTTTCAGCTTCTCAAAGGGCAGTATTTGTGGAAGCAGATGCTTGCTTGCCCTACCCAGCAAAAAGAACAGTTCTGCGGGCAACCGGGAGAGTTCGTACTGCTGGATTTTTATAGGATCATTAATTATCTGTTATAAGGCAGCTAAGCATGGCATTCCTAACTCAATGAATTCCATTATGAATGGCCTTTTCATATTCTTCATCTTATTATATTAAAAGTTTAGCTAAAGTTATTGTTCGGGTTAACTTTCATTTAGTGGTTGCCTTAATTTTAGAAACAGTATGATCTTTAGATTTTATGGAGAGATGGGGGGTTTTATGCATGTTTTTGCAGCACTGTTTTAGATAATTTCTTTGTGAACTAGGTAGGAACCTCTGTGAGGTGGCAGGGAAGGGATTTAATCATTCCTTGATTTGCTTGGAGATTTCTGTACCCATGTCCCTGGATGACAACATCCAGTTACATGAATTGGGCTATCATGTCTCTGCCAATAACTCTTAAATGGTCTGCTCTGTTCCATCTAGTCTCGCATATCTGACTGCCTCCCTGACATGTATTGCTGGTTGTTTTGCCTTCAGATCATTCCTAATCTGGCCAAAACAGAACTCATTACTTTTTCTTCCAAATCTCTCTTCACTTCTGATTTTGATAATGCCACAACCTCCCTGTCACTCAGATTCATAACCTTGGGGCCATTCTCCTCCATATGCATCTGGAGCTGCTGACAGCTATTGCAGCTTCCTTTCCCTTTGCTGCAAAAACATGCCTTCAGTGTGTCAACAGTTAAAACACCAGCCCTTGCTCTAGTCCTTCGTCTTGCTCCTGAACTACTGTAAAGCCTTCTTTGACTGCTCAATATTCATTCTGCTCCTTCAGAATAAGTTTTCTGAATGTGTATCTTGTCTACTTATTCAGATCTTGTCACCATTGCTTCTCTGAAACCTTCCTTTGAAGACTGGTTGCCAACTGTATCAGTCTATAGGGCTCTGCGGAAAATGACAAAGATGCTTCTTTTTATTTTATCTGCCATCTTCTCTTCCTTACTACTTCAGTTACATAAGTCTTCACATTGTTTTGGGTGTTGCATGAACTTTCAGCCATGTGCTCCTACCGTGTTCCTTAATTCTTCCTGACTTTTGGAACTGCTGAGTCACGTGGTGACTCTTGCCTCCATATGTCTGTTCTGACTACATCCTTCCTGCAATCATATCTTACATCTTTAAGACCTCTTTTTAGAGTTCAGAGTTTTTTTTCCAGAGTTTGTTTGTTTGTGTGGTTTTTTTACATCCCAACCCCCATCCTAATTTCAAGAGTTTCAAACCAATCCCTCCTTCCACTGACCACAAGGATGGTCTCTGCCTAGGAAATCCACCTAAACTCTAAATCATACTCAAAAGATATCACCAGTGACTGAGGGAGAGAAGTATTGTAACTAACCTTCAGTGACAAATCACCAGTTCTTCTGTGTAGAAAAGTTTACGTATGGCTTCTAGCACACGCAAGAGATTGAAACAAAACAATGTGCAAGTATTTTCAGTCTTCTGTCAATAGTACCAGGCTTCACCTCTTTGTATAATGCATGCCCTTCTGTTTGATTGATGCATACTTAATCCTTTTCTTCTTTTTAACTTTGTGCTCCTTTAATCTCCATCTGCATCTTTCATCCTTTTGACAAAGTCATGTCTCTGAGAGATGGGATAGTTTTATCTGCTGGCTGTTGACTCTCAGTAGGGCTGAGATGGTTTGACAATACAAATAATGCAAGCTTCTAAACCCACATCACAGTGTCAGAGTGGCATTGGTGGCAACAGCTCTGGACAGACTTTTACAAACAGGTTATAGCAAACTAGTGTAAAGGTAGACTTCCAAGACCTAAGATTGATAGCAGTAGCTGTAAGATGGCAAGAATCAGACTAACAAAAGTACATGGTGTATTTGTCATGTTCAGTTCCTAGGGACAGGGAACTGGCAGCCCAGAACCTGGGCAGAGCCCACAGCTTCACTGCACACAGCCTCGTGCCAGGATCTCTTCCCTTTGTTCCTTCCCTTGATACTGGACATCAGAGCGTACCAATAAGTACCTCACTGATATGTGTCTCTTAGCAAGGTAGTGGTTTCTGTGTTGCATCAATTCTATTGTCTCTTAATTTCCTGAATATAGGAGTATGAAAAAGTGTTAAATCTGTTCCGTAAACATCCTGGTTGAGTCAATATTCGGTGGTCACATTCACATAAAATCCATGCACCAAAAGGAAATCCTTAGTGTGGTGTTTGTTGTGCAGCCCAGGCCATCATTTTTGGAGTTGTATGTCATCAGTTAGGTGGCTAAGTCTGTATTGCACTTGCAATAAATACCTGATTTTTCAGTTACTAGCCATCAAACATGCTCTTTGAAATATGTAACTTCAGTGGATTCAAGGCAATTGAAGTGGCCAGAAGTGATATTTTAAACCTTTACCAAGAGCTACCATGTCAAATCTACATCGGTTGGGCAATGGTAATCCACTAATCTGAGTAAAGACTAAAGACTAACATCTCTACTTTTGGGGCTATAACACTTTTTAAAAAGAGATCAATAAACCATCTTGATGTTTTCATTTTACTAAGAAATATAATACAGATGAGTACTAGTGTAGTAGTAAATCATTAATATACTTCTTAAACATAGAGCGATCATGTCCCACAGATGTCATTTAATCATGGAAAAAAGGCTGATGAAGTGTAAAGATTCATCAGGAGGGGTGTTTCCAACAGAAGTGGGATAGTGTATGACACCATTTTAAAAGATTCTAGTATGACAGCATTTAGGATGCCATGTACATTTATAGTTGCAGACCTGGCTTTATTCTAACATGTCATTATTTTTGATCACTATAAAACAAGAATCAAAAACCACATCAGGTTTGTATTTGTCTGGGGTGCCAGTGTGGCGTGAGGAGACATGCTGGCATCATATTAGAGCTGTGCTTTGTACCTGGACTCAGCCTGTGCCAACACACTGAGTCTCTGATGGCTTTTTGGAATAAGAATCACAGAATCGTTAAGGTTGGAAGGGACCTTTGAGATCATCAATTCCAACCGTTATCCCAGCGCCAACTATGCCCCCTAAACCAGGTCCTGAAGTGCCACATCCACACGTTTTTTGAACACTTCCAGTGATGGTGACTCCACCACCTCCCTGGGCAGCCTGTTCCAATGCTTGACCACGTTCTTGGTGAAGAAATTTTTCGTAATACCCAGTGTAAACCTTCCCTGGTGCAACTTAAGGCCATTTCCTCTCGTCCTATCACTAGTTAGTTGGGAGAAGAGACCAACACCCACATCACCACAACCCCCTTTCAGGTAATTGTAGAGAGCAATAAGGTCTCCCCTCAGCCTCCTTTTCTCCATACTGAACAACCCCAGTTCCCTCAGCCGCTCCTCTTAAGCCTTGTTCTCCAGACCCCTCACCAGCTTCGTTAGCCTTCTTTGGACACTCTCCAGCACCTCGACATCCTTCTTGTAGTGAGGGGGCCAAAACTGGACACAGTATTAGAGGTGCAAATACATTACCTGAAGCTTCCAGATTCACTAGTCCCAAGGTTTGTAAGACTGCGACACTAACAGACCTATATAACACTAAAACCCAATAGTAATCTTTGTTATAACTACTTGATTCAATCATCATGATGCAGATAAAGGTTATTAGAATAAAAGGACAGAATTTTAATAGAAAAAGATGGGTCCTTTAAGGGTGCTCCCATGTTGGTTTCAGTGATAGTGGTTCCTAATCGTTAGGGAAATCAGATTCAGGAACAGCAGCATCAGAAGAACAGGAAAGATAAAATCTCTAATTGTGTTCATTATGGAATTTGATATATTTATGAAAGGCTTTCCTAGCAACATGTTCCCTGATCTTAGGGGAGCTGTCAGTGACCCAGAAGGTTATCACAGGACCCTTAGGGGTATGTGTATTTTACTAGGTTAATGGTTATTGATTTTCATTTCTATCAGTGTGAGAAGTCTGTGATTTTATGTTCCTTCATTTCCTCACTTAGAACAAGGAATGATAATTTATCGTGCCAGTATTCTGAGTATTGAAAGTTAGCATCTATCAAGTGCAACTTTGTCAATGTACAGAAGCATCTGTAGATGTTATGCTTTTAATAACTCTTTTGTCCACATATGTCACTACAGGATCCTCCAAAACTCTTGTTTTCTGTGCATATGTAACTCGTCATAACACCTGCACACAAGAGTGCAATCTTAAATATCTGTTGCCCTAATTAGGCATCTCTTCCAAATGCCTTGTTAGTAGGGCATACTGGAAACCCTGGGAGTACCTACTTTCCAACTCTTATTGTGTCCTTCCTTTGCTATATTGTCACTTATCCTTAGCAAATGATTGTCCCATGATGTGACCTATGATCAGAAAAAGGGCTTTTGCAATTGCTGCTCATTTACTGAAAGCTCCTGTTATCAACACCTGTCAGCCTGCCTGGAAACTCCTATGGAGGACAGAGTGCTTATGTACTGATAGTGGGGGAATACGTAAGGACAATTCCACCAAGCAGGTGGTTACCTGCATACTCAGACTGATCTCTGCAGCAACAGCTCAGCGACAGCCTGTTTTGCAGTGCAGCCCATCTACTGTAAAGTCTTTTGTCTTGAGAAGGGATGATGCATTGTTCTTCTATGCCTTTATCACAACCAAACTGCAGTCTAATTTGGGGCATGTTTGTTCAGGAGATAGCTTGCATATGGCATTTCGATGGGCACCTTGTGAATGGGGCTGGCTCTCAGCCAAACAATAGTGATGCTGGGTAAGGCACTAAGATGGGCTGAAGAGGTTGTGATTCTCCTCCTGAAGGAGAGAGTGACAAGACTTGATCTACTGCAGAAGTTTGGATTTAGTTCAAAAACTTTGTCCTAAATAGGCTTTTGCATCATTCCTTATGGTACTTCCATTGGTGACAGCCAGGCAAGGCTTTTCAGATATACAGATGCTGTTTTGCAGGATTGTTTTTATACCTATGACTTGACATTTACATGACTTTCTTTTGTGAAGGCTGACAGCACTGCTTGCTGGAACGACAGCTGCTCTGCTCTGTAAGAAAGGCCAAACACACAATCACGGCATTTTGTCCTGCTAAAGCTTTGCCAATCTGTTTTCTGTGGCCATTTCTCTATGACTGTCTGAAAACCTTTATGTTGGAATTTTCTTTGGGTTCAGAAGAGAAGACAGTACAGTAATCAGAGCTCATTTCGCTGTTTATAAGGAAAACTAAGATACATGGGAAAAGTGCTTGTAAGGAGTTAAAATATAGCTAACTTAAAGCAGAAAGAGGATAGAGCTTCAAAAGGAAAGCACAAATTTAATTTTAGGTGGAATTTAGTTTAGTACTTGCTACAAATGGCCTTCTAACTGTATATTAAGTGAAATCCTGGCTTCACTGAAGATAAAAGCAGTGTTCTCATTGATTCAATGAGGCCAGGGTTTCACCTATAGCTGGTATGATCTAATAGGTCATTGCTAATTAAGAGCATATGTGGCCTCAGTTCTTGCTGGTGGAATTAAATATCTGAGCACCAGTCACTGAGGGAATGGGGAAGGAACTGGTCTCTGAAAGAGTGGTCTGGAGAAGCCATGCTATTGATTACTGTACACTGGTACAGCTTGATATATGGACAAGTTTTTAGCATAGTGGCTGGTATAACTGCTCCAAGATGAGAGAAAAGTAAACCAAACACAGTCGGTCCAAGAGAGATGGTTCAACATAAAAAAACCCAACAGAGAAACCTGATACAGTGACTGGATTACTGGATTCAAGAGTGCTGAGACTGAAGAGGATTGTAAGAGATTAATTCTCTGCATCACTCCCCAGTAATATATTGTGTGCATAATAACATGTAGATTGTAGGCAATCGCTGTCTATTTTCTGTGACCAAAAATCCTTTCATTACAAGCAGATTTGATAATATTTATATTTCAGTTCCAGAACTCTTGCTGGCTGCTGAGGTGTTCCTCTGCCTGTTTCTGCCCTCCTACCTTTTGCCTACAAAAACATGTGAGAAAGGAGATGGACTGTCCCAAAGGTTATTGTCGTGGTTTAGCCCCAGCCAGCAACTAAGTACCACGCAGCTGCTCACTCACTCCCCCTCCCGCAGTGCGACGGGGGAGAGAATTAGAAAAAAAACCTCATGGGTTGAGATAACACAGTTTAATAGGACAGAAAGAGAGAAGGAAACAACAATGATAATACCAACAAAGGAATGTACAAGAACAAGTGATGCCCAATACAGCAATTGCTCACCACCCGGCGATCAACAGCCCGTCCCCGAGCAGCAATTTCCACCCCCCCAGCTAACTCCAGTTTATGTACTGGGCATGACATCGTATGGTAGGGACTATCTCTTTGGCCAGTCTGGGTCAGCTGTCTTGGCTGTGTCCCCTCCCAGCTCCCCGTGCACCCCCAGCCTTCTTGCTGGCAGGCCAGCACAAGAAGCTGGACTGTCCTTGACTGCTCAGCAACAACCCAAAACATCAGCACATTATCAACAGTTTCTCATCCCAAATCCAAAACATAGTCTCACACTAGCTTCTGTGAAGAAAACCAGCTCTATCCTGGCTGTTGGAGCAGGTCTCCTCTAGAGGAGAGCCACAACAACGCTCAGAGGGCTGGAACACCTCTCCTATGAGGACAGGCTGAGAGAGTTTGGGTTGTTCAGCCTGGAGAAGAGAAGGCTCCAGGGAGACCTCATTGCAGCCTTCCAGTATTTGAAGGGGGCTTAGAAGAAAGATGGGGACAGACTTCTTAGCAGGGCCTGTTATGATAGGACAAGGGGTAATGATTTTAAAATAAAAGAGGGCAGATTTAGACTAGATCTAAGGAAGAAATTTTTGACAATGCGGGAGGTGAAACCCTGGCACAGGTTGCCCAGAGAACTGGTAGATGCCCCATCCCTGGAACCATTCCAGGTCAGGTTGGATGGGGCTCTGAGCAACCTGCTCTGGTTAAAGATGTCCCTGCTCACTGCAGGGGGGTTGGGCTAGATGACGTTTAAAGGTCCCTTCCAAACCAAACCACGCTATGATTCTATGATCTCAAAACTATAAATGAACATGCTCTGTGGTTGCTCATTGCATTGTGGTTGTCATGCATTGTGGTTGCTCAGGAGACCACTGTTGTTGCTTCTTAGATGCCCTCATCCAAAGTCTACAGTTCTTCTTTTCTCCCCACGAATATTTTTTAATTGCCATGCAGACAACCAACTTCCCAAGCAGTCCCACTTTCAAACTGATGGTTTGATAACTTGATTTAAGCTGATCTACATTCAAACCCCTGCTGAAAGGAAGAACATGTGATATATTGACACCTTCTTTTTTGTCCCAGCACTTGTGATACTGATGCTTTATACTAAGCTAACTCGGGAAGCTGATCTGGCTGAAAACTCTCCCAGCCAAAGGGGTGGGTAAGGGTAAACAATTTTCAGCCTGTTTGTCAAACTGCATCTGAAAAGGCAATAGAGGTTACAGCTACGAAAATGTATTGCTTGGTTTGTGTACTTCTCACCAGTTTTGCATCATTAATTGTTACGCATCCTTGGCCTGATATAATTGCAGCAGATTGCACACATGAACTGTTAATTATTTTATTTTTAAAACAGAAATTGCAGGACAGGAAAATAACATTCCAACATGTTTTCTTTTGGAGCTAACCTACCATGGCAATCTGTTAGTTTGATAATGGTTAAACTCGCAAGCCCTTGCCTCAACAGGGTGCAGTAGGGTACCATTAAGGCAGCCATCTGTTGAACATGTATACTGGAAGCATAAATTGCCTCATGTTTTGGGTTTCTGACTAGTTAGAATGTAGTCAGGTTCTCTGGATGCCACTGATCTGCACTGAAAAATGCATGGAAAGATCAGAATTCAGTGAAAGGTGAGCATCTAAATTTGGGATCGATGACTGGGAACCTGTCAGATGAGCGTTAGGTATGGAGCAGGGAAGAGATGAAACCTTCTGGGCGTACACATGCTGATAGTAAATGCTGCTCTGTGGCAAGAGTCTTAGCTGCTTGAATTGCTTAGTGATTCAACAGATCTGTAAAACTCCATTTGCAGACCAGGGCTACCATTATGTTGGATTGATTCATCAAGATGAGCAGCTAAAACAAGTTAAATTCTATCAGAGTTTTCCTGCATTAATTTAAAAATTAATTTTGTTGGCTCTAAATAGACATTTGTTTTAGTATCTTGAAGAACTGCCTTTCCTCTATTAAAGCAGAATAATGTATCTATATGGTGCCCTAACTTGAACAGTACATAAAGATTAGTAAATAAGACCCCATTAAAAATACTTATAATGTAAGTAACATGGGTCCCAATAGCCTTTGTAATGTCCATTAATGCTTATTCAGAGGATCAGAGCTCATTTTACTGAGCCATTTAGTCAAACCGTGTGATTATTTAGAAAGTTAATTCATGCATACTAAAATCTAGCTTAAGTAATGCAGAGGGTAGGAGGTAAAACTCTATGGAGACGATAGTCCTTTTTGTTATTTAATGATCAGCCATAATTAACTTGCAAATTTGAAATAATTAGAACAAATTAAAGGTATTTAACTTTGCCTCCCTAAAGAAAAATTCAAATTGCACCAAATGCAGCTTTAAATTATTCAAGTCTCAGAGGTCTGTGCTGGGTTTTTTCACAATGCCTTTTCTATGATGAGAATACCAATCTGCTTTTTGTCAGAAAGCATCCTATCAAGTAATTGTTCTTTGTGTCTAATAAATGACAGCTATTCTTCTTTGTAAAAGTATTTTAGTCTCTGAAGACTACATCAGCATTTCCATGGCATTTTAATTCAATAAAACAAAAGGTTAATGTTTTTCTACTTTTTAAGGAATGCAAATACTAGCAGTATTCAATGAGTCCTGAATGACATTTAAAATTTGCCATTCACGCTCAGCAGGGATATCGCGATATGAGGCTCAGACAAATTCAAGGTATGTTTTCTTTGTTGGTGATCTACTTCAATATTCATAAGGAGGCAGCAATGCTGAGACTTGCTTCTTTTCTGGCTATGCTGCTTCACAACTCCTGCCATAGTATGTAGTTTAAGTAGGTTAATAAGGTCTTTATTTAGGCAGTCTTCTCTGTTGTGTAGTTTCAGGGAGTAGCATGAAAATTCATCAGATATCGTAGTACCCTGCAGGAAGTCCTACTAACCATGCTGCATTTGAGTGATATGATGGATTGCTGGATTTGAAAATAGAGAAGGACCTGTTTTGTTGCCTAATCTCTCCAGTTATACATAACTGATCTCTTTGGACCATATGTTAGTTTTACATTTTCCAGGTTGCAATAGTCACATCATTCATTTCACTAGCTATTCCACAAGTGAATGAGTAACTATGTTCTGAAATAATTTTTTCCCCCTTATATTTTCTTTGTTTACTTTTGGTACATGGTTAATTATGAATTTTTGTATCTCACTGCATTATCCCTTTCCCTCCTTGATCTGCACACCTCAGATTAGGTGTTTGTCATTTTAAGATTGAACTGTTTATTCTTACTTGAGAAAAACTTTACCATGAGCTTTCTTTTATTAAATACTAAAGAACCGGGCTCTACTTAATTGTTTAGTAAGCTATAAATGCAGATACATTTGCTTTTGTTATTTCCTCATAAATTAGCTTCTGTAACTTCTTCTTGGTGTCTGTTTCTGCCATAGCATTATTTAAACCAGAACTTTAGCTATTCTAGAGGTACCTGCACAATGTAAAAGGTTTTGCAGTGAACCAGTGGAGTAATCACCTCCTCATCTACAAACCAAAGGTCACTCTCTTCACAGAAGATCTGTAGGTTGTAATTAATAGTACTTTAAAAACTCAGAAAGCATCCAAATAATGACAACCTCAGTCTTTTTAAATGCTGTTAGTCATCCAAGTACAGGCAAATGGAATATTATGTCCTGTGTTATCAGAGAAATCAGGTGTCAAGTATTACACCTTTAAGCCTCTTTAAATAGTTACTAGGGTCCAAAGTCACGTCTTGCTGTACTCAAGGTTGCAGGAATTAGTAGGCTAATAATTTCATATAATTCAAATAAAATACTAATTTAATCCACCATAAATTTTAATAACACTTTACAATATTATTAGTGGCCACACAGTTTGAAGCCCTAAAGTAAACGGATGTTATTCAGAGAAGTTTTATCCAACACTTCAGCCAGTTATTACAGGTCATAAAGCCATTATATAATGTTCTACATTAATAATACAGGAGTAATACTAATTGTCCAACAGGCGCAGTGGGCCCTATTAAACAATGGCTTATACAGCACATTGGTTTAAAACTACTAATTTAGCTATCAGTTTCTGATAGAAACATCAGATACCTGCTTTTTTTTGGATGTACAGTAATTTCTATAGTGTAAGCTTTTAGGTGAAACATTGTTGTGAATCAACCTCCATAAAGCTGTATCCCAAATAATGCGAACTCAGTGGCAGCCTTTGGGTTGCCCATGTGAAATCGGTGCTTAAAGAGGAAGAAGATTTTTTAGTCTTCTGTTAACTTAGGAAAGATGTGTGTCACTCCCATGACTGCAAATGGAGCAGTATAATCTTGGGATGAATTGTATTTCTTCATGCGGATAACCCAAACATTTTTTTAATGTTTTTAACTGCTTGTTATAATGGTGACAAGGCTAATGATATATACATGTTGATAATCCTCATTTAAAGCAGTATTTTTTTTTCCCAGGGAGAAGAATTTGAAAGCAGTAGGTTGTCTTTACTGAGAGAAAGATGGGTCTCCATAGCCTCCTGTCTTCCCAAAATGTTTTGTGATTGCCTTTGTCTGCAGAGGCTGAAGTCATGCTTGCTCCATATCACCAAATTCATTGGCTGGCTGTATCTGTGCAGTTAGTGTTCTTGTACTGAAGTTCATTTTGAGCCATAATGGTTCTGGTTAGCTTTCTCTTTTCTTAGTCTACTCAAACTGCTGCACTTTCTGCACCAGGTGCTCTCCCACCAGTTTGCTCATACGTTCTCTATCCTGCTTACAAGTACCTCTGTCTTTCATCTCACCTCTTTTTGTCTCATCTCCTCTCATTCATTTTCTTCTTGAATCAGTGTATCATGTTGCTTCCCTTCTGCTAGGGAAGTGAGTTTTCTTGCTTCTAGACTGCCCCATTACTCCAGTTTTCTCTTCACATAATTTTCTCTGTTTCCCCTTTATCCTAGCAAAGTGAGCATTTTTTTTTTTTAATTACTCTTTCTTCCAACCTTGCTGCACTGTGCTGGACAAAGTACTTTTTGTGTCTTCATCCCACTTATCCTGCCCTAACTGCTCAGGAAATCCAGGACCTCATGCTTTAGGGAATGTGCCAAATATCACGAAACTCCAAATATGATTGTCAGAGTGCTGCCAGCTGCTGATAACCAAAGACTCCTGGTAAAGTACGTTGGTAACTCTTCAATCCTTAGGCATCCTGCTTTCCACCATTCAACAAGAGCTCAACCAGCACCATGACCTTTATGCTTCCGGAGAGTGAGAGTGCGGGAGAGGGCTGGGTGCAGTGTAAAAGGACTGAATGCGTTATGTAATAGCGTGATTTTTATTTCCTCGCAGTGTACCAGTGTTGAAACAAGAAAATTATTTTCTGAGGACACCTCCAGTGAGCAAAACCTCCAGAACACCAGGGAGCAGTGGTGGGAGCAGTTTGGGGAAGAAAATGGTTGGTTTTGGTGCAAATGTGGAAGGTGAGCAAACTCTTCTGATGCAAACCAAGAGGGAAGGCACCAAGTCAAGGAAAGGTAAGGGGAAGTATACTGTGTTGCTGTTGCGAATGAAGAATTTAGGCTGC
This sequence comes from Phaethon aethereus, assembly GCF_964289735.1. Classification (NCBI taxonomy): domain Eukaryota; kingdom Metazoa; phylum Chordata; class Aves; order Phaethontiformes; family Phaethontidae; genus Phaethon; species Phaethon aethereus. The sequence goes on along the minus strand of NC_138577.1, from coordinate 10,329,898 downwards.
TTAAAGAATCACTGCCAAAAATAGCAGAAAATGAATGATTTTAATATTAATTTGTAAAAAGCACGACTTAACAGAATTCGATGGCAAGGTTCACTCTATTACTTATTCAATGTGGAAAAGGTATACAGAGAGAAACCAAATTCCAATTAAATTGGAATTATTTACTCATGGATCGAATCTGCTTAATGTGTATATAGAGGAGAGAAAGTAGGGGAGACAGTCTCGCTGAGTCACAAGGTTCAGAGTGGACCCCCTTGCTTTCTAAGCTCTTCTCAGAGAGGAGTCTAGGTAAGGCTGAATCCACTCCTAGTCCCAGGCTTGGTCAACGGTTTATGACTGAAGGGATAGGGTATCAGAGGTTCTGGTGTGGTGATATATTTTGTGCTTGGTGTAAATTTAGGATGGCAATGATCTAATACAAAATAACAGCAATCAAATTCACTAATGATATTGAGATAAATCACAGTATTGAATAATATAAAACTTAGCAGCATAACCAAACTAAAACTTACTAAGATTCCTTAAGGACTGTTGTGGTCACACACACATATAGGTGTAGAGATAGAGACACATAAAAAGATGTAGAGAAAAGAGATAGATATGTACAAGGTACCTATTACATATCCCACTCAAATTCAGTCAAACACTCATATCGGATGCTTTGCATAGCTCAACGGGTGAACAGTCGAGCCTCTGAGTTGATCACAAACTTGAGGGTTCATGGCTTTGAGAGGCGTCCCACTCAGAGGGAGATGCTGGTCGCAGCCCACTGCAGTCCAGGAGAGCTCAAAGGGTCTTGCTTGGGACCACTATTTATAGGACTGGGAGATGATTGACTTTAGGCATCAGTGAGTTCCCCACAATCCAGGCAGGTGATTTCTCAGGTTTTAACAGTACCACTGCCAGAATTGTCAGGAGATAACTGATTAGTTCCGTTCTTGTTTCGTACCTTGTTTAAGCAATCGTGTCCCTGATACACTCAGTGCCATTCTCCTCCTTGGCCACAGAAGAGTGCTTGGTACCGCTGAGGGCTTCTCAACCACCAAACCCTTTGTTCGGAGGCCAAGGCTTGTCGGGCAACTTAGAGCGGCCCAGGTACAAGGCGAGGAGTTCAGGGTGGGGAATGCACCACCACAGTTGCAGGGCCATGAGTGTACTGATGGCATTTAGAAATTACATATGTTATATCAAGAGCATATTAGTGAAATGTACAATTAGAGGGAGAGGATTGCAAGTTGCTTAAAACAACCCAAGAGAAGGTAGCTACATTTAAAGTGATAAAAAGCATAGAAAGCCTTGTAAACAACAAGTGATCTTCTTGGCTGGTGTTCCTGATGGAAGGGAAAAAACAGCCTTTTAATCTCAAAAAGCTACTTCAACAATTTTTTTCCTTTCCCAGCAAGCAGAGAATAAGTGCAGTGGGGCTTGCTCTTGAAGTGTAATCTTCTTCACATTCTTTTCCTCCCCAAGTAATGGCTCCGCCATCACAACCTGATATTTTGCCACGCAGGGATGTCTGTACGGCTAGAATCTATCCTGCTCTTAGCTTAGTACCTTAACTTAAAGAGCAAAGAAGCAGTCTGTCTTAGGAAGAGAAAGGGTTGGGAACAAAAGCAGCTTGGATGTTTCACTGCAGAGCCTTGTACATAATCCTTGGTTCAATTATGAACTAGCTTTTTTTTTTTTAATTTTAACTTGTCAGCCAGTTTACCCTATATGTCAGCATAAAAATAAAGAAAATGGCAAAATGAGAAGAAATGTGGTGCAGTTCTCAAAGGAACAAATAACTTGTGTTATTGGTTAAGACCATACCAACATTAAAAAGCAGTCCCTGTGAAGAAACTTTCAAAAGGATATCATCAGCCTGGACCCAAACAGTGGCTGAGGTTAATCTCTTCCAAGGCACAACTACAAAAGTTGGAAGCCTGTAAAGGGCTTGTGTCCAAAAAAATCAATTTCTAATTTGAAACAAAATCATTTTTGACTAACAGGGGTTCAGGACCCATTACTTTTGCTGTATAGTCTGCTGACATTTCACACTTTCTGTTGTGCACAATGAATCCTAATAGTCATTTTATAACATTGCTACACCAATCAATTTAAGCAAGAGAAAGCCGTTACAATTCTGCAACGTTTCAGGGGCAATTTTCACTGATGGTTTTCTTTTACGTTTTTTTCAGCTATCATTATTTTCTTCTCTTTTTTCCTTTTCCTTGTCCCCCTTCCTTCTCAATACTGTAGTGATGAAATTGAGTTTTTTTCATAGTTGGATGATGGGTTTTGTTCCTTGGATAGGGATAGTCCCCAAAAAGTAATTTATTTCCATAGATTTGGGGAAAAAAATCCAGCCTAGCCTCTACCTCATTCCTTCATTTAATTTTGTGGTACTTAGGAGAAGTTACAAGCTGCACCTGGCTATTGCACATAGCAACTGAGTTGCACCTATGATGATTTAAGTGATCGTAGTGAAGATGTCTGAAGATTGTGGGTATCTTTTGCAAACACTTACTGGGATTGCTAGCTTTGAAAATGTAGAGCTACGTGACAAAATTTAAGTTATAAACATTGGCACTTGCTGTGATACCAGATAAAGTTCAGAGAAATGCTTTCAAGCTGTGGAGCATCCTCAGGTCTATTACAGATTTGAATGGCTTGTTTATCACAAATCAAATTACCTAGCACTAATCACTGAAGTTGAAGTCTTCTGTATTTAGTACCTTTTTAATTGTCTTCCCTCCATTATATGTGTGGACTCCTTTAATGAGCATACACACATACTTGTAAAATATTTTTTCCATCTTTGGGGATCACTAGGGCACAATGTCAAGCTTCTTAATTCTTATTAGCTCTGGACTTAGCCGTCTCTGTCCTTCCTTCCGCTTTACCTTGCCATCTGTTGCTGACCTTGGATTTCTGCTTCAGAATTAATTTTTTTTCTTAGGAAGCAATTATATAGCATCTCTCAAAAATAAAATGAGGGATGCTAACATTGTTTTCTCTTGTGAAATTTATAAAAAATAGTATTTGCCCTACTGCGTCACAATGCTGAACCAGCAAGCTGGGGAGTCTGTCTCAGACAGTGTTCAGTATCTGTTGTGTCAGTATGAAGTGCTCTACTGCAGTGCATTTACCTGAGCTGTAGCTAAGCCATGTGATGTGGGAAAGGGTAATGAAGTCAACAAGATGACATCCTGAGGTATGAAACTGGGTTTTATTTAGCCATGTAACTTAAGGTGGCCTTTTGGTCAGAAGACAGCAGTGCTGGATACTGCGTGCAGAAACATGTCCACTGAAAACTTCTTGACAGTCAGATGTTAACCTGTTGCTACAGAAGTTTATTTTTCTCATGCCTTGATTTGTCTTGCCTGTTTAAATTACATATTCTTCATGATGGGGACTCTCTCCAAGCACACCTTAGTGCAGTGCCAGTGCTGATGTGGGCGTTTGGGCTCACTATATAATTTCCCTCTACCACTGGGAACAGTGAGTGTGTCTAGGGGATGGTAAAACTCATGATAGTGTCCCTCCACAGCAACATAGACAGTTGTACCAGATTTTAGTGTTGTCTTGTTCAACTGTCATCTCAGATTTATTTTTTTGGGGGGCTGTGAAGAGGGAGAAGATAAAATGATTAATCAGGAAACGATTCCCATGCTGAAATGGTGGAAGGCTTTAGTGCCCACAGGACTGCTCACTTACTGTGAGTGCAGTGAGTTTGGAAAGGGTCACTTCCTAACAAACTCACTTTTCCTTTCTCCCTGCAGATGTTTAGTAATGGGGAGAAGAACATTGTAAACCTGGTCCCATCACCTCGTGCAGTGAAAGGAGCACCTCTCTCTTTTCAGGGTAGAAGCTTACTGGATCAGCTTAGGCAATCAGCTTTTATTCTCTCACTTCTTGTCTCCTATTTCTGTTTGCTCCTTAATTTTTATTCCTGTGCTTTAGCAGGTGTTTGTGTCTTTTTTAGTTTTTAGTTTTACCAGCAAAACTTCAAGCAGATGAAGCATTCTTCAAGTCTTAGATCTTTTCATCAGTAAATTGTTTTTATTGGTGTCACCAGCAACTATGTCAATTTGTACTAAAATCTAACAACTTGTCTAGTTAAAAAGCACTGGAGTACGGAAATGTGTGTTTTTCTTCCTCTCTGCCCTGGGAAATTTTGCTTTTGGGCTGGGAAACTAAACTGGATTCTACCCGTTGCATTCTGCAATATTGGGCACTTCTCTACATTTCTGTTTAAAGTCTTCCTCTTCACACCCTTCCTGAAATATCTTTGTGTTGAAACAAACAAAGAACTATTTTCCCCTTTGTATCTATTTGAGGGACATAGCATCCACATAATATTGTATAGCATGCGTAGCTTTCCTTTCCATATGTAAAATAAAAAGCCAGAGAAGGAAAGTTATTTTAGCTCATAGAATCTGTACTTTTCCAGGGGCTGATTTTTCTGTATAGTGTTTGTTTTTCAGTAGGTTTTCTAATGTAGCTTTTTAGGGATTCAGGATCTGGAACTTCTTCCCTTGAGGGAAGACTCTTCCCTACAATCGAATAGAGCAATTAGTTAATATTAGTGAAGTGCTTTGAAGATGTGAAGTACTATATAAATGTTAAGTGTTACGAATATTGGTATTATTCAATTCATAAAGATTTCTTTCATGATTATCAACCTAGATTTCCTTTTGCTTAGTTTCATCCCATTACTGCTTGAACCAGCCTCAACTGTATTCCTTTAATCTTACTGTTTATACTTTCAAAATGTAGTCTGCTGTATTTCCCCACTTTCTTCACATTTTAGTTGTCTGCTTCTCAAGCAGAAATATACTGCTATTTGAATTTTCTCAAATGAGTCTTTAATCTACTTTAAATCATTCTTATACCAAGTTAACCAAATTGAAAGTAGTTTTCTTAACATTACCATTTAGAAGACATGTGTAATTGCTTTGGAGGTAGCTTGCCGCAAGCTTACATCTAGTTTGGTTTTTGCTATTCTTTGCTACTCCAGGTTCTCTCTGTTGGTGTCAGGATTTAGGTTATCACACCATGTATGAGTTTTTTGTTTCTTCAAGGGTGAATGTGTCTTTTTTTTTTTTCCACGTTTCTTGTTTCTCTACATTGTCTGCAAGGTCTCCAGTCCCATACTGTCTTCCAACACCTGCAAATCTAATTAATTTGCTGTCATTTGTATCACCTCAGTTCTCTATGACTTTTCATAAATAATTACCAGCCACTTCATAAATTCATTAACTAATTCCCTTTAGCCCTGAAATATATATCCTTCAGACTAAAGAATTTCTATTTTCTTCCCCCCTGATAATTTCTTTTCATCAGCTTTATATAGGCAGGTATTAGACATCAACATGGTCTTCATTATCTCCTAGTTGACAATATTCCTTTTCTTTATTTTTTCTTGTAGTATATTTTAAAATTATTAGTAGCTTGTCCACTTTAGGATCATTATTGATTTAATCTTCTTCATGTATTCAAAGACCTGCTTGCTCTTTGGTGTTTCTTTTCCCTCAATTGACTTGCATGCCTTTTTCAAGATGTATTTTTAAACATTTTTTTGTTTAGATATGCACTTATTCAGGAGTTCTTGCTACCCCTGTTTTATGTCTGTGCAGCCTAACAGCCTCAGTATATTCCTACTTAGTTCCTTTTCTTGTTTTCCATTTCTAGCCCTGGTAATATTTTCGAAGTTGGGTCTTTGAACAGTCCCCCTGAGGCTGTATTGGCCACTTCCGAGTCCATATATTTGCTTTTTTTGAGAAATACATCTACCTTGCTCTGAATGTAGTGTCTTGACAGTGTGCCAGCGTTTTCTCTTATTAGGAATTGAATATATTCTCCCGTGCTCACCAGGTTTTTATTACTTCAGTATTAGTTTCTTAAAATCCAGCTGCCTCATTCCACTGTCATCTGAAATGATTTCTAAATATTTTTTACTTGATCATAAAGCCAAAAGTCTAAGCAAGAGGCTTCCAGTCTTTATATGCATACTCATTCTTCTTACCATGGATTGGCACACTATCAAGTTACCAGGGACACACAATCAACATTTATCCCCATGATATTTCTAAGAGTTCCTTCACTGATAATTAACTCTTTGTTAGATGAGATTTTTTCACTGTGTGGTACTGAATCACAATGCATTATAACAGGGCAATAGGAACCCATTGTTTTTTTGTTAGTCTCCCTAGAATACACCTTAAAAAGTGTGGGTTTACTACATTGTATATATTTATATACATCTTAAATCAATGCAGTATTTTAAATAATCCTAATCCCTTGGGCATCTGCAAATCTTGTGCTGAAGCTGGAATTACAGCCTTGTGTTGCTTCATGTTTTAGCTTGGATGGTAGATAATGTTGATGTTCACAGAACTGAGATGTATCTAGGCATGACAGAATTACTTAAAGAGTTAAGCACTGATTTGACTTTGATTTTTGCTGAGACTTGTATTTTCACTATACTTACTGTTTACTTAAGTGATGTTCGTTGGACAGAGATGATTAGGCTAGATGAAAAAAGCCCAGACCCACAGGCTTTTGAGTAGTAGATCAGATTACTCCTAATTTGTCTATTCCACTTACCTCTGACTACATGTATGCAAGTTGTCTAACCAAACCCTATCTATAAAACCCAGTTCTCAGGTAGGTGTGTAGAAGGTGGAAGATAGGTGGAAAACTGGCTGGACTGCCAGCCTCAAAGGCTGTCATTAGTCCAGCTGGCAGCCAGTTGCTAGTGGTTAACTGCTTAACATTAACAAGCTGCACAGTAGGACAGGATGCACCTTCATCATGTTTGCAGACAACACCAGCTGGGGAAGCGGTCAATATGCTGGAGGGCCCTTAAGAGGGGGGACCTTAGGAACCTTTGGGGGACCTTAACAGGCTGGGAAAATGGTTTGACAGAAGCCTGTTTAGGTTCAACAAAGGTTCCTTCAACTGGGTTGTACCCATCTCATGTAACAGGACCAACTGTGTGCTGACAACCTAGAAAGCAGTTTTGCCGAGAAGAACTGTGTGTCCTGTTGAACAGCAAATTAAACAAGAGTCAGCGGTGTGCCTGTGTGATGGAGTAGCTAAACCTCACACTGAACCATAATAGCAAAATTGTGGTCATCGGGTTGATGAAGTGACATTTCCCCTCTGATGATACTGTATCTGTACAGTGCAATGTCCAGTTTGGGGCTCCACAGTGCAAGGAGAACACTGACAAACTGTAGGAAGTCTTGCAGTGGATTCCAGAACAGTCACAGTGTTGGAGGATATGACCTACTGAGAGAGACTGAGAAGGCTGGGTATGTTCAATCTTAAGAAGATTCAGCACAGATCTTACTGCTTTCTTCAGCTACCTAAGGACAGGGTGTAGAGAAGAAGGAATGAGACTGTTCTTAGGAGACATCAGCAACAGAGCAAAAGACAACAGGAAAAGTTACAACTCATGAAATTATGATTAGCTATATAGAAAACATTGTTCACTGTGAGGGTGGTCAAACACTGGAACCAGCAAAGTTCACTGGTTCACTATCAGTGGAGACATTCAAAACCTAACTGGACAAGTGCCTTAAACCTGATCTTGTTGGCCCTGCTTTGAATGGAGGAATGGACTACATGATCTCCAGACTTTACCTTTCAACCTGGATTATTTTGTAATTCAGGAGTTATTGGGGGGGGAGACGAAGGAATGGACTAACAGTTCTATTTTATTGAAAGCAAAATACTGTTATAGTGATATTTACACTTGGAAAACTAGTATCTTGTAGCGTGTCATGAAAACTGCATCTGTGAAACAAGCTGAATCCTGTGGACCACTATAATAAGTTGCAACAGTGCAAGCCTGTCAAAATTTGTGTGGTAAGATGGAAGCTGTGGAGTGTGACATATTCTACAGATTTGATTCTATGTGATCCTGAAATGCATGCTATGCATGGTACTGTCAACTGATGAGTTCTTTGGTTGCTGTTTGACTATATATGACAGTCCAAAAATGTTGCAACTTTTAGTCCCAGTGTTCTGTAATAATGCAGAATTGTGAAACACCTGTCCAAAACTTAACTAGCCTCTGATGTCTGGCTGGTCTTCACTTGATTCCACAGGGAAAACTTCAGGACCTAGGAAGGATGCAGCCACGTCTCCTGTGCTGGTAGGCAGCAGCAAAGAGCCTGCAACCACAGCCACATCACCAATCCAGCATAACACTTCACGGTAAGCCACTATGTAATCTCTGCTTTAAGATTCTGCAAACACAACCATCATATTCTCCTAGATGCAGGGAAGTGGCTGAATTTCTATGATATTTCAGGTTAGCATGAACTGGATAATATAAACTAAAAACTGCTGTATCCTTTTGACACATAGTAAGCCTTAAATTGCTTGTTAGAACAAGAAAAGCAGGAATATGCCAAATTCTAACATTTTAATTTTACTTAGATTTTGAACAGAAAGTATTTTATCTTCCAAGTCCTGACACATTAAATACATCTGTAAATAATTTGGATGGATGGTGTTAACCTGTGTTAGGTCTTAAATCCACTTGAAAATTTTAATCCCTCTGTATGCACTCCCCCCACTCCCATATGTTATCAAATGGCATTTCTTTTAAAATGTTTTGTACCAAAGTTATTGTATGTTTAATGACAAGCAACAAAATTACATTGTCAGCAATTCTTGATTATACCATATATCTGCACTAAATGCACTGGAAAAGCAGCATTATCACTTATGCTCCAATGAAGAAACAGAAAGCACTATTGTTGTTGCACTTATGACTCTAAAACCAACTTGCTTTCTTTTAGGCAGGAATACAATTCTAGTGGTAAGTGCCTAGAAAAATAGCATCCAATCCTTGCTTTTCTTTAAAATATCCCACATTTTCTCATGATAAAGTCTTTAGTTAAGCAACAAAGTAAATGCAGATTAAAGTGTGAATTTGCTGTATTTTACACTGCTAGTTAGATGACTTTGTGCAATGGGATGACAAGAATGTATGAGTGTTCATAAGAAGAGTTAAATGTTTCCTGGAGAATGAGAGGGCTTGAGTCCGATTTAATCTTCTCTTGGCCCAGTGGACTAGGAAAATGTATGCTTGATATCATCCCTGTATTCTTGGCAGCAGCTGGCAGTTTATTTCTATCTTCTGAGAGAACTTGCGATATGTAATAGGTGAAAAACCACTATCAATATTGACAAATTTGTACTTACTTGCTATGGAAACAGGTTTGGTTTTTTTCTTCTGAAGGAAGGGATGATAATTCTTGGAGGATTTAAGAACTGAGATAGATTGGGCTGTGTTTCCCAAAGTAACTCTATGTTTAAACAAACAGAAATCACAAGATTGCTTAAGCATTTCTCTTAGAAGCACGTGTTACCTTTGCAAGCCGGTAATGTCAGATACAGAGTGTGTAAAGATACTGCTTGATACTGTCTAATAGTGATAAGTTGAGATTCCATTCAAGCACTGAGGAGTAGATATAATTATTCACATCATACAACCACTGCTCAGGAAAAGGAATTTTATTCAAGAGGATTGATGTTCCATTCTTTTCCACAGAGGGGAATAAAGTAATTGTTGAAGTATGCTGTTAGAGATCATATCAGATAAAGTGATCAGTAAAAGGAGTCTGATTAGCTGTCATCCTTAAAGGTTTGTTTTACTAGTTGATGACAAATTTTGAAAAATCCTGTATTTCTGTGGCGCACTCTCCCATACTTCCTTGCTTGCTTTCTCTCTGTTGGTGCTGTAAGTATAGTTGACCAGTTTAAGCAGCTGTGTTGTGCTTTCCCTTACTCATGGCCTCCTCTAATTGAAAATGGTAAATGGACAAGTATTTCTGTGGAGACCTAAAGCTGATCCTATCCTTCATCAAAAAACCTGCTTGGGCAGCAGGTCAGTCTCGATTTATCACTGAATGGTTATAAGCTTAGACTGCAGGTTTAACTAAATAAATTAATCAATATTGAGAATTATTGCTGCTTTTGTGCCACTAAAGTTAGGGTTTGTCAGCATGTTCATTATAATCTGTGACTGAAGGGGAGAACGGGACGGGGGGAGTGCAGTTAACAGGTTAACCACAACAGTTGGCACGGGCCTGAAGCTTGCAGCACAAAGCCCTAACCTGAGAACAAATTTATTATTCAGCAGTACATGTAAACCTAATTACTTTTGACTATTTAAATTTATAGGACTAGATTCAACTCATGTTTGTGCCAGCTTAAATAGCACAAACCCTGGCACGTGGCAGTAGCAGCAATGGAAAGCTTGCCAGGGAGAAGGTGTTGCAAAGCAACAGAAGCTCCCTGCCAGCACGAGGCATCAGGTTGCTAGTGCTGCTTCTTGGGAGGGCTGGCTGGGTAAGCAGGCATGGCAGGTAGAACGTGCATTGGCTTGATAGCCTGTCTTGGCAGGGCTCAACTGGAGGCTTCAGTGTGTTACAGCAACCTTCTGCTTGAGGAAGAATCACTGCAGTCCTACTTTCTTCTCTCTCTTGGAATGAATCATGTCTGGGACAAGAAATAAATGTCCCTGGAAGGTAAAGGTGTGTGCTTTGAGAGCCTTAGTGATAGACCTGTAGAAGGACCAGACTTGCAGAATGAATGTGCACAAGGTGTTTTCAGTGGTATCTCTGGACAAAAAATGTAATTTTTTTATTTGGCATCCTGAGTTGGGCTAATAGTTTGCCCATCATGGTTCTATGCATCCCTGTTGCTGCTTTTCATAATACAGCCAAGCACTGCATGTTTGGTTATCCAGTGTTCTTAAGCCAAGTGTCTACACCTGCATGAGCCCCTTGAAATTATGTTCACAGCAGGCCTGGAAAGCTCTTGTACTCCTTGTGCTTATTTATCTAGACCAAAGCTGATACATTTGGGAAAAAAAATCACAGGTAAGGTTGAGGCTGGGCAAATTTGGAAGAGTAAATTTGTTCCTTACCCCTAAATCATAGTTCCTCTGACTGTCTTAAACATTACTTTTTTAGTGACCAGAGATATCTTTTTCATGACTATTGTTTGCCTAAAGAAAGACATGGCTGGGTTTTGGCTGTAGGCTGGAAGGGAGCTGGAAAGGTGAGGTAATGGCATTTGTATGCTTTCATTTAGTAATAAAGAAGTTTTTTACATAAACTAGATCTTACCTTAGGTATAACCAGGTACTGATTTCAGCAAAACAAGTGTTGCACTGAAAAAGAGAAATGAAACTGCTCTAAATCAAAGTATTAAGCTATTCTCTTTTTTTTCCAAAAGTCCTGTGAATTGTGCCTTGTGAAAGACCATTTAATTTGATTACAGCCCTGGTGCAACTGTCAGGCTCTCCCCACGCAGAAACAGTTATAGTGTCGCGTTTGGCACAGTAAGTCCTATAACACTGCAGATAATCAAGCACTTAAAAAGATACAGGCAAAGGTTGTCCTGCTCACCATGGAAGCAGATAATTCTCCTGTAACATTGTTCATTTTGGGCATCTGAGAAGTGAATTTAAGAACAGTTAGGTAAATTAAGGGATTGAGTGATAGTCTGGGATTTCAGCATTAAGCTGTGTTTTCTTGTTGCAGTTTTAAATCAGAGCTTTAATGCTAGCTGAACACATTGTCTTGGAGTGAAGTTTCTTGTAGCCATTATAATAAGTGATTTAGAAGTTCCTGCAATATGAATTCTATATTCGAGCTATATTATTATCTGTTAGACTACAGTGGCCTGTTTAGAGTTTTTATAAACAGATTGTATTGTGTAAATTTGTGTTTAGGGACATTTTAAAAACAAAACTATTTACCCAATTGCCCAGCACATCTCAGGTGAATGTGTATTCGGGGACTTTTAAGCAAATTAATATCTGATGTAAAATATCATGTGCAGAGTTGTATACTTAATAATGCACGCTGGAATAGTCTAAAGTAGATCTGTTATGCTGAGTATTAGGAAATATGACAGTGATGAGATTTAAGCTTTTGCCTTACCTTATTGCGGTAGTTGCCTTTCAGATCTGTGCATGTTGGATGCTTAAATATGATATGGTTCTTAAAGAAGATACTATGAAGTTCCTTCTACTGTAGAGTCTAAACAAGCAGTGCCAAAGAAATAGATTTATTTTTTCCCCACCTAGGATCAGACACCATTCAAGATTCAAAAGGAGAATGAGGAGGAGATACCTTTCATTCCAAATCTAACTTGGGAACATTTAAAGGGATTAAAAGTGTGATTGGAATTGGGTGGTGAGTTAAGTGTTGAGTGTAGTAGGAGACACAAGTTTTGCCTACTCTCTGAGAAAGCCAGCAGCACAAAAAGTCCAATATAGTTCCTTATGCAAGTGATAAAACCAGACATTGGCAAATTAATCTCTCTTATTCACAGTGTAGGTTGTTAATTGTTCTCTCTGCTGGCTGTCGATATAATGTGAAATTTTCATTCCCCATTCAAGATGGAAAAAGTTGTGGCTGAAAATGTTAACATTTGCATTTTTATTTGTTGATTTATTTAAAGGACAGCCTCTCTTACAGCAATCCATCACTCAGTGACACCCCAAATATGAATAATGTATTGTAGACTTGCGGTTACAACGTGTAATAAGTGCCAGAGACAGTAGAAGAATGTTAACTATGTTGCAGATGTAATATTTATCGACTCATAGTTTATTGCTTTCGAGGTTCAATAATACTGACCATAGGACATTAATATCACTTATCTTGATTTTAGTTGAGCACCTCTGTGTGTAGAAATAACCCATCTATCTCATACTTACAAAATAAATGTGAATTTTACAGCACTTTGTAAGAAGTGCATTATAGGTTTCTTTGCCTAGTGCTCACAATTCTCCTTTTCTGCCTTCTCATTTATTTACATCTGACATTGATCCCACTCCAATTGCCTGACCCAGATGATGAGCACCGCAGCACTCTTCTAGAGGCTTTATTTACTGTCTGCATTATGATCTTGTGCCTCTGATGGTGTTTGGACCAGGTCTCTCTTCCTGTTAAAGACCCGTATGAAAAAAGACTGTTAGATAGTTTTCTAGTGCTTCTGTCTGAGAAGATGATGGCTGAGAGGCTAAAACAGAGATAAGTACTCTTTTGGAAAGACATGCATAGCAAATCTAAATCATCTCTCTTTTAGAGGACTGTGGCTATAAGAAATGAAGTGTTTAATTAGGTCAACAGTTGTTATTATAGGTTGGCATTTATTTTACACAGGAATTTTTAATCAATGAATGGTAGTATATTAGAGCAATTTTGAAAGATTAGGATTTAAAATTCAGTGGTTTTGAGAATCAAATTTTTCTTGGTAATCTATGTAAGAAAAACATTTGCAATAAGGTTGTGCTACAGTAGGAAGTCAAATCAATAGTAATCATTCCTATCTTCAGTAGTAGTTCCTATCTCCAGAGTTTAACTTCAGAAACTGATACAGACTGGGGAAACACTACTCCTTATCTACGCTGTTTGGTTATGACCACTGAAAGCTTTGAAGTCTCAGGTGTGAAATGCAGATGTGAACCCAGGACAGGGATCAAAACCAAATTTAACAATGGGAGATTTCAAGCTTGTGTTGAAATCAGATTTCAGCGGTAAAGCCTGGCTCTTGGGAAATGTGGAATTGGGTTCACCCATGAAAATGATAAGCTTTGATTATATTTCATGTTGTAGGCATCAAGTAAATTTTGGAATGACATTCTGTATTTACAACTGAGGTTATAAAATTTAATGCATCTTCAGCTTCTTTTTCTTTACATGTGTAACAACCTATTTGTGTCAAAGCAGCCTACCTAGTAGCTGCTTTGCGGTAACAGTTTTGGTGTGTCCGTTGCTGACAATGAAAATCATATTGGGAAATTCTGACTTGCAGCGCAAAAGGATTAATGTTAATTAGCAACTGTTGGTTGTAATTGTCATCCTCATTAAAATGCAGAATTATGTATTTCTTAGTTATAAATAACCTTTCTAATTGTACTTAATGTATGCCAGTTTAATCAAAAAGTACACTTGCAAACAGGCAGATATTTGCATTAATCTAGCATGGGATCTTTGAGTCTTTTTTGATCATCTTCTATTCCAGAGTTGGCTAGTTGGGGGAGGTCTATTACAGCTACATATCCTCTACACAGTTTTTTTGTTCAGCTCTGTGGATCTGACAGGTGTTTGTATTAAAATGAGGAGAAATATCTTCTGGGAATGTTCAGTGCAACAGAAAGAGTTTTGGATTAGTTGGCAAGGTTTTCATCATTCAGTGGTATGACAATAACTTGGTTGTAGTTTGAAAGTAATAATAAAAAAAAGGAAAATACAGTACAAATTATATTATGAAGCTGACTTAACTCTTTAAGTCTGCTTTTTACCATCATTGTCATTATCTTAATTACTTTTTTACTTTTTTTACCCCTCTGTGCTTTTGCAAGTTCTCAAATACCATGTCCAATCTTATGTGAAAGTTGGTTCATTGGATGTGATTCCTGTTTACAGTTGTAATCACAGCAATAAAAACTTAGTCTCAAAATACTCTTTAAAAAAATATTTTAAGGTTCATTCTGTTCTGTGCTTTACTTCTCTGTCAAAAAACCTTTTTTATCTATTTTTTCTTCCTCCACTGATACTCTGAGTGCTCTGTATTCTAGCTTTTAACCATTTTCTTGCAATTACTGTAATGTCAGTTTTTACAGAACTTGGCAAATTAAAACCAGTCTTGCTTTCTCTCTTCATAGTTCTCTAAGGAACTGTTGTGCATGGTTCTCTTCCTAGCACTGTAGTAATTTCCCTACTCTTTCTCTTTCAGTGGACTCTCCATTGTTGTTGGTGGTTTTTTTTTAGAGATGGGACAAATTGAATAATTATATATACAGAATAATCACCTCTTACTTAAGAAACCATTCTCCTAAAAGATGGCTCTGTCATACTTCCACCACGTTGCTTATGTGTTAACATATTCCCCCTTTTCTCTCTCCTTCACCTGCCTGGACTTCTCAGGCTGTAAACTCATCAGGGCAAGGATCCTGGCACAGTGCATTACCATGCTTGATTTGTCCATGTAATAACGATGATTAACTGTGATTCTAGTATAGTTAGGGTGGAATTCATCTTGCTTGTCTTGAGACAACTGAGCTAGTTACCCACAGCTCCTTTTATAGTCAATGACTTACTTTAGGATCAGCTAAATCATCTTTTGATGACAGCTGTCTGCCTGTGGACTGTGAAATAAGCCTAGAGTAACGTGCACAGACACCTTATCCCTGTCGTAGCTGAATATGTGGATCTAAAAATAAGTTGTTTGTCATTCATATTTTGATTATGGAGTGGAGGCAAATGCAGGGTTAACCTATGTGCTGCATGGTTAGTACCTTGATCATTAACACAGTATTAATGCTCACATTATAAATTAAAGGGCTTAGGTACTGAACACTCTAGGAGAGGGGGTGGATATGTATGATTGTGAACATACAGCATCTTCCTCAGTGAAATGTGAGCTTGTGACGTGGTAACATATTTAATGAAAGTTGTGGTGATAGAAAGTTGGAAAGAATCCTTTTAAAAGGTGACGTAAAGTGGCGACACTGCAACTTAAACACAGGTGACCAGGGTACTGCAGCATTTCTGAGGTATGAGCAGGGCCTTGCACTGGTCATTTCCCACCTCTGCTAGTCAAACATAGTGTGCATCAGGAGATGGTCTCAGTAGGCAGACACAGCTATCTCTTCTGAATTTTTTCCAGCTGATGAGTTGCTTACTGACAAAAGAAATTCTTACCTCTTTGTCACTTAGCGACATTAACCAGCACTTTATACTATTTGATTTGCCCCATTTCCAGTTTTTTATGTACTTTTTTTTTTCCTCTTCATGATATTCTAATTCTCTGCCTCAATAAAGACCTCCAGCTTTTGTTTTTACTATCATGAATAGCATAGTATGAGCAGCAAATGTCTCATTATTTGTCCCTTCTCTAGGCCACTTACGAATGCATTAAAGAGTTCAGGCCCTAACAGATTTTCATGATGCTCCACTGGTGACTTCCTTGGCCACTTTATAGCAGACCAATTTTAGTGTTTTCGCTTTATTTCCTGCCTTTTAACCAGTTATCTATCCATTAATTTATTTTCCTCTTAGTTTATGGCAACTCTTAAGTCTTTGGTGATAGATTTGCTGCAAAGCTTTTGGAACTCCAGATAGACTATATAAATGGTATTTTCCTTTTTGGGATGAATAATAATTCTACAAATCTAGTAGAGGTCCCCAGTGCATTAGAACTTAATATAAAGACTCTGCAAATATGTCAAATTTATCATTTTTTTAATTATAATATCTACCAATCTGTTTGTTCTAAACATCAGACCTCTTCATTTGTAGATTCCTGCATCATTCCAGATCACTTTTAAAAAACCCTGCATTTGCCCCAGAACTGAGGCAGTTTTAGGCAATTAGTTATGCACTACAGTTAATAGTTCAGCTGTTTCATACTTGAGCTCCTTCAGAAGTTTGAGTGTGTTGTCACTCTTTGGTCATCACATCTGAACAGTCCATTGCACTGCTCAGATGTGGGAGAGATTTCACAGAATGAGCAACCCAACAAGGGTAGGACCCTTCAGGTTGGAAAAAAGGTAGCTATGTTTAGGATACCTTAAAATTTCATAAAATCAAAAGTGATGCAGAAGATGAATAGGTAACAATTCTTTATTGTCTGGTATACTGGAGAAACTGGCAGGCATCAGGTAGAATTGTGAGATGGCACATTCACAGTGTGCAACATTTAGACAGAGACAGGAGGCCCAGTTAGGCCATATCCTGACTTCTTGTCGTTACTGTGTTCTTAACTCCACTCCAAGATTGTGTCATTGTGGTTTTCTCTTATTTATACAGGTTTTTAGCTAAAGTCATGCATAATAAATGGATTGCAATAATGACTTTTAAGTAAGTACATATTCATCTCTTAACATCCTTGTTAAGACATTTCTGATATGGAAAAAAACAATATCTAGGTTTAAGTCTCAATCTCATAGTGTTACATATATGGAATTTGTTCATTGACGCAAGTGGAATTACAATAAGACATAATAATAGAGGACTTGGGCCCTGATTTTTCCTGGATAGGGTAATGAAATAAACAAAGTATCTTCCACATTTAGGTAAGGAAAGTCATGGTAGTATTTCAGTGTAAAGACTACTGAACTGTTAAATACATTTTTGTTTTGTAGTCTTTCCAGCAATACTTTTGGGAACCCTGAATCATGTAACTTACCTTCTAGTTTTCTGATACAGATTTGAAGGAAACAAAGAGTTGATGGGGTAGTCCCTGGTTACGGATCTTTGTTCAAGCTGAGTGCACCAATTTTTACTGGAGGTGTGACTTTTTTCTCTTCCTAGACCACATTTCTGTTTGAAAAATGTATGCTATTGAACATTGTTAAGTTTGTCTTTGTAATGGGCTATGACTAGAGCACTAAAATTATCTCCTCAACATTTAGGTAATCTTAAAAGAAAACAGTATTTTGGGGTTTTTGTCACCATTTATTTCATTGTAGATGTTGTTTATATTTGACATTTGAATTTCTCAGTGCAACTTGCTTCTAGCTCCTAGGTAATTTGGGGACATGTCTGATAATTTGATCCGGTTTGTGTTTTTTATGAGGTGGTACTTCATTTATTGCCCTCTGGGGTGTGTGAGGGAGTTATTTCCTTTAGTCTGAATGTATTGGGAGGGAAATAATTTGAAAGCATATTGGAAAATTAAGCCTTTTGCTGAAAATAATATTGTATCTTTGTTTTCTGCCCTGTAGAAAGTTAGCTCTATCTGTTTTAGTAAGGGTGCCTTAAGCATTGTCTTTTTCCTTTGGTTCTTCCCACCCGTAAATTTAAAGGATTTTTGTTTTGATACATGCAGCTGGAGAACATAGTGGAAAAAAGTGCTTTTAAAGTTCTTTTTTCTGTAAAAAACAAAGACATTCCAGAGTAATAATTTATAATTTATGTATTTGAAGTCTTTTAAAGGAGATTCTCAAAGCCTCTAATGCTATTGTAGTTTTAACTTTCATTTTTGCTTCATCTGCATTGAATCATCTTTTACTACTTAAAACAGAAAATGGGTTTATTGAAACATTTCAGTTCTGATTATTTTTTAATAAAGATGAAGTCTAACCTAATGAAATCACTGGAATGAAATGAGACAAATTTAAAAAAAATTAATAAGCTGAAGACTTGAAGATTTTATTAAGTCACATTTGGCTGTATGTTTCTCTGTGTGTACCATCTTGGATCAGTAGGGTGAGAAACATGCCTTGTAAAGAACTATCTTTGCACTATTAGACTGCCTCTTTCTGTCACATTTCCAGAAGGGTTACTGGAAGGTTTTTGTGTTCGTCGACTTCTGTGCTGATCACGAAATTGCAGTTTGAGATGAGCAGTAGTACTGAATTCCGATTTTTCCCCCTGTACTTCAGACCTATAAATATGCTTTGTAGAATGCATGCACTTCTGTCAGTCTATCAGGTATCTGTGAAACATCATAATGTACAAGCAGCTTTATGATTTATGAGTTTACAGGCTTTTTCATACTCTTAGAAATAAAATGCTTCCTGCTCCATGCAGATTATCTGATAATTCAGAGTTGCACTGTGTAGGTATATTTGTAGTATAAAGGGTGCATATTGTAACTCGTTTTGCAAGTCTTCAGTCTAATGTAGCATGTAATAGTGTCTGTGCCCCTGCATGTGGATCTGCCTGGGATTTTTCAAGCTCCATTCTTGTTCCAATGACGTTGTCCTTGCTGAGGAGCCTATGTTCTTCCAGCACTGCCTTTTCTTTTTACTGTAACAGGTGATGCAATTCCTAGAAGGACTTTAACAGTGCTCCAGCTGCTGCTCATCCCAGCTTCTGCTTGACTCTGTTAATTGCTCTGGGCATCCCTGTTCTTACCCATATGCTTGGAATTTGGAACCTGCATACCCACCTCCTTCACAGGCAGCAAGCCAACCTAGTAAGAGAGATGTCCTCTCCTTCCCTCTTCCTTGCCAAGTTCAAATCTCTTTTAGTCTTCTTTTTCCTATCTCCTGATGGCATCTCAGAATCTAGATTTCTAGGCATGAAGGAGAAGCGTGATTTCGTAACTTGGCCTGCAGTGACAGCTAGATACTACTGTGATGAGCACCTTAAGGAATGTCTAGATTACTAAATTGTATAGGCCTATTGTAATTATCCATACAATTTTCTTGCTTTTGCTCCTTCTGTTTTGTTACGAACTTTTTTGACAGCAGACCATTTCTACTAGTGCACAAATCGTAACATCACATGACATTGACTTTATTCAAACCAGAAGATTTTTTGTGCCAATGTTGTAACATTGTATCATTACTTCATTGTATCTGTGTGAAACTTTTAATTTCACGCCCTGCGGACTTCACTGTCTCTGTGCTCTCTGCTTATGCTGTTGCATAGAAGGGTAAGTCCCTGGGTCACATTCATTTTGTAGTGTGGTTTTGGTTATTTTTTTTTTAAATAAGAGGTCTGTTTCCTTTGAGAGATCTTACTGTAAAGTTAGCTGGGGATTTCTGCCAGAAAAATATTTGCAAGCTTAAAGTGAAGGTACTAAAAATACTTTTACTAAGTTTCTTACAGTGTGGCTATGACCATCCTATTCAAAAAGAAAAAAAATGTGTATGGGATTGTGTGCTACACTGTGATATATTTGTCTATGAATAGCTGCAAATGATTTGGTAACATATGTAGGGAAGTAAGGGAAAACCCTTGTTTAAGTATGTTGTCAGGTTTTTCCATACATCCTGGTTTTAATGAGTTGCAAATCTTTCTGGGCAGAAGCCTTTGGTTAATGTTTGGGTTGGTTTATTGAGCTTCCTGGTTTGCAGGCACTGGCATTTTAAGCTTCTCTGATTGCACCATGCTTGTATTGTATGGATAAGTCAGAGTCTGGCCTTGCTAGTCAGTCCTTGCCATGTTGTCATATGCTGTCCGTAAGGTTTAATGTGTTGATGAAGAGGAATACCCCACTACGAAGTCACAGAATAGCTGAGGTTGGAAGGCACCTCTGGAGGTCATCTGCTCCAAGCCTCTGCTCAGAGCAGAGTCAGCTAGAGCAGGCTGCTCTGGACTGTGTCAAGTCAGGTTTTGAATATCTCCAAGGATGGAGACGCCACAACCTCTCTGGGCAACCTGTGCCGGTGTTCAACCACCTACATAGTAAGAAAGTTTTTTTACTTCCATTTGAATGGAATTTCTTGCATTTCAGTTGTGCCCATTACCTCTTGTCCTTTCACTGGGCACCACTGAGAAGACCCTGACTCCATCTTCTTTCCTCCCCTAACTAACACCACCCTGAGCTGCCTTTTCTCCAGGCCGAACAGTCCCACATCTCTCAGATTTTCCGTTTGTGCCAGATACTTCAATTCCTTAATCATCTTCGTTGCCCTTCACTGGACTCGCTTGAGTGTGTCCATGTCTCGGTTGTACTGGAGAGTCCAGCACTGGACACAGCACTCAAGCTGTGTCCACCAGGGCTGAGTTTAGAGGAAGGATCACCTCCCTCGACCTGCTGGCAGTGCTGGCCTTTGCTGGCTTATGGTAATTTTTTTGTCTACTGGACAGTTAGTCCAGTTGACAGTGAGTCTGGGTCCTTCTCTGCAAAGCTGCTCTCCAGCCAGTCAAACCTGACATTTGCTGGTACATCGGGTTATTCCTTCCTGAGTGCATGACTTCACATTTCCCATTGTTGAATGTTGTGAGATTCTTGTGGGCCCATTTCTCTTGCCTGTTGAGATCCCTCTCTTTACACTTTCTGGCCCCTCTCAGCCTGGAGTATATTCAGAAGGATACAGGAATGAGAGACTGAGCAGCAGTCTCTTAGGCTATTAAGTGCCCTGCTTTATTTTATAGTGTAGCAATGACCTTATGTAGTTTCTAACAGAAATGTGGACTGTCTGCAGGTGTATGGTTTTCGAAAAGTAATCCTGCAGAGCCTGAGATCATCTTTGCTAGTTACTGCTGGGAATGAGCAAACTAAAATTTCACTTCCCTGCCCATCTGTTCAGCAACGGGAAGGAGATAATTTATCTCTGTGGGACACCTATCACTTGTGTAAAGTTTTTGAAAGATGTTGTTAGTGTGTGATGACAGCCAAGGGACACCAGGCCTGAGCGCCTTGTACTCCTTGCTTTACTGCTGGTTTTTTCTGTAGGGTGCTTTCTAACTTGGTACTTGCACAGTATCAAGCCTCTTCAGTGCCTGTGTCCCTATGAAGCTTACGACAACTCTACCTGCTTTGCCACACGGCATGCTCTTGTGCCGACTGCGTGCAACTCCTCACCAGCAAGTCAGCCCTCCTTGACATGCTAAACCAGGCACCACCAACACGCTGTATTTTTTACAGTTACTGTTTTATCTCAGTGGCTTCTCTTGAATTATGTATCCTCATCTTTGATGTATGAAATCTCAGCTGATTTAAAGATTAGCCCAGAGAGTTCAGCACACCTGAAAATTAATAAAGCGGCAGATAGTCCCAACCCTTCCACACCAGAGCGCCGAGCAGGAAGTTTTACAGCAGTCGGGTACTGGAATACAATTTTTATGAGAGCGTTTGTTTCTTCGTGTATGATCTGCACACAACCAATCAATACATTTGAGCTTGGTTTTCAACATCTGTTCTCAGGCAAATTGGAAAGAATGAGTTCAAATAAAGAGCTGGCTAATAGGGAGGTCGTGGTCTGGTCTGTTAGGGGCTAGGCACCAAGGGTTTCTTTAGATAAGGTGCCAGAAATTGTGTGTGCCTCTCACTGGGAGGCGAGTAGAACAGAGCAAGTGAGTGCAAATCTGTCTGAAAAGCAGTTGCTTTCTGATGTGAGGCTTCTGAGTACGTTAGGAAGGAAAAAGAAGCAACTGAGCATAAACTACATATATAATGTCAGCAACATATTGAATCACAAGGCATATAAAGCTGAAGTGCTCTAGCCTGTGAAGCATACTTCAGTTTCTTCGATGGGTGTTGCGGTCACTCTGCTCCCTGCAGAAATTAGACTTTAGATGAACTGCAAGATCCTATTCACCTCTTATGCTAGCATAGCTGGCATAAACGATGATGCCACTTACTCTGTGACAGCATTAACGAAGTGATACTGATTAAAAGCTGAGAGCAAGAAGCAGAGTTCTAAGTTTGTGTTGCAATCTGGGCAGAAAAACAGGCTTTTTTGCAAGGCAAAGTGTGTCCATTCTCTGTATTTTGAGTGTTACTATACCTTAAATTTAAATTCCTCTGGATTTCTAGGCAGTTTCAACCTATTAGCTCCCCACCACACCACCCTGTAAAACATCCTTTCCTCTTCTAACTTTCCTGCTACACACCCAGCTCATTAACAGAGAACAGCAAGGCATTGTTTTTTCCTAAGAAAAGTTCTTTTTGAAGTCAAATGTCTGACTGAACGCTTCCTTCTCACTGCTTAGTTACTTCTTCCCCTTCTCTCTTTTCTCCCTGTTCCATACCAAGGGACTGCTAACACAAGCACAGGGGCTATCAGCATGGCCTTGCTGTTCCGGGGATCAGGAGCCTGGAGATGTTTGCATTTACCTCTGGAGTGTAATTCTGACTGATAAGTTCTTATCAGGTTTGCCAAGTCCATCCATCCAATTGTCTATTTCTGTTTTGAAGACCAAACAACCATAAAGTTGAAAACATGCGTATTTTTGGCATCTTAAATTTCAGACAATGCATTATGAATTATTTATGGAGAATGTGTTTTCAGTAATGTGCGGCATAAAATGGAATGAATGCGTATCCATACTTGCCCTGAACTCTCCAAAGTGCATGCTAATAAACAGAATGATAACCTACCATCACTTTTGCCTTGTAAGATTTACAGTGCAAGCACTTTTTATGTGGTTTAATTCAAGTCAGTTTGTCAACTTAAAGCTGTAGTGTTTTGTTTTAAAGTACAACTTGGTGAGTGATTTCCTATTACTTAAAGAAATCTAACTGCTTTTCCCCCCCTATTTCAACCAGAGTTAGTGTCTGTAAATTTTTCTAGTCATGCTGGCATAAAGCCACGCTAAATTATGCTTTAATTCACAATTAGAAGGAAGTGGCAACTGTGCCGAGCAGCAAACCTTTCATTCAGAATGGCCATTATACAAGATCATGATTCTACAAAATGATTAACATATTGAAGAATAATTAAGATAACTTTAGGTTTTTGGCCATTTAGAAGTACTGGACTTATTTAATTTTTTTAAACCTTCCTGAAACTGCTTTCTCCGTAATGACAGTAATACAGGACTCTATATTATCACAATTTGGTGTTTACTGGTAATCGGAATTGTTGAATCATAACTGATATAGCTGACAGGGCAAAGATAATTAAGAAACAGAAGAATTCTAGTGCAAGATTTTGCTATTAAAAACTCCATGCCACAGCAGAAGAAATTAAGCTGACAAGCAGGAGAGGAAGGATAATACAGATCCACAGGGAAGAGCTGGTATTTAGGTACAGAAATTGACTGTATGTAAAATATTTCACCAGGATAGAAAAAGAAAAGAAAAAAGTAAAATAAATAATTTCCAGGCATTTGATTTCCAGGGTGTAATATAGAGAGCTGGCAATACCTATGCACCCTGACACAACACGTGGCAGCAGGCAGGGAAGAAACCCAGCCCCAGGGAGCCAGTGTCAGAACTTCCATTGGCTGCCATAGGGTCACGATTCCAACCCAATATATACTTAAAACTACTGCAGTCTGATTTTGCTCCTCTGCTCAATGAGGTTCTAAATCTTGCACAGCTAGTAGCAATTCTTTCCACAATGGTTAGAAAGTCAATGAAAGCTCACAGTTCAGTAACTAAATGACAAGGTAAGAAACTTTGGAATCATAAAATAATTAGAAGTGCTTGACCTAAAACTATGCAGATCTCCTGGTGACTGTACAATTGAAGCAAAAAGTTGATTTATTATCTGCAAGGCTGGGAACTTAGACTGAGATTGTGAAAAAAGACAGATTGCTAATTGATATAAATGGTGATGGACTTTGCAAGCTGTATGTGGTGGGGTTTTTTTCCCTTAAGCCATGCCCCTTAAAATTGTTTTGTACTTATTTAGTACCCGTTAAGTTCTAGGCAGCGTACAGGGTGTAAGGTAGTCCCAGCTTTGCTGAAAGCACACTAAGAAAAAGAGATGAAACATGGAAAAGAAATCAAAACTAAGGGGCAACACTGAGAGTGGCAGAGAGGAGTTACAGAATTGCAGTGGGTTTTACATATGCAACCCTTTATCAGAAGCTTTAGTACATTATAAAAGAAAAAGCACAATTTTGAAGATGATTCATTGAATTAGAGTTTGCTTTGAGGGGAAAGATGCTTGGGAACAAACTTGTAAGAGTAAAATACTGAGAAGAAAGGCTTTAAGGGAGGAGAAGTAGGGGGATGAGGTATGGCAGAAAAGGTGATGACAGCTTAGTTTTGGCCCAGAACAATAAAGGGTGAAGATCTTGCTGAAGATACGCTGTGATGACAGAGTGCTTAAAGGGAATAAAAGCTAAGCATGCTGTGAAATGCAAAGTTATTATGTAATATCACATGAGAATGAGGGCCCTGGGTGCTGTACATATACTGAGGTTCATTTTCTGATCTGAAGAGCTTTCAGACTTGATGAAGCAAATGGGTGTGTGGGAGGGCAGAGAAGGACAATACAAATAGAGGGATTGCAGAGGTGTTTGTTAAACTCCATGGTAGTTCTGTGGTTCTGTAATTTCTTTCTTTTGTACTAGAACTTCATTCTAAATTATTCTTCTGTTACTGGCAGTTCTGATTTGAAAGGTTTCTTTACTTCCCTGCACTCATGTCTTTGTTCATCCTCTCCCTCCCAGAATTATTACAACCTTAGTTATGCCAATTCAGCTGCCTGCAGCCATACCTTAAAAGAAATTGTCTGGGAGGGTTGTTGGTTTTTTAGCCACTGAAAGCACAGAAATAAAAACTAGAAGCCCTTTCAACTGTATTTGACAGGTTGGTAACATGGCAGGAGGGTCTGAGTGGAAGTCCGACGAGGAAATAATAGAAAAGGCTGAGTTACCAGGCGCAAAGATGTAGGATAACTGAGGATTGGGAGCACTGAGATGGGAGCGCAGAAAGGTGAAGAAAGAAGGTGTTAGTCTCTGACTACTGGATAAGTGAAAATGGCCTGTTTGTGTAGCAAAGAGGAACGATAGCAGCAGTAACCTTTATTTCAATAATGACAGCTGGTTAGATGCTATCATAGATGAAGCCAGGGTGAAAACTGAGGAAGAACAATCTGTTATCAGCCCTGCCTTGGGGCACAAGTTTTTTGAGATGCTGTTGCTGTATCCGGTGTCCTTTAGTGCACTGGCTCTGGTTGGTATGCAAAAGGCCAGGGACAAGCCGACAGTGCTCAGCCCCTTTCAAGACCAAGTCCTCTTCAGCTCTTTACTACTGTTTATCCCACTGGGGAGGGAGAGTTGTCCCATAACACTGCCAAGCACAGCTCATTTTGGTTAGCAAAGTGTGATGTTGTAATTTTGCTGCTTCCCTCCAAAATCTCCTGTGCAAAGGCTATGATCTCTAATTCCATTTTCAACAAGATTTAGTGATAATTGTTAGTAACCTTACAAAATGAGGCATTGAGTTAATTGGTGGTGTAGGTCTTGCAGCACACAGTGATGTGTTGCAGTGTGGTGTATCAATAAACATGTGTGAGAGAGTGACATGCAGAGCGATGAAGCGGCAGCAAAAATGCCGTTGTCATCTGAGTCCACAACAGACAAGCGTTGCATGAGTGCTGGAGGGAGCTGATCTCCTTTCTGTCTCTGTGTAATCCCACCAGGGGAATGTGGTGCTCATTTCTGGGTGATCGCTTACTTGAGCTATCTTGAGTTGAGGAGTAGTGTGGTCTCCATTACTTTTACTTGGATTTGCAGCAAGATGGGTGGTTCTTAAGACCAGTGGATTGCCATTATCCGTTATAAGGGGGCTGAGGTTTTAGACTTAGATACAAGAATTAGCAGTTCTTGTTGGTTGAACTGCCCCTTGGCAGGTAAGAAGGGCTTAACTTCTATTTTTAGGATCACATCCTAATGTTTGGGTTGAAACTTGCATGAAGAGATTCCTGAGACTAGTTCTGGTTTTAGGATTAGGATGAAGAGGGGGCACAATGTGAAGGATTATTAGGAGATGTTCTCGTGTATTTGAGGTTTTTGTATTGATGTGATGTAGGTGGGTAGTGTACCCCATTGGTTTATTAGTAGTATGAACAGGGTGTATAAGGCACTTAGTAGGGTTGCAGTTCCGGTTAAGATAATTGTGAGGGTGGATTAGTTGAATAGTCCGATTATAACAGTTCTGCCATATATCTTTCCATATAATGGAAAGATACCGTCAAGGATCGGACGAGAGTGGCAAAATCTGTTGCTATGCTAGAGTTATTGATTTATGAGAGAAGATTAAAATATGTGTGGCTCAGATAAATGTTGGCTGAGACTGGAGCAGAAGGGAGAAATGTAATATTGTTCAAATACTTATGGAGTATTTGCACCAAAAAAGGAGACTGGTTTCTCAGCACCATGCCAGATCTTTAGCTATAACTAATAGCGTGAAGCTGGCAGAAAGAAAATCCTCTTTGTTTATGACTAACTATCAGAAACATGTTCTTGTTTGTGACACATACTTTTTCCTCCTACCAAACTCCAAAGCAAAAATTCATGCAATGTTTGTGGTGCTTGCCATGCTATTCTGATTTCCTTATTTGTATGTTATGTCTTTCCCCTTGGACTTTAACTTACCTAGTTAGACTGTGTTCTCTTTTGGAGAGAGGATTGCTCTTACAAGTGCTTGTAGAGTGGGTCCCCCTGATCCTGATCATGGCCCTTTAGGTTATACCATAGCCTATAAATAAGTAATGATGGTAATGATAGCGTGAGTTATATTTGGCTGTGGAATGACTTCCCAAGGAGAATAGCAAGAGGCCGATTGTTAGCAACAAATACAAAGCAGCACACTGTAGGGAACAGTTCTCCATCAGCAGGGAGATGGCTGGATGATCCAATAAGTCTTTTCCTTCTCTAGGTTATGATTCTGTGAATACCGC
Source organism: Phaethon aethereus (assembly GCF_964289735.1). Lineage (NCBI taxonomy): Eukaryota > Metazoa > Chordata > Aves > Phaethontiformes > Phaethontidae > Phaethon > Phaethon aethereus. Next base: position 10,302,834 of record NC_138577.1, on the reverse strand, counting down.
CTCTGAGAGTTCTGTAAAAGTCTCTGATACTGTAACCTCTCTATTATGTGGGTGTGGGTTTTACAGCACTCCAGGAGGCTCTTTCTGAGGACACTGTGTAAATATATTCTGTTTTACATTGTGTGATGTATTTTAAATAAAAGGCTTAGATCTTTTTTTAATTGCTTTGAAATATTCTGCAGTCTGATCTTTTCCTTTAAGAATTAAGAAACTTTGAGATGTCTTTGGAAAATACAGACCTGTTACAGGCAAGAAATATGTCCCAACCTGGAGTTGGTTTAAATACATTTTAGTACTGTTGAATTTGCCTCTTCCAGTATCCCATAGTGAAGTGTCTGCTCTGAGTCCCAGCCTGCATGAAAGTAAAATGGGAATCTCAGGCTAACTAGCACAGTCCTTGTGTCTGTGATTCTCGATTTAATCTCCTTCATTCTCCTGACGTTTCAGCCCCAAGAACTGCGCTTCTCTGTGTTCTTTTTTTGTTTTCAGCATCTTGAGAGTCAGTCCATGCAAATATCCCCTGAGGGTGTTTTTTGGTCACTGAAGATGCAGTTCACGCATGAAAGGCAAGGTCCTCTATCCTGACTTGTGACCTTTCAGGGAATGACTGCAAAATCACCTTCTCTTTCTCAGCTTTCATTTCCTAATATTCATTGGCATGTTCATCTCTGGCTTTCTGGGCCAAACAGCATGCTGTTTAAAAGCTGGCTTATACTCACACAAAAAGGAGGGAGAGAAGAAAGAATCTGAGACATCAGCTCAGACCTATGGATCTTTAACCTGGAAATCTGGTGACACAAAGAGGATCCAGTGAGCACAATACATCTGGATTTTCAGAAGGCCTTTGCCAATGTTCCACATCAAAGGTTGTTAAGGAAATGAAGTTTCTTCAGTATTGGAGGATAGTCCTTCAATGGATGTACTGCTGTTTAAATTATAGTAGGCAAAGGGACTTAATGTTCATTTTTCATGATGCAGAAGAATCAGCATTGGGGTACCCCAGGAACCCACTGGGCTGGTTCGTCATAGGTGACTTGGAGCACGAAGTGAACAGCAAAATCTTCTGAGTGACCTAATAAGTTTGTGGATGATACCAAGTTCTTTCAGATAGTCAAATGATATGTCAATAGCGAGAAACTCCAAAAAAGCATCAAAAATGAGTGGACCAAAAGGTAATTTACCTAGGGAGGTGTCATCAACACTATGCCTACATGATAATGAACTCAGAGCAGGTGGTGTCAATTTGTGAAGTCAAAAGCTTCCCAGAGCTTCACAAAAGCTTGTGGATACACATTTTGATTCCTATATGTACTTTGGTCTCTCTCTCGACATAGTGGAAGCTAGAACAGTTAAAATCATCAAGGGGATGAAGCAGCTGCCATACAAGGAGAGATCAAAAAGCTCTGGCTCTGGATAGGAAAAGACTAAATGAGAAAATGATCAGGGTTTGCAAAGTTGTGAAGTGCAGTTTTGAAGTTGAGAGTGCAACTGTTGTTCACCAGATCCCACCACGTGAGAGACGTTAACTGCAGTCAATTCTTAAAAAGCCCTTGATGACACTAGCAGGATATCAGATTAAAACAGATAAACAAAAGTATGTCTTTCAATAGCAATGAACAGGACATTGTGGAAGCAGCAGGTTGAAAAAGGAATTAGGCAAATTTGTGGACAACAGATTCATACACAGATGTTGAAAGGACAAGCCAGGGACATACCTCTAGCATCCCTAATGGAACATGGATGAACAAAGATGACAGAAAGTGGATAGGACTCTTTAATTAGAGTAGGGTTCTGCCCTTTGCCCATAGAGCCTGGGTTAACTTGGGGGTGCATGATCAGTCATCACAGCCATTTTTTCCAGATAACCTCATCAGCACATCACTAGAGTGGTGTCTTCAGGTTTGGGCTAGTTTGACTGCTGAGGCCACTTCTTATCTGCATCTTTTTTTTCTCTGCTTTTGTTTGCCCTGTTTGTTCTGGTCAAATAGGGATTTGATACTTGCTTTATAATAACAATAAGCTCAGTTTCCTTTTCTGTAAAATGGGTCTGTTCCCTACCCCTTGAATGTGTTTTTAGCTGTACTTAGCGTTTATAAAGTGCTTGAAGGCAGGCAGTATTTTAAGAATAGAAAATAGTGTTAGACTTTGTACTTAGGCATAATGCTGTACCATAATTCAAAGGCAATTCATGTAACGTTAGTAAATCACTTGAACTTTATGTTGAAAATACAAGCAGTAGTATAAAATTAAACCTTTTGTGTCATCTGGTGTATACAGTTGAATAAAGTAAGCCTATACAGCTACTAATCTCCAAATCCATGTTGCCAGTATGCTTTGTTGAAATGCCATCACCATGCAGAATAGACATTCGGTGTTTTTTGTACACATTTATGGTTGACGAATAAAATTTCAGAGACTGTAAATGAAAAGATGTCTCTGAACATAGTGATCAAATAATATCTGACACTGCTTGTTTAAAGAAATATGCATATATCTCACTTCCAGAGTATTTATGACTGTAATAAGTTTAGTTATTTTGCCTTGTGGGGAAATTCCTGCTCCTCCAAATATCAAACTTGTTTGGGCTTGTGCTGTTTTTTCAGGAAGGAACAAATTATATTATTAGTTAAGCGGGACTGCACAATAAGAAAATACAATAGTGTAGGTTAAAAATTGAACAGCATGTAAGAAATATAATATATTTAACTAGCAATGGGAAAAGGACAAACATTTAAAAGTCAATGCTATATCCCAAATGTCTAAATAAATAAATAAACAAACATCACTGTTCAGCCAATTGATGCAAGGATGCTCTGTGGTTACTTTTAAGAGCACCATTTCCTCTAATATCCTGTGCAGTAATGAGTTCTGTGCACCACTTTTGCATAATCTGACCATTTTTTAGGTACTGTGGGACTGCCTGAACTCTGATTGCCCAGCAGGTTTTATTAGACAGAATACCAAGTGGTTTCAGGTGATTTCTCAGCAACCATCCTGGGAATAAGTGGTCTTATGGTTCCCAGAGCAACAGCCACATTTTTGTGTTGGTCATAAAAGTATGAAAGCCTTCCATCCCATTCAATTTGGAAACACAGTACAAAGTAAGATGCACCTGTAGATTTTCAGAGAGTTGTATTCGTAGGCAAACAGAAACACTGTGGAAGGAAGGATTGGGCTCTGTGTCAACCTGTGTTTATTTTTGTGCTGTTTTCCCCTTTAAAATGTGAACGATTAAAATGAGCTGTTCTGAATCATAATGCTTTATGATGTTTCCTGTTATCTTAGTGATGGACTACAAAACTCTTATACATTAAGAGTTTACAAACTCTACGAGATACTTATTTAATTAGGAGCAAATGCTGAAAGTTTCTAATAAAATTTCCGAAAGCATTTTAGTAGCTGAGGAGCCAAATGTTAATTGTACAGAGGAGATTAAGGGAATACTGTCACGGCACTGTGCAACACCTGACCAGGATGGATTTAGCTACCCAGGTCACTGGTCTGCACTTATCCAGCTATACTCTCTTGATCCCAGTGGTAACTACCTCTCAGGTAGTTTGGGCATCTCTATGTTGCTCTCTGAGCCATATTTGGAGTTCTACCTTCTACATTAAAAGCAAAGGTCAAATTTCTTCATTGAAAGAAAAGCTTCAAAGCTTACCTTGGTCTATTCTCTCTGCTCCCATCTCTGTCCTCTTGCACATGGCCCTGCCTTACTCATGCTTTGTACACTAATTCTTTCTGTTCCCTCTCCTGATGGAACTTTTGGAGATTCTATGATAAGATTACTTTTACCAAACTTTAGCTGGCTAAATAATTAGACTTCTAATCCAAACTTGTAGAGTAGACTTTACAAATTCTCTTCTACTGTGATGAAATATGCAGACTTTAAAGCTCATGAAAGTTAGATGAAAAAATTTACATGGAGGAAGTGTGAAAACCAGACTTGGAAAAGAGATTGTTTTCAAGTCTGTTCTGGAGGTGCTCATTGACTTCCCAGCACACTAGCAAATGTACCAAAAAGATGAAGATAGACTGAATAATCACCATCCTTAGAGGGACAGTTGCCCACCTCAATTTCCTTCTGTTGAAAGGGCAAAACCCATCAAAGAAAATGTGTGTAAGCATCTAGCACTGATGGAACATTTGGTTGCTTGGTTGAACATCCATACGTGAGCAATCTGTATGTGACTTAATGTACAGTGCTGGTACTTCCACAGAATGTTTGGGAATTTTTCCTCCTTGGGAGGCATGAACAATACAAGGGAATTCTTGGCTGTTAATTTGCATTGAAAGAGCATTCAGTATTCACAAGCCAAGTTTGCCAGATCAGTTTTCCTGTTTGAAATGTTCTGACTCTTGGGTGCCTGATCTTGCAGCTTTGACTTCACTGAAACCATTAAGTGTCATGATGATGATTATGATAATGATGATGATGATGATAATAGTAATAATAATAATAAGTCTGGTTTTACTTATGCATTTATTCAGATCATGCAAGGACTACATATCCTGGTTCTAGGGAAAGTTGTGTTTCAAGATTTGAGCATTGTGACTGTGTCTCTTTAAATATTTGGATACAAATAAATGGTGAGAAAATTGTCTTTGCGAGCTTCAAACCATTCTAGGTCTTCTCTGTTGCCTCCAGCCAGTTGCTGTCTGATGTTGCCTAGACAAATCAGGGCAAACCATTATCGTGGGATTAAACACTAAATACCTGCAAGGAGCATTCTCTTTATCAGATTGCACTCTGTTAGCAGAGTTCGTTCACTTTATTGCATATATAACTGTGGTGTCAAATAGACTGATTTACAACACCTGGTCTTTTACATAATCTTTGCTATTTGCTGTGCTTGTAATCTGCTAGATCATTTAGCCTTCCTGATAGCGGAAATGCTGTAAAACTTAGATAAACTTGCAGAAGAAATGAACTCGAAGGTACTGCTGAAATCTAGGGCCTGCACGTGTGCTATAAATGCACTGGCTGGTTTGGTTTTCCCCTACCTAATCTGTGATTGAATGTGGCTGCTGGAGAAATTGAAATTTTATGATAGCACTACAGTCAGAGGAGATAAGCATTTGTATGCTAGACTAGATTAATCTAAAAAGAAGATTTAGGTGTGGCTAATGAAACCAGTGTATGTGTTAACTGGGTTTCTTTGGGGTTCAAAGCATTTGTGTATATCTGCATAGAGTTTAGCCCAAAACCTTCTCTATGTGAAAAATCTAATATAGCTATGTGCTAGTTCTCACTATCACTGTGGCTTATTCCATCTTACAATAGAGATATCTTTAAGGAGCCTCTGTTTTTGGAGGATACTTTCTGAATGCTAATACAAACAACAGGCTCCTCTAAAATGGTCTTGGGTCTTGTTTGGCTACCCGAAATCCCTATGTCTTTCTGAAATGTTTTGGTTAGGGTAACTATAAGGCATCCTATTTCTATAGGGTTAGCCACTTACACAGCCCAATGGAAACAAACCTAAAGCTGTATTTTTTTTGTTTGTTTTTGTATTTGTTTGGTTTTTGGGGGATCAGGGGTGATTTAGATAACAGAAGGGCATGTAGACAAGCTTAAAATGTGGAAAAAATTTGCAAAATGGGGTTCTGATTAGGTGAAATTACAAGCTAGTTCGTATGAAGAAAAATAAAACAATACTTCGGTAGTCAAATAGAGGAGAGAGTCCTGTGAGGCAGTAATGTTGAGTTGGACTGTGTTAGAAATAATGGTGACCATCAGGGAAGAAACAATAAAAATTGAAGGAAATAAGAGATGACTTTTCCAAGCAATTATAGAGTAACTCCAATGGTTGCCATTAACATCAGTATTAACCCCTCAGCACCACAGTTAACTCCTTTGAATTGAGGATATATTTCTGTGTCTCGGACACAGTACGAGTTACCTTGTCATGGTCAGTTTTCTACTGATGGTTGGGACATAATAGTCGCTGCTGGACCTAATGGAGGATATTTTGCACGTCATTGCTAGTCTCGGGAAGGAAGTCTTTTTACCTGCATGGTGCTATTGGACAGCACAAGTGGTAGTCTGCCTCTGGGAGATACATTGGCCTCTGCTAATCTCACATCAGTAAACTGTTGTGAATATTTGTACTTAACGGTTTTTCAGCCCGAGTTGAGCAACCTACCCCATCTGTCTGACTTAGTTACTTAGTCTTCCTAGACTCCCACTGTCCTGAAATGAAAACGAGAGGCTTTCCCACCAGGCCTCAAAGCAGGAAAGAGCCCAAAAAGTTTCTTCACCTGATGGTTGAATTCTTTCTGCTTTCAAGAGTGGGACCCTATGGAAACCAGTCAGCTACAGATACCTTAGGTAGGATGCTGTGAATAATGTTCTGTGCATGTAAGTCATTGATTGTGTGAATTATTTCAGCGTTGGGAACATCAGGCAGGTTGGTGCTAACAACAGGATGGAACAAAGGGGACTTTTGGGTAAAACTCTTGAGTGATATCGCTTAGACTGGAGAACTTTCTTGAGGAAGCAGTGGAAATAGTACTGTTTAAGACCTTTAAAATCAGACAGGAGAAGATATATTGTAGTGATCAATCCTGTGATGATATTTAGATCAGGTCTTGTGTGGATGTTAATAGGAAGTCTGTCTGAAGTAACTGCTATTACTCAGCATGCGTTACCAGCTAACATTGGCTTGCAACCTTCCCCCACATCTGTACTTACACTTAAAGGACAGCCTGAGTGATGTTGAGCATCTTTGCCTTCTCTCTTGGTGTCTGAAGTGTTGATTTTGTATTACCTTGCTTAGATTGTACTCCTTCAGTGCTTCCACCAGACAGACTCCATATAGCGCATAGAGATTTACGGGAAGCATGTGTAGTTTGTGGCAATAATAATAAAGTCTCTTGCTGTTTTCAAATCCCTGGGAAACTAAATCAAGTGTAGAGGTCTATTCGAAGAAATGCAGCATGTGTTTAAGTCACTTCGCCATTACCTGTGTGGGTAATGTGCCTTGGTACAATATGCCTTGTACCCATTCAGTGTATTTGGCTGTCATATCTCTGAGGTCTGTCCTCAGTATCCAGAGTGCAATGAAGACATTACACATCTCAAATGGAAAAACTGATGAAACAGCTTAAAATAATCTGAACACCCATGCTTTGCTCACCTCTTTTTCACTACCTCTGTGTAGGTATTCCTTGTAGGAACCCATAGAGCAAAATTAATTTTGTGCTGGTGGCCCCCGTCGCACAAATCTAGGCCTAGTCTGAATTATGAAGGCAGGAAGACTGGGTTCAGTTCCTGTGTGATGCTTAATGGAGCTCCATTTTCTTGGTGTGTTTCTATAGGTATGAAAGCTGTCGTCTTGGCCTAGTTGAAGCTATGAGTCCAATATCTGCCCCAGGACACCTCTGCAGAGAATCTTACGACAGGAACAAAATGCACACGCCTCGCCATGTGAGCCACAGGACATCATCTTGGTACCAGACCCCTCGCAGCTCCAGAAGCAGAGCAGATGATCTAGAGGAGAGCCGGCTCCTTGAGGAGATTTTCTTCATTTGACACACCTCACTGGTCTACAGCCCTTCTGTAGAATTTTGAGGACCTTTTCATTGCTGATTTTTTTGTGTCAAAATACCATTCCTAAATTATTTGAGTGCCAATTGCTTGTCTTCCCTCTTCTAAAACATGGATAATTAGCAACCAGTTTCATTTTGGATTTAGTAATTGTGATGCAAGAACGTTGTTGGGGGAGACCAATCAGAAAGCGTTGACTTTTTTTCTTCTAAACCTTTCATGTGCCAAGTAATCATTCTAAAATAGAATTTTTTTTAATCTACAACATATTCTAATAGATCGAAGTCATGGTTTTGCCAGCCTCATATCAGAAGTATATTTCATTATTGATTTTTAGCTCTAAAGCAGTTGCAAGAACTGACTAACATTCAAGAACCACCATGTTCAAAGTAGATTATTTTCTAATTAAACAAGTCTGTTTAAAACCTGGCATATTATAAAGGTACAAACACTTTAGCATTTTTTTCAGTGATTTTATGATCTACTTTTTCCTTCAACATTCTGATATTTAACACGCTGGGTTTTTAGGGGGTATATCGTAAGCTCAACTGTACAGTGTCTAATAACATTAATGACAATGTTGCAGGTTGATGTACTAGGCATCTGTTTGAAATACATTCCTCTTAAATTCTGTCAAATACCACTGATTTAATGTGCTGGGTAACCTAACCCTGAAAAAGCAGAACAGAGACATTGTAGTGGTCCAAGATGTGTTTGATGTACTTTTCAAGATGAAATATATAGTAGTGGTAGTATATGAACAGTGTCATGGTTTAACCTAGCAGGTAGCTAAAACAACCACACAGCTGTTCGCTCACTCCCTGCCCCACCCCCAGCGGGATGGGAGGCAGAATTGGAAAAAGAAGAACTTGTGGGCTGAGATAAAGACAGTTTAATAGGACAGAAAAAAAAAGAATAATAATGATAAATGAATATACAAAACAAGCGCTGCACAGGTCACCACCAGCTGGCCAATGCCCAGTTAGTTCCTGAGCCATGGCCCCTCCATGACCAAGTCCTCCAGTTTATATACTGAGCATGATGTCATATGGTATGGAATATCTCTTTGGCCAGCCTGGGTCAGCTGTCCCAGCTGTGTCCCCTCCCAGCTTCCCATGCAGCCCCAGCCTTCTCGCTGGCAGGCCAGCACGAGAAGCTGAAAAGTCCTTGACTTAGTGTAAACACTGCTTGTCAGCAACTGAAACATCAGTATGTTATCAACATTATTTTCATCCCAAATCCAAAACACAGCACTATACCAGCTATCAGGAAGAAAATTAACTCTATCCCAGCCCAAACCACGACAGTATCCACCTCTTATTCTATGTCATCTACATTATGCCCAGGTTCTACACTTTCCAGTACATTTCAATTAAGCACTACTACTTCTCCTGTATACACACAGTTATCATTCCCTTAGTTAATGGGCCATCCCTCTAAAATGTCTGCTGAGTTCATTTAGTCCATGACTTTGGGATGCATCTGTCATAACAGCCTTTCAGGGCAGGAGAGATGGTGTGTGATGTTGGGTTGTTGCATGCTGAAGCCAGCCTTGGTTCTATCACTGCTACTCTTTGTTCGGTTTCATTAATCTGGGTGGTTCTTACTATAATACTGTTAGTATGGTGTATAGTGACCATAGTGGTGATGACATACAGTATTATATAGCAATTAACGTCATGTAATTCAAAACATTGACTATTCTCCCACAGAATAATATCTCTGTGAGGTACACATCAGAATTCCCCATCCTCCTGCATCACCCACCAAGTGCACCCAGGTCCTTGAGCAAAAGCAATCCCATGAATGGGTTTATCTTTGGCCAAGGCAGGAATAACCCAGATTGTCTTCCCCAGTGTATTTTTTATGTGCGCCACAGGGACTTTATCCCCATCTACAGTATGTAGAAGTTTTGACTGGGCAGGACTAGCTCCATTGACAGATCCCCTAGTGTTGACTAACCAGGTGCTTTTGCTAAATGTGTATCCCAGTGTTTGAATGTCCCACCACCCATTGCTCTCTAAACTAAAGTGCAGTCTTTAACAGTCCGTTGTATCATTCAGTTTTTCTGGAGGGTGGTGCATGACAGGGGATGTGATACACCCACTCAATGCCATGCTCTTTGGCCCAGGTGTCTATGAGGTTGTTTTGGAAATGAGTCCCATTGTCCGACTCAATTCTTTCAGGGGTGTCATGTCACCATAAGACTTGCTTTTCAAGGCCCAGGATAGTGTTTCGGGTGGTGGCATGGGGCACAGGGTATGTTTCCAGCCATCTGGTGGTTGCTTCCACTGTGGCAAGCACATAGCGCTTCCCGTGGCGAGTTTGTGGGAGTGTGATATAGCCAGTCTGCCAGGCCTCCCCATATTATATTTCAGCCATTGTCCACCATACCAGAGAGGCTTTGACTGCTTGGCTTATGTAGTTGCAGCACATGTTTCACATTCATGGATAATTTGTGCAACGGTGTCCATGGTGAAGTCCACCCCCTGATCACAAGCCTGTCTATATGCTGCTTGATGGCTTGAGGTGTCATGGGCCCACCGAGCTATAAATAATTCACCTGTATGTTTCCAGTCCAGATCCACCTGAGCCACTTCAATCTTAACAGCCTGATCCACCTGCTCACTGTTTTGATGTTCTTCAGTAGCCCAACTTTTGGGTATGTGGGCATCTATGTGGCATATTTTCACAACCATATTCTCTGCCCGGGCAACAATATCTTGCCGCAATTCAGCCGCCCAGATGGGCTTGCCTCTGCGCTGCCAGTTGCTCTGCTTCCATGGCTGTAGCCACCCCCACAGAGCATTTGCCACCCTCCATGAATCAGTACAGAGATAAAGTACTGACCATTTTTCTCATTCAGCAATATCTTTTGGTCTTGAGAGTGCTCACAGGGCATCTGCAGGACAACCAAGCGTTCAGGCCCAGCCAGCATGGGTTCATGAAAGGCAGGTCCTGCTTGACCAACCTGATCTCCTTCTATGACCGGGTGACCCGCCTAGTGGATGAGGGAAAGACTGTGGATGTTGTCTACCTGGACTTTAGTAAAACCTTTGACAGCGTCTCCCACAGCATTCTCCTGGGGAAACTGGCAGCTCGTGCCTTAGACAGGTCTACTGTTCGCTGGGTGAGGAACTGGCTGGATGGCTGAGCCCAGAGAGTTGTGGTGAATGGCGTTAAATCCGGCTGGCGGCCTGTCACAAGCGGTGTTCCCCAGGGCTCAGTTCTGGGGCCGGTCTTGTTCAATATCTTTATTGATGATCTGGATGAGGGAATTGAGTGCTCCCTCAGTAAGTTTGCAGATGACACCAAGCTGGGTGGGAGTGTTGATCTGCTGGAGGGTAGGAGGGCTCTGCAGAGGGATCTGGACAGGCTGGATCGATGGGCAGAGGCCAACTGTATGAGGTTTAATAAGGCCAAGTGCAGGGTCCTGCACTTTGGCCACAACAACCCCATGCAACGCTACAGGCTTGGGGAGGAGTGGCTAGAGAGCAGCCCGGCAGAAAGAGATCTGAGGGTGCTGGTTGACAGCCAGCTGAACATGAGCCAGCAGTGTGCCCAGGTGGCCAAGGCGGCCAACAGCGTCCTGGCCTGTATCAGGAATAGTGTGGCCAGCAGGAGTAGGGAAGTGATTGTGCCCCTGTACTCGGCACTGGTGAGGCCGCACCTTGAATACTGTGTCCAGTTTTGGACCCCTCACTACAAGAAGGATGTTGAGATGCTGGAGCATGTCCAGAGAAGGGCAACGAAGCTGGTGAGGGGCCTGGAGCACATTGAAGTCTTATGAGGAGCGGCTGAGGGAACTGGGGTTGTTTAGTCTGGAGAAGAGGAGGCTGAGAGGAGACCTTATCGCTCTCTACAACTACCTGAAAGGGGGTTGTGGCGACGAGGGTGTTGGTCTCTTCTCCCAAGTAACTAGTGATAGGACAAAAGGAAATGGCCTCAAGTTGCGCCAGAGGAGGTTTAGATTGGATATTAGGAAAAATTTCTTCACCGAGAGGGTGGTCAGGCATTGGAACAGGCTGCCCAGGGAGGTGGTGGAGTTGCCGTCTCTGGAAGTGTTCAAAAAACGTGTGGATATGGCGCTTCAGGACATGGTTTAGGTGACATGGTGGCGCTGGATTAATGGTTGGACTTGATGATCTTGAAGGTCCTTTCCAACCTAGTGATTCTGTGATTCTGTCATCTAAAGCCAGCTGGATGGCTTTCACCTCTGCAAACTGACTCAATTCACCTTGTCCTTCAGCAGCTTCTGTGACTCGTCGTATAGGGCTCCACACAGCAGCTTCCCACCTTCGATGTTTTCCAACGATACAACAGGACCCATCAGTGAACAGGGCATATTGCTTTCTGTTTTCTGGTAGTTTATTATATGGTGGGGCCTCTTTAGCACACGTCATCTCCTTTTCCGGTGATACTCTGAAGTCTTTGCCTTCTGGCCAGTCCATGATCACTTCAAAGATTCCTGTGCGATGGAGGTTTCCTATTCGAGCCTGCTGTGTGATCAGTGCAACCCACCTACTCCATGCAGCATCAGTTGCACACTGTGTAGAGGGGACCTTCCCTTTGAACGTCCATCCCATCACCGGCTGTTGGGGTGCCAGGAGGAGCTGTGCTTCAGTACCAACTACTTCTGAAGCAGCTCGCACCCCTTCTTACACTGCCAATATCTCTTTTTCAGCTGAAGTATAGTGGGCCTCAAATGCTCTGTATCCCCAACTCCAAAACCCTAGAGATTGACCTCGAGTCTCCCCTAGTGCTTTCTGCCAGAGGCTCCAGGTAGGGCAGTTCTCTCCAGCTGCCGTGTAGAGCACATTTTTAACACCTTGTTCTGCCCGGACTGGCCCAAGGGCTTCTGCATGAACTGTTCCTTTTTAATTTGTTCAAAGGCTTGTTGTTGCTTAGGGACCCATGTAAAATTGTTCTTCTTCCAGGTCACTTGGTAGAGAGGGATTACAATCAGACTGTAATTTTGTAAAGATTGTAATGCATTCTCCAAAAACCCACAACGCCTAAGAAAGCTTGTGATTCCTTTTTGGTAGTTCATGGAGACATATCTATTATTTTATTGATCACATTCATTGGGATCTGATGACATCCATCTTGCCATTTTATTCCTGAAAACTGGGTCTCTGCTTGACCTTGCTTTGTTTTATGGCAAAACTGGCTTTTAGAAGGATTTGGATTATTTTCTTCCCTTTCTCGAAAACTGCTGTGTTGCCCCATACGATGATGTCATCAATGTATTGCAGGTATTCCAGAGCCTCACAGCAAACTGTGGCCTGCACTGTGCCACCAAAGGGACTGAGAAGAACACATCAGCAATATCAGTTGTGGCATACCACTGGGCTGCCTTTGACTCCAGTTCATACTGAAGTTCAAGCACGTACGGTGCTAGAATGGCAGTGGTGGTGTGGCTTCATTCAGGCCATAATAGTTTACTGTCAGTCTCCACTCTCCATTAGGCTTTTGCACTGGCCATATAGGGCTGTTAAAGGGTGAGCGAGTCTTGCTCTTGACTCTCCAGCCGACGAAGCAGCTCATGGCTGGGGATCAGGGAGTCTCTGTTGGTGCGATATTGCCGCCGGTGCACTGTTGTGGTAGCAATCGGCTCCTGTTGTTCTTCAACCCTCAGCAACCTCACAACAGAAGGGTCCTCTGAGAGACCGGGCAAGGTGGACAGCTGTTTAATTTCTTCCATCTCCAAGGCAGCTATACCAAAAGCCCTTTTTGGTCCTTGAAATACCCTCTCCTGAGGTAGTCTATGCCCAGGGTGCACGGAGCCTCTGGGCCAGTCACAATGGGGTGCTTCTGCCACTCATTCCCAGTTAGGCTCACTTCGGTCTCCAGTACAGTCAGCTGTCTTAAGGCATTTTCACTAACTTGCACTGTTTTGATCCTGCATCCAGGCTCCATTGTAAATAAGACAAATCAGTAATTATTTCCACCAGCGGCTCACAATGCACATTTCCCTGTCGGCTTTAATTATTCATGCTGTATCTATTTCAGTTTATTTAAATGCACTTCCATCTACCGCATGTACTTGGTTATTTAAAGAAATGTGCCGAACTGGTAAAAATGACTGCAGATTACAGGATTAATGGTCATTTTCTCCACAATGCAGTGTTCATATTTTATTGTAACAGTAGCCATCGGCTTGTGTTCCTAGAAATATGAGGCTAAAATACTCAATTTGCACAGTAAAATTGCAGCAAGGGAAAGGTAGAATTGAGGCAGTACGGGCAAGTTCTAGGCCATTTGCTCCCAAACACCACTTCGTGGGCCAGTACAAGCTTTTCTGACAGTCGTCTCTTTAGGCAACCCTGCCTATTTTAATGGCAGCGAGTTGCTGCACTGGTCCTTGGGGTATCACTGCGGGCTGCCTCCCATGTGCTTGCTCCTGTGCAACATTTGGTGCTCTGCGAGGAGCTAACAAGACTCGGCAACGAGACCCATGGTGCATCTCTGATAAGAGCATCAGTGCAGGGTATCTAGCACGTGCCCCTGGCAGCACCGTGCTCCTAGAGCAGTGAAACAAAAGGAGAGTGAAGGGGAAGATGAACCTCAAGTTACTCTGAGCAGTTTAATTCATGCCCAGTCTTAATCACAAATTTGGCGATATCCTTTTCTTGCCTCCCAGCAAGAGGGAGTTTTAAAAGCTCCAAGAGCTTTTAAAAGCTGCTTGGAGAAGTTTAAAGGGGGGAAGCAGCATTATTGGACCAGAAAATGACTACTGTGGAAAGGCCCTGCTTGGTCTGTCCTGCTGCCACTGAGGTATTATACTTCTGTTCAATATGTCCAGCTGCTATTGAATGTCCCTTTTGTTCTACTCCCCAAGCCTGTGAAGGCACAGGTTTCTACCTAAAGCTCCTAAGATGTATTTGGTGCCCTGACACAAGTATAGCAGGTGGGGAAATAGGTTTTCTCATTCTGCTGGCTGAGTAGTCTACTTCTTTAAGAAGGCAGGGAAAGGGATGGTACGGAAGAGAAAAATGTACAAGGAGCATCAGGAAAACCATGGAAAACAATGAAGAAATTACGACCATGTAGATCTTAGGATTTTTGGGTTGCTTTTTGGCACTTTTCAGTTTTGGTGTTTTTCAGTTTTGTTGGGGGTTTTTTTTGTTGTTAAGGTTTGGCATTTATAAAGAAGCAGTTCTCTGATTTCAGTCCAATTGCTTCTCTTCTCTTTTCCAGTTTGACTGAAGCTTCAATTGCTCTTTTCTAATAAGTGCTAACTGATCTTTTGAAACAGCAAAAAATACATGTATATCTCTTGAAAGGTGCCTTTGTGTACCCGATTGAAAATACTACGTGGGAGGATTCTGCTTTTTGATTCTTTGTGGGTGCCAGTATTTAACTGCTTTAGGATTCCGTATGATCCATTTTGTTCATTAACAATTCTAATTCTGACAGTGACTTTTGACTTGAATCTATATTTTGGTAGTAGTTTAAAAGGACATTGTCCGGGCTCTGGGCTCTACACTCAAGGTGCCGTCCATCAGTCAGAGCTACACAGGAGGCGTACTTTACTTTACGAAGCCAAGAATTCTAGAATTAAGGTGATTGAAATGTCTGATGCGTGAAGACCTGCCTCTTTTAACTGCCTGTGAGATGTGAATGAAGAAACAAAAGATATTAATTTAGTAGACCCTGAGAAAAATAATTTTTTATAATTCTGGCTTTTGCTGTAGTTATCAGCATTACATTAGGAATAGTGTTTAGCAGTCAGTGCAAGCACAGATATTTTGCCATGAGGCACTACAGTGTTGAAGTTATTAAAACATTTATAGCCTTAGAAAAAAAATCAATGATTGCCAAATAGGAAAGGACAAAATCAGTAGTTGGGACTGGGAGGGGAATTGTTTTCCATCTGCTAAAACAGTAGAGGAAATGCAAAAATTAAACTAGCAAAAGCAATCACTTGACAGTGTCCTTTTAAATTTAAGCTTCTGTATTAGGAAGCTGCTGCTGGGAAGTTGGTCCGGCCATGGATTGTTTGTCCAGAGTGTGCCCAGTTAATATGCTTTGGCTACACATCGGGCTGTGTTTTACATGAGGCTTTGTGGAGTAACATGATTTCTGCCAAGACTTCTACACATGGCTTCACTGTGTGTTCTTCCTGGGTGGCTTGTGCACACACATGTGCTGACTGTTTGTGTAGTCATTGCTTTTGTGCACCTTGCACGCTGTGGACCTGTAGTGATCACACCCTTTCCACTTCTACTCTCTCCAGTCTCGCTGTTGAATCCCATCCTGAGCTTATATTTATATATGTATGTGAGGTCTTAATCTAATAAATTATCCAGGGGTTTAATTTAATCTTCCAGACTTTTATTTCTTTGATTTATCATAGAATCTTAGAATAGTTTGTGTTGGAAGAGACCTTTAAAGGTCATCTAGTCTGACCGCATCTGCAATTAGCAGGGACATCTTCAACTAGATCAGGCGACTCAGAGCCCCATCCAACCTGACCTGGAATGTTTCTACCACCTCTCTGGGCAACCTGGGCCAATGTTTCATCACCCTTATAGTAAGGAATTTCTTCCTTGTATCTAGTCTAAATCTACCCTCTTTTAGTTTAAAACCATTACCCCATGTCCTATCACAACAGGCCCTACTAAAAAGTCTGTCCCCATCTTTCTCCTAAGCCCCCTTCAAGTACTGGAAGGCTGCAAGAAGATCACCCTGGAGCCTTCTTTTCTCCAGGCTGAACCCCAGCTCTCTCAGCCTGTCCCCACAGCAGAGGTGTTCCATCTCTGATCATTTTGGTGGCCTCCTCTGGACCAGCTCCAACAGGTCCATGTCCTTCCTGTGCTGAGGGCTCCAGAGCTGGACTCGGGACTCCAGGTGGGGTCTCACCAGAGCAGAGCAGAGGGGCATAATCACCTCCCTTGACCTGCCGGCCATGCTGCTTTGGATGCAGCCCCAGGACACAGTTGGCCTTCTGGGCTGTGAGCACACATTGCCGGCTCATGTCCAGCTTCTCATCCTCCAGTACCCCCAAGCCCTTCTCAGCAGGGCTACTCTCAATCCCTTCATTCCCCAGCCTGGATTGATACAGGGGCTTGCCCCAACCCAGGTGCAGGACCCTGCACTTGGCCTTGTTGAACCTCATGAGGTTCACATAGGCCCATTTGTCAAGTGTGTCCAGGTCCTTCTGGATGGCATCCCGTCCCTCAGGCACATCAACTGCACCACTCAGCTTGGTGTCATCTGCAAACTCACTGAGGGTGCGCTCAATCTCACTGTCTATGTCACTGAAAATTATTAAAGAGTACTGGACCCAGTATAGACCCCTGAGGGGCACCAGTCGTCCTGGTTATCTCCTGGTTTGTTTTGTCCAGCTCAGATGTCAGTTCTGCCATCGTCAATATGTTCCACTTGCCACATCATCATGTCATACATATTCGGAATCTCCAATTTGCTAACATAGATGGGGAACTCATTTTAAACCTTCTCTTCCTCTCCAGGACATGGGTTTTTCTGTGAGAAGGAGCAAGATCTCTTTTGGAGCACAAAGTGGGGGAGAGGTTTCAGATTACAAAAGAGAAGAGAAGGGGAGAGCCAGCACCATGTGTTGGGACAAGGTGGAATTAAGGAGTAAGGAAGGAAGGATGGAGGTAAAGGACAAGGATGCAAGGCAGAGAACTCTACCAACGGATGGCAGAAGGTGTAGGTTGAGTAGAGCTGAGCCAGAAGATAGAGATGGGTTGTTAAAATATAACAAGTTGATGAAGGCAAGTTTTGTGCTTATATCCTAGAGGGAGAAATGTCTTCAAGCACCGGTTCCCAGAAGAGACTATGACTCCCCACTCCTTTTCCAAATCATGCTCTTGAATTTGGGGAGCGACTGTCCAAAGGATACCTCGAAAGAAAAAAATGACCTAACTTTAGCTGCTCCCCTTTAGAGTGGCTAGACAGGTAGGCCAGAGCACAAAGAGGGTGATAGCGTGGAACCCAGGTATAACCCAAGCACTGACTGAATTTAATTGCTAGCAAGGGCTGGTGGTATGGACTTAGATGACAGATGGCTGTGGGAATGGATATAGCAAGAATCTGAATAAAGAAGAAAAAAGCAAAACAAAATTTGCAGTGATCCAATGAGCAGTGGAGGTTTGGAGTTAAGGAAGGAAAGGAAAGTACTTGGCTATGCTTGAGAGAGATTGAGCCTGAGATATCTAAAAGATATCCCTTGAAAGCGCAGATGAGCCCAGGGTTAAACTCTAAAAGTTGCAGCAGAGACTTTCTGAAATATGACCTCCAGGCAGTGTTTGAATTTGTACCATCTGAGAGGGGGAGAGCACAACCTGGTTAGTTAGGAACCTCCTTTTTCACTGTTACTAAATTTATGAAATTGTGTGCTAATTAGTGTATGATTTATAAACTTACATAACTGCATGCTGCATAAAACAACACAGAATATTGAATGAGATGATTTAAACTGGCAGAAGCAGAGAAGTCTGCTCTGACTGGGTGGCTCTCCTCTGGAAAATGCCTCTCCCAATCCATAGCTGCTCCCTGCATCTCTTGAAGGCTTATCTGCTCACAATGACAATAAATGTTTTACAATATTTTGGCTCCATGTAGCTGTGAGAGAGCAGGCTACCTTGACCATCTTTGGCATGGCTGTGTAGTAGAGTTTTCACTGTGATCCTTGGGGAGAGTGTTTGGAAGCAGAAGTCAGCTAAAAAAGAGCAAGAAACCCAACTTAGTCTGGTCAGTGTTGGTGCTCGATGTTCACAAGGGATGCTACTGCATCCCAAGTGCAGCAAGAGGATGGACATGTGGGGGAACTGGATTTGATTCCCAGCTCTGCGGAAGACACTTGGCCTCCTTCTTCAGCATGCTTTGGATTCTGCTGGTGGGGGAAGGGCTGTGACTTACATCCATGTCTTGGAAGGGATGTGACTTACATTAGCGCCTGCAGCAGACGGCACCGGACGTATCCACCAACACTTTGTCTGGGAACTGTAAGCTATTAGAGCAGAAGCGTATCAGCCAGTCATTCCCATCTAACAGAAGCTGAAGCTCCCAGACTTCATATATTTTGAGGCTTGAAGGGGTCATTTCAGGCATTGGGGAACTAAACTGGAGGAACTCAGATGTCCCTGACAGGTGAGGCCCAGATGGTCCCAGCAGACAAACCAATCCACAAGCTGTAACAAGAGCCATAAATTCGTAGCTTCCTTAATTCAGGAGTCATTCTGAGTATGTGAAAAAAACACTTTATTCACTCAGAGCATTGAATAACCAGTCTTGGAGTGTAACTTCATTCTTTCTGGTCTCCTGCCTGCAGGCAGGAGGAGAGTGAAAAATTGGAAAAAATTTGTCTTTCCTGGTTGCTTACTGGCAACTACCTTAAAACCTTGAAGTGTGGGTTTGATTAAAGCCATTGTCCAAACACAGAGTGTTGAGTGACATGAGCATTAAGGACTATGTGGAAACTCTTCTGCTAGATGTGATAAGGAAAGGACGGACAAGATGAATTCACAGACACAAAAGCTGGTTCTTTCTCAAGGAAGAGTTGACTGCAAGGAAGTTGCATTGAAATTTTAAAAGCACCTTGTCAAAATTTTCTGGTGTTTCATTATCCTTGCTACTTTGTGACCCTGCCTTATTTTGAGGTTTGAGTTAGACAAACTTTAATTTCCAGCTGCTGGACTTAGTTGTGCCTTCAGAAGCAGGATTACGAAGTTCCCCTGTTGTCAAACATTGAGTACCCCAAGCACAGTGATCAACTCCTAGTTCAGCCTTCTCTTTGACGAGATGGCGTCCTTTATGCCTTGTGTCCTAATGTGTCTGTTTTCCAGCCCCTGGATGATTTGGGGGGCCTGTTTTTGAACTTTCTCCAGCATTTATGCATCCTGTAGGGTTTACACTAGAGCAGGTATTGTTGCTGTGAACGATGACAGCGTGGCCTCATCTGCAAAGTATTTCCCCTTTGACACTTTCAAGGAGCCTTGTTTGGAGCTCTTGTCTTGGGTGCTTGGTCTCGTTGCTCTTCAGATGATGGTTCTGTTTCTTGGAAACAGAAAGTCTGTGAGTGAAACCAGGAGATCCTGCTAAAATTAGAAGAGTTGAGGAGGAAGAAATAATGTGAAGTAGAAATACTAAGCAGGAAGAAAAAAAAATTGCAAGGTTCCATTTGGGATGGAGCATGAACCTGGGTGTGCTGCACCTGTGGACTCAGCCATCTTGAAAACAAGCTGAAAGACACATGCTTGATGGTATGGGGGAGACCCAGACAGCAGAAACCTTCAGAAGGGGAAGAGTGAACAAAGTATGAAGTAATGACATCTGATAGCAACAAAAAAAGACAAGAAAACTTTTGAGCCGCAGGTGAGGAGGCGATGACATCTCCAAATTGTGGAGGAAATGGCTCCTTGTCAGTGGGTCTGGAGCCCCTCTATTTGCACTAGTGCCTTCAGCACAGGGATCTCATTACCAGAGAGTTTACTTGCAGATTGGAGAGATGTCAGTGAGGAGTAATAAAAATGATCAGGGACTTCTAGAATTGACATAATGAGGAAACAAGATGAGAAGAGTCAGATATTTACAGCTTGGGTGAGAGAGACAATTAAAAGGCAGGGTGGGAGATGGACTGGGTGACTTGTCTGTGTCTAGTAACTTCTTGTTGTCTGCTGTACAGAGGACTTGAATTTACCAAGGCTGTCAGTCTGCCTCTTAACAGCCCTAACTTCCCATGTTGAAAAGCTCAGGTGGGTGTACTCTGGCTGTATTGACACTGGCAGAACGTCACTGGCATTGTACCTTGTTTAAAAAAATAATCAGCCATATTGTGGAAAAAAATTGACACACTGACAGTAAAGGGAAAAAAATTAGACCTTCATAAAATAAAAAAAAACATTGAAGGGCCTTGCAGAGAGCAGGGCTGACGGGGATGGACTACCAAAATATCCAGCCGGTGATGCTGAGCTCTCCTTGCTGCCCGCAGGGTGACTCGCCACGTGGGAAGGTCCATGCACCTTCGCCTCCGCCTGCGCGAGGCGGGTGCTGCCGGCACCCAGCTGTGCACACGGCTGAGCAGAACCATGGCTTCCCGCTACGCACAGATGTGCGCAGAGGCGCGCAGCCTATTGTCCCCGAGAGCAGCTGAGCTCCACGGATGGCTCTGGGGGCAAGCTCTGTGCCAGCCAAAACCCTGCCGGTCCCACCGATGGCTACGGCCACGCCTGGGGTGTCACTTCCCTTCCCACGGCCCCTGCGCCGCGGGATCCAGCCCTGGGGGACAGGCGGGCTGCCCCTCGGCGTGTCCCGACCTGCTGCCTCACCCACGGGGGTCCCCACACCGGGATGTGGGTGGGTGTTTGTGCAGATAGATAGGTTTTTGTGTGCAGATAGGTTTTTTGTGCATATAGTTCCCCTCTCGTTTTGCACAATCCCACTAAATACGTATTTTTACACATATCCTCCCGAACGCGAACAGCCGTGGCGTTCTGGCTTTTCTGAGCTGGAGACCCCTGAGAAGAGGGAAGGCGGCGTGCGGGCCCGCCTGCGCAGGTGCACAGCAGCCTGCGGGCGAGGGTTACTTAAAACCTTGGCTGAGAGCACGGCCGCCTCGCACGCTCCCCCGCGCTGCCGCGCAGAGAGCCCTGGGCCTGCTCCGGGCTTGAGAGGCCGCGGCAGAGTTGGAGGCAGCCGAGCTGGGGACATCTCCGTTCCTGGGTTTGCAGTCAAATTAAAACGCCGCCGCCGAAAGCAGCGGGGCCCCGTGTGTTAGAGGCACTTTAGGGAAATACCAGAGCGGCGTTTGTTGAGTCTGATGGCGGAATAGCTGCTCTGTTTTAACGATACCTGTGTGCAAAGGCCTTCGTCCATTTCACATTAGTCTGGCTTTCACAGCACAGACGTAGCCTAAGGTGGTGGAAGGGAGAGCAAGGTGACCAAAAAAACCCCATCCATCTTTCACTTTTTCCATCCTCTGAGCTGCGATACCAGGCTCTGGCTGAGCAGCAGTAATCTTATCCAGCATACTGTTGATTTAAGCCTCTTGGATTTATATAACTTTGGAAATGGTAAACTATATTAATTTGCTGTGTTTCAAGGGAAAGATATTTATCGAGAGACATTTTTAACTCAAGTGCCAGGAGCCTTAAATCATTATAATAAATTCATGCTATTCAGGGTTTCTTACATTGTAATAAATTTGTTTTAAACATGAATGAGGAGATCCATGATTTCTTTAATATACTATTATGTATTTCCTTTCAAAATGACACAGCTCAGTATATCATATGGGAGAATAATAGTGAGAGATTTACAGTACTTAAGAATAACACAGCCTGGGAATGTGACATGTGAACCAACACCGGGCACGGGGCTGGCAAGCGCCGGGAGCCCACCGCCGGTCACGGTGGCACGGCCGAGAGTTAAGCGAGCGGCAATGGGTCAAGATCAGTGAGCAGAAGCGGTAGCTGGGTGGAGAGTTGCCTGCAGGGTGGGAATCACAACACAGCCTTACATTCACCTCCGTTTTACTGTGCAACGCATGATCCAAACACCGGAAAGGTGACACGGACCATCCGCCGCGACCTGGAAGGGCGGCTGCCGAACTGCTGCCTCGCCGGGATGGGACCTGAGCCAAAGGTTTGCTTCCCAGCCTGGGGTCGCCTTCCCCTTCCTGACCTCTGGCACCCGCCGCAGCCCTTTTTCAAGGACCTCGTCCCTCCTGACTATGATAGTGCACAAGGAGCAGATCCCTCAGCAGCCACCAGTGCCCCTGAATTGTGGTGAGGAGGTGCCAGGTAAGCACTTAGATAACTTTTGGTCACTGTTTTAATCCTTGACCCCTCATTAAACCTCTGCTGGTCCTGCTGCTCGCCGTTATGCATGTGGACGGCTGTGAATGCAAGATGATAAAACACATGGCTGGCTTTACATCACGTCATCCTGGCTTCACGTCATGTCGTCCTGGCTTCATGGGGGTCCTTGTGGGCAAGAAAAGGAGGAGCTGGGCACAACGACTGCCTTGGTGATGCCAGTATCTGAGGTCTGAGACAAATCCGCTTTGGCAGCGTGGTTGTGGCTGTCTTGGGAAAAGGAGCCTCTCTGAGCCGTGTAAACATCTGCTGAGCACTTGTGTCCCAGCCTGCTTCATCTCTTCATGGAGTGCTGCAGGAACGGGGTCTGGTGTTTGTGGTGATCTTGGGATTGGGGTTGAGTGGGGCAAAGTATCACAATTGCCAAAATGTCAAAGGCCAATCAGTTCCTAGTATCTAATGAGAGTGATTACCTACTTGAGATACCTAAAAGCCTCCCAGCTCCCCAGTGCACAGCCTTGCTGTAGAGAAATGAGGAGTTGGGCAGAGCCATCCTCCCATGATGTGAAAATCTATATCCCAGGATGTCCGTGCATGGAGACAAGCGTTTCCCTGGTTCTAAAGAGTTAATGGGTCTTTGGTAGATGTGTCTGCAACAGGGGATAACTGAATGCTGCTCATTGTCCAGCGAGGTGGGGTGGCCCTGCCTGGCTGCAGGTGATATGTAGGACACTCGAGGACTTCAGCTGCCCAGGGATGGGGCTGGCAGTGCATGGAGGATGGCTGTGGATTGCCCACACCATGAGGCTGGGCAGGTAGGGAGAGGGGAACTGGGGACGGGAGAGGGCCCCACGTGCTCACAGAAGTGATGGCAGGACCTCATCTGTCAGCGCAGAAAAATGTCTGGCCAATAAACTTGCAAAACGTCCCTAATAAAGGGCTGGATGTGTTATCACGTAGTATGGTTTTATAGGGGACGGCCATAAAATGTGCACATTGCCCTTTAAAATGCCAGGATGAGGATTGATTCCAGTGGGGCGGAGGGAGAGCAGGCGGAGGAAGGAGGCTAATGGGAAAAGGAGGATAAATCCAGGGGCTCGTTTTTCTGCTGTGGGTCCCCCAGAGAACAGTAACAAAGTGGGAATCACTGCCGGGCTAACCAGGCCTTAAGAGCTATGCCTGGATCTGGGCTTCTCTGCTCTGCCCCTCCACCCTGTGCAAAGCCGAGTGCCCTTTCTGGCATCTGTTTCTGCTGGCTCAGTCCTGCCCTTGCTTGTGATACTCAGCCCAGGGAAAGCTGTGGAGATACCTCCACCAGCCTCTCCACTGGTTCCTCCTCATTTGTGCTTCCCCTTTTAATCCCCGGGGTTAATGCCCATTGCCTTCTCCTTGCCAGTTCCCGTAGATGTGTCCTGGCTGCCCAGCAGCCCCACCACCAGCTCATCTCTCCCTCTCCTGCCTTGTGACTCCATCTCCCTGGTCCCTGTCTGTGGAAGTCCACCACTTCCAAGAGACGAACCACAGACGTTTGGGCAGCAGTTTTGGGTCCCTACTCCATGGACAGGGGAAGTCCATCCTGGGCATGCAAATGTTTACGTGTGCTCTGGGCTCTGCTTGAATAAACAGGAGAAGGGGAGCTGGAGGAAGGTCCGGGGCGTGTGTAGTTGTGATCAATAAATATATTGTACTCCAGCTCACTTTTAATGCTGCAGGAATCAGCCAGTGATTTCACTTAATAGATGTAGACAGTCTTGCGGAGCTACCAGACCATCATTTCTGCTAGGCAATTTCTGAGCAGCAGGACTGCACATGACCCAGCGCCCAATGTTATCTACAGCCGAGGCTCACAGGCTGCCATGGGCCGAGGGGCCTGCTTCTGATTTTTCATTTTCTTGTTTTAATTTCCCTGGACAGAGATACTGGGCAGCAAACCCCCATGAGATCTGGTAGAGGGAGAAATAAAATTTAAAAAAAAAAGAAAAGAAAAAGAGTCTTCTCCTTAAAGTCATTGAAGGCGTTGTGGATTTGGCCACTGGGTAGGAGGTGGGCAGGTACTGAAGAGACGAAAAAAAAAAAGACCCAGGAAAAGTCAGACTTTTGTTGGCAAGGACTGGTTCAAAAATATTTGTCAGTGTGGGTTTGTTGGTACGTGCCAGATCTCACTTGTCTGCCTGCTCTGTGCATGTGATGCTGCTGAATTTCAAATTTGCAGTGACCCTGGATATCCCCATCGGAATTGGTGGTGGCACCTGTGGGCGGGGGGGGGTGCAGGCAGAGCGTCTAGGTTTGCAGCGGATCCCTTGGCTCTGAAAATGCTCTTTGGCCACCCTTGGTGACCAAACACAGGCAAAACTGGAATGCTTGTTTCCTTCCATCAGGTATGGAATGGAAAATAAGGAAAAAAGGAAAAAAATAACGCATTTCCCATCAAAGTTAGAGGTGAGTCAATATATTATGGAACAGACCCACGTCAACCAACATGACTAATGGATGTGGTGTATTGTGAATTTGGATGAGAGAATAGGTTTTGCTATTTAACTGATTCCTCTGGAAAGCAGGAAGATGATATGAAATGCAGCCAAAACAGATGAGTCTCATCTGACTTTCTCATAGTGTGGCCCCACTTCATAAGAAAGCAAGTTAGGTTTATTCAGCCAAGGAGCTTCTGGTCTGACACAGATTTTGAGTTATCCAAACTAGGAGGTGCTCAGGTCTGGGTTTTTCAGTCTTGTTGCACAGTTGTGAAGTTCAGAGCAACCTCCAGGCTCCCGGCTTGAGACACATCTCTGAGGTTCGGATTTGCTTCTTTGCTACTTTTTTGGCTCAGGCCCATCTCTACTATAGCCACCACAGTGAAATTTCCACTGAACACAGTTTTAGTTCTGGATTTGTAATTAAATTTAAGGGTTGGTAAATTTTGCTATGAACATTTTTCTGGCTCCCTTCCTAAGCATTTGGTCTATTCAAGTAGTACTTAGTGCTTTGCAGATGCTATTGTATGTTATATTGCCAACCACAAAGATGAAAAAAATGTGTGATTTAAAAAAATACTAATATATTTGAGATCTTGTTTTTGCTTTTATGATCACGCTTCAAAGCTTTTTTTCAATGTTTGTTAGAGCTGTAAACTTATGGGGTGGATGGGAATATCATTCCACCACTTGACTCCAAGAGCTGTGACCTTTCCACTTCATCATCAAGCTTACAATCAAACCAGGAACACAACAGTACTGCCTGTAATTGCTCTCTGAATTAAAACATTTCCTCCAACATACAGAAAAAAGAAAATGAAATCTTCAGGTACGGTTTAGTAGCTCACCTTGAAAGTATTTCATCTCATGCTAAACATTAAACCACGTAGTGATGTCTGGGTACTTGTCTACTTTGAGACCCATGGGAGAATTAACTCAAATTCACTTTTAAAGGGGATTAATTAAACTGCGTCAAGATTCTGTTTCAGCACTCAGGTTTAGGATAAGTTGAAGTAAGACCCCTTTAATTTACCTTTTAGGGAGTGAACTGAAAGAGATGAGAGACCTCTTTGACATCAGATGAGGGTGTCTGAGGACCTGCTGGTGTGGTTTGACTAATTCGTTTTATGTTATACTTTATTTAATTCAGACTGAGTGTCCTAGACAAGCCCTGAGATGTTGAGACTAAGTGTGATTGTACTGGGAGTATCTGCCTTCCCAGATGTTTTGCGAGGGGATGGAAGGTGTATAAGAAGCAGGATGCACTATACAATGAGGCAGGCAGTCTTGGAGAGAGCCACAGTGATGGTGTGGAGATTTCACAGGTTGAGCAAATGCCCAGACATACTCTTAAAAAATCAAAATTGCAGATCTTTCATCTGGAATGGGAAATCTCAATAGAAAAGGTTAGCTGGATAGAATAGCACCAAAATGTTTGTTGTTGTGACCAAGTTTTGTCCCATAGCACCTTGATTGGGATGTCTTGTCTGTTAATTTTTTAAATTTTTTTTTAAAGTTTAATCAGCTTTTTTGAACATTGGGAAAAGTTTACTTTTGAGTGAAGACTGAGACTCATTTAGCTAATTAGATGGCAAGGTCATCAGTGCACTATCTACACTTCTGAAAGATTCTTATTCTTACCCCTGCCATAAGGCTGTGAAGTCTGTCTCAACCCCTGCCAAGATTTCTGAATGGAGTTACTGGTGTGGGATTTCTCCGTCTTTTGCTTCCCATTTCAAGATACAAGAAGTTTTCTGTTTACTTTTATGTTTTTATTTCTGCTTTCTGCTGTCTTCTGGAAATCAGATCCCTTCAAACTGGGAATCTGACATGAGTGACTCCATCACTGGGAGACAATCTGTAAAATATCCATGGATATACTTCTTTCTAAGAGGAAAACTGACAACTTGCCTTTCTGGAGTAGAGGGGTTCAGAGTAGGGGAAACTCATGAGATTGTCCTTTCAAGCCCTGTGCCAATGCATATTCACACAGGGTTTTCCTAATTTGCAAACAAAGCTATTAAGTTCATGAGTTTGAGTACAAGTGGAGCCTCTGAGCAACATCCTGTGGCTTGGAGCTCAACCTCCACCTAGGTCATGAATCTGCCAGCAGGCCTTCAAGATCTCAGTGTAAAGTCCTGCTGAGGAAGGACAGACTCCGCAAAGCACCATGCCACCCCAGAACCCACTCGCACATCTTCTGATAAACAAACAGTCAAGAAGCTAGTGCAAGACACCAGATAGGGAGCTCCTTGTGGAGCCCCTGAAAAATGCCGGGAGCAGGTCTGGGCCAGCTTTTGTGGTCCTTTGGGGATCTTGGGCACCTGAGGTGAGCTGCACCAAGGCCACTAGGGAAACCATGTGGATTGTGGGGGCTTGCAGGTTCTCTGAATGCCCTGAGTGGGGTGTGCTGAGGAGTTCTGTGGGGACCTGGGGGTGCTAGGGACAGAGGTCGTCCAACGTGATGTGCTGAAAGGTCATTTAGCAGGCTGCGGAGGAGCTAAGGCAAATCCCGCAGGTTTTGTTTGGGGGTCCCCATCCCCTCCACAAAACATTGACTCTTTTCCCTGTTACCAGATCACGCTGCCTCTCACTTGGTTATTCCTGTGGCTGCTGGTACAATGGTACCAGCAAAAGACTGAGCCTGGGACTTTGTATTGAAGGACACTTGGAGTTGTTCTAGGGAGCAGATGAGCCGCAGGAGGAAACCACCCAGGAAACTGGCGGTTTTGCTGGTCCTGGCAGGGACACTAGGGACCTTTCCCATGCCTCTGCTAGAGGAACAGCACGGAGTTTTCTGAGCTGGAAAATTACGCTCTTTACATCAGGTGAACCCAAAGGCAGGAATTAATTTTGGAAGAAGAGTCCCCCATTTTACAAAATCCAACTGCATCCGAACAGGTTCAGTGTGGCTTTGCTAAATGCTTTTCTGGGCCCTGACAATCTTTGGAAGGGAACCCAGTCCTCCCCACCAGCTCCCCAAGAAGGTGAGCGTCAGCATGGGACGCAATTTCTACAACTTCTGCACAAAGCAGCTTAGCAATGGACTTGGTGACTGGTGCAAAAAGCTCCTGGTGCTCCACTTCATTGCTCCTGAACATCGGCCATGGCTTTGCAAAGAATTGTTTGCAGAAAGGCAAATGGGTCCAAAGAGAACATAGTAAATGTAGCCTTGCATTATACTGGGGATTTTTAGGGTCAGTGTGCTCCCCTCCCCCTAACATCAGCACTGCCTTGTGCAGGGCGTGCTCTGGGCCATAAGCTTTAGAAACAGCCTTATATTTTTCTCTCTCCATCACCAGGCACATCTACCCTGGATGGGATACAGCGCTTGGTACACGGGACTGTACCAAGGCAAAGCTTGAAATCCATACCTCAGTGCCAGACAAATGTTCTCACAAATTAAACTGGAGCCAAAGTCTGTTGGTTTTGCTTTTAAAACCTAATGTCATTTACTTTTCCTCATAGAAGCAGTTGATTGACCAGAGGCGGCTCACATGGAGTTTGCTTTGGGAGCAGGATGAAAAAACAGAAAGCTTAGACAGGGTAAGGAGTTGAGAAGAAAGAGGAAATTCTTTGAGCGTTTGTAGAGTGGCACATGAATTGCTAAAGATTTAAGGGCACTATGCAAATGAGGGGATAATCTGAGGGTGTTTCATTTTGTCACAGAGCAGGAGGAGCATTCAAACTAATTATGGCCTCCTTTCCAATTTTGGTTGTCACAGAAGAATTCCTCAGTAGGAAGGAGCCATTCCCAGGAGCACCAGGCTGTTGGAGTGGACAGAGGTGCCCTGGTTGAGCAAGGGTGGTGAAGCTGGCTGCGTGACCCAGGGGGATACCTGAAAGGAGGGGCGTCAGCATCTGATCTGTATCACAGGATAATTCAGGATGGGAGGGACTTCAGGAGGTGTCTACTCCAAGGACTGTGTGTCTAGTCCAAAATTCTGCTAAAAGCAGGGTCAGCTATGAGTTTGGACCAGGTTGCTCAGGGCTTTATCCAGTTGGGTCTAGTAAACCTCCAGGGGTGGAGATGACGTAGGCTGTCTGAGCAGCATTCTCCAGTGCTTGACTGTCCTCATGGAGAAGCAGATTTTCCTTATATCCAACCTGAACCTCTCTGGTCTCAGTTTAGCTGAGACTGGTCACCCTAGTCTGACTTCATCTACAAAGTCTGTTGCCTTCCCCGAGTCATTGCTGAAGAAATGAAACAGGACTCGTCCCAGAATAGGTCACTGCAGTACTCCATTTATCACTGGCTTCCATGTAGAGCATGACCCTTTCACTGTGACACTCTAAGTCCAGCCATTCAACCATCTTTTTACTTAGCTGGTTGTGCACCCATCCAGATTGTCTGTCCTAGCTTGGATCCAAGAATATGGACATAAATGGCATCTACTGCCCTGAGGCTGGTGGAACACAGTGTTGATAAGGGAAGATACACTGAGTTTTGAGCTCATCTGCTCCCCATATGGGCAGATCTGGGCTTGTACAGAACCACCTACAAGGCCTCCAAAGCAATCCTAGAGATCTGATGGAGAAACTAGTTTTCCCCCTCCCTCTGTGTCACATGCATGGGTGTGGGAGTTTTATTGTGTGTCCAGCCAAGAACCGGAAGATCCCTTTTTAATCAGTTAGCATTCTTAAGAACCAGCTAAAGGTGATGGCTATTTTCACCAAATATTTACATCTCTTCCCTCACCCTCATTCCCTCTGCTCTCCCACCAGCAAATAAAGGAAGAAATGCTCACAGGGGTGGTGGCTGGGAAAAACTGGATGGAGCCATGACTGGGTGAGGCAGTGTTTATTGGGATCAGAGGGTTATGGGAAGCAGAGTGCAGAAATGCTAAGAGGGAATTACAATTGTTCCCTTCCCTTTTAATTTTTTTTCTTCCTCTTCTGTCACTGATTTTTCCTCCCAGGTGCTGGGGTCTTTTCAGAGGCAATCATTACTGTTAATGATTTTAGCTTGTTGGCTATTATCACATTTGCGCCTGGGGACTGCAGCCAGCTATCTGGGCTCTGGCAGGCCTTTGACAGCAATCAGCTCCTCTTGCTTTGCACTGATTTTCTCCAAAGGCTCAGAAGAAAATACTTTTTCCTTCATTTTTCCCTTCTTTCTGTGTGTCTCTGCTTTACCTCTTCTCTGCATCTGGCCTCCTGTTCCTGGGAGATCTGTCCCAGGACGGGTCCCTGTTGAGGAGGCTGGGGGAGAAACCCACAGCAAAGTGTGGGGCACTAGGATGTCCTGGGAGAGGAAACATCTCCTGGGAAGAAGCACCCCTGCTTTTGTTATTCATGACATGTTTGGACCAGCTCTGCACTGCCACTGGTCCCCCAGCTGTTTCAAAGAAAAGAAGACATCATTGTGGTTATTTTATGAAAAGTGTATGTGGATCTTTTTCAGTGGCTGAGGTTGAGCGCAAGAGCTTTTACAGCCTTGAGTTTAATATTCTCTTTTTTCCCTCCATCATCATTTTATATTATTCAAAGAAAATCAGACAGTCTTTGAAGAACAACTCAAAGCCTTTTTTCTTTCTTTCTTTTTTTCTTTTTTTAAAGGTGGGAAAGAGTGGGAGCTACCTGGTACATTTCTTTTCTCAAGTCAGTGATTTTATTCATTGGGGAAGAGATCGCTTTGCATCTTGTTCTTTAAAGGAGTGTAAAAGGCAAGTAAGATCTGTATTTCTAAAAGCCCCCCAAAAGAGTGCTTTTCTGGAAGGGTGACCAGCATCTTCCTTGCATTGAAGCAGCCTGGGCAGGGAAATGTGACTCCTCATGTGTGGAAGGGCTGTGTCTTGGAACCACTGTTGTAGTCAAGAGCTGCTGATCAAAATCATTGCTCTCAGACACTCCGATGACAATCCAGATTGATCTTGCAGGCTGAGAGTCTCCAAAGACCACTAAATCAAATGAGGTGACCATCAGAAAACATGTCGCCCCGCTGTAAGTTGCCTTCTGGATGGTTTTCTGTGCTGGTCAATGCTTTGTGAGGAAGGTAGCTTTCCCTCTGGAGGAGAAGTGGCCTGGAAGCAGAGATCCCAGGTTGCAGCTTGGAAGGGGTCAAGGGGTCAGCTCCCACGTTTGTCCTAGGACCCACCAGGGTGCTTAGTAAAACCATCCCCTCCACAATACATAAGTGACAGCTTTTGGTCCTGCTGAAATTTGGACTTGTGAGGGCTGAAAGGCTCTATGTGAAGGGATTCTACCCAGCTCCCCAGTTCTCAGGTAGACATTGGTGCCCTGTTGGTATTTTGTCAAAAGAACCAGTTTCAGCTCAGTCAGAATTAAAACATACACCTTGCTCACAGCCTGCGGGAACCTGCCACCCTAATGTATGGCCTGGAGGAAACGTAGAGTTTTACTGGTTTTACAAGGGTCATGCTGTCGCGTCTTTCCCCACCTGTTACAAGTGCTAAGAGCACTGTGTGCCAGCACCGGAGGATGTTCTTTATGATTTTGTTTAGCTGCCACCCCTATTTCCACCTACTCTGGGGAGTAGGGAGATCCCTGAGAAACAGTAGCGTTATCTCCCAACTTCTCTTCTTCATGTCTGCTTGCCTCCAGTTAAAAGGCCGCTGCCTGGGGCTTTCCCAGGGTACACGATGGCCTTGCATGGTGGTGGGGTGAGAGCATCAACCTACTGGTGCACTGCAAATGTGAACAGGTAGAGATGTGGATCTTTCACCCCAACAACTCAGGAGCTTCCAGACCTGCTGTTCTCTGCTGCGCACACCACTCTGAGAGATGAAGCATAAAACAAGTCATCAGCCCCAAAGGTGATGGCCTGCTAAATGACCTTTTAGCACATCACGTTGGACGACCTCTGTCCCTAGCACCCCCAGGTCCCCACAGAACTCCTCAGCACACCCCACTCAGGGCATTCAGAGAACCTGCAAGCCCCCACAATCCACATGGTTTCCCTAGTGGCCTTGGTGCAGCTCACCTCAGGTGCCCAAGATCCCCAAAGGACCACAAAAGCTGGCCCAGACCTGCTCCCGGCATTTTTCAGGGGCTCCACAAGGAGCTCCCTATCTGGTGTCTTGCACTAGCTTCTTGACTGTTTGTTTATCAGAAGATGTGCGAGTGGGTTCTGGGGTGGCATGGTGCTTTGCGGAGTCTGTCCTTCCTCAGCAGGACTTTACACTGAGATCTTGAAGGCCTGCTGGCAGATTCATGACCTAAGTGGAGCTGCCAAGATTTCTGAATGGAGTTGCTGGTGTGGGATTTCTCCATCTTTTGCTTCCCATTTCAAGATACAAGAAGTTTTCTGTTTACTTTTATGTTTTTATTTCCGCTTTCTGCTGTCTTCTGGAAATCAAATCCCTTCAAAGTGGGAATCTGACATGAGTGACTCCATCACTGGGAGACAATCTGTAAAATATCCATGGATATACTTCTTTTTAAGAGGAAAACTGACAACGTGCCTTTCTGGAGTAGAGGGGTTCAGAGTAGGGGAAACTCATGAGATTGTCCTTTCAAGCCCTGTGCCAATGCGTATTCACACAGGGTTTTCCTAATTTGCAAACAAAGCTATTAAGTTCATGAGTTTGAGTACAAGTGGAGCCTCTGAGCAACATCCTATGGCTTGGAGCTCAAGCAACCTGCCCAGAGAGGCCAGTTATTTAATATTTTTGCCAACCATCTAGAAGCGGAAGTAAATAGCACGTTAATGAAATGTGTGGGTGAAGCTAAACTGGGAGGAGCTAGAGGGGCTGGTCTGGGCAGGGGAAAAAAACCAAAAGGATTTGGGGAGGTTGGAAAGACAAGCAGGGAATTACAGCTTGACATTTGGCTTGGGAATAATTTGAAGGAATACAAGTGGGCAGGAGAGCAGAAATGAAAGCCCACATTTAGGACATTTAGGTGCCTGGGTGTGGACTTGAAGAACAAATTCAACTTCTATCTGTCATACAGCTCAGCCATAAACTGCTGAAATTTGGGACACAGCAGTCTGTGTCCATAGGGTGGTGGACACAGGAGCACACATCTGGAATAGTGCATGATACCTTTGGCCAGGAAGGTGTTGGGAAGGCTGGCAGCAAGAAGAAAAATGGTAAGTAATGCCAGAAACACTGCAAAAAAGGTCTGCGCCCCACCTAAGTGTCCTGTGATGGAAGGCCTTTGAGTAAAAAACACTACCAAGCACATTTGAAATTGCAATGCAGCAGGGGGATAGTTACTTGATCAGAATAGGGACATTTAGAAGCAGCTGCACAAAATTGGGAAAGGAGGCATTTCAACTTGAATCCACCATGTCAGTTCCTAATGTCAGGATCTGCTGAACCATGGGCTATTAGGCGAGTCAGGGTACTTCAGGTAGAAAGGGTCTAAACAATTTGGCTTGTTTAACCTAGCTAACTGGGGCCCAAGAGAGGATCCAGCGGTTCCCCATATGTACCCTGTGGGCAGAGGGGAGGAGAAAAGATTTATGGCAATGCTAGAGCAGAAACAAGCTGGTGTAAACTGGTCTTGAGTTGAGTGAGGAACCTAAATGTAGTTTTCCAACCCTTTTGTGGTCATGGCTGGCAACAGCCTCATCGTGAAAAGAGGAGTGAAGAAGGAGCACGTTCTGAACATGGCTCAGAATTAGCATTGGAAATTATAATGGTGATAACAGGGACTGAATGGTTTCAACAGCAAGTCCCTTGTAAGTCCTTTGTGGATAGTGCTTTTAGTCTAGGTGTGCAAAGAGAAGCATGGCAGCACTGGAAATACCATGATCAGAGATGGTGAAAATAGTCTGAATTAGAATTTTCCAGTGAATTTTCTGCTGACATTTTTGTCAGATACTGGAAGATTTTGAGTATGTCAATTTCCCTTCACCCCTCCTTCCCTCCAGCTTTTCCTGGCCAAAAAAACCCCCACAAAAAAACCCCAAGCATATTAGAAAGAAAAGGGATGAATATTTAATGAAAATTTGCAGCCAGTTCTCTACTCTGTTCACAACAGAAGAGCCGTTGCAAGGCATCAAGTCCCCTTGCCCTTGTCTGAGTTTCATTCTCGCTTCACAGATTGCCTTGGGTTCATTTCATACTCGGTCTGGGTTATTAAAAAGATTTTCTGAATTCCTGAGCTGAACCTAAACTTTTCCTGCATCTCTGCAAAATTCCTTGGGGGAATTTGCCTGAGGGAA
The DNA here is from genome assembly GCF_964289735.1 of Phaethon aethereus. Taxonomy (NCBI): domain Eukaryota; kingdom Metazoa; phylum Chordata; class Aves; order Phaethontiformes; family Phaethontidae; genus Phaethon; species Phaethon aethereus. The sequence continues at coordinate 10,268,895 of NC_138577.1, read as the reverse complement.
TTATATGAAAACCTCAAGAGTCTGAATCTTGGAGGTGGGTTTTCCTGTAAGGTGTTAAATCCTTGAGCCAGAATAGGTTAGAGAATGGAGTGAAATAAGCCAATGAGTTTGTTGTTTCAGCTTTCAGCTGCAAAGCAGGAGGGATTTGTGATACAAGGAGCCTGGAAAGAGACTGCCCTAAAATTCAGTCATAGGTATGGACTCATAGACTCTAAACCAAGGGATTTTAAGGGGCTGAAGGGGTGGCAGGGGCTTATTTCAAGCAAAAGGTCCACATAAAGGTATCAGAAGCATGTCAATGAGAGGAGGGCCTGAGTGAGGAATTTAAGGACAAAGCAGAGCAGGAGATTTACTAGTAAAGGAAGGCGAGCTGTCTCTCTCATCTCTACTCATGGCTCAGGCCTTTCCAAGTCCACCCATCTCTGCTGCTTTTGCTGCTCTCTCAGGGAGGGAAAATAAAACAAGTCATCAACCCCAGAGATAGCAGCCTCCTGGGCAAATTGCCAGCTGTTTAATATTGTTGCTAATGATCTACAAGCAGAAGTAAACAGCATGTTAATGAAATGAATGGAGGAGGCTAAACTAGGGAAAGCTGCAAGAGCTGGTTAGAGAGAAAATGAAATACAGTGGTTTGGGGAGGGCAGAAACACACCAGGGAGAATCAGGACAGAATTGGTCTGGGTATGGTTCAAGGGGATATAACGGTTGGGCATAGAGGGGATGAGGATGAGGACAAAACAGTGCCGGGCGTTGGGGCTGCAGCGAGCGGCTGGTGAAGGCCCGTCAGTAAGAATGAAGAGGCAGCTCTTGGTAGAGAGAGATCAGGTGTGGAAGTTGCTCATGATAAGCACAGCTCAGCCTCTTGTCTCTTCTCCGTTGTGGTGACTGCCCATAAATTTACCCCTGGCTCACGGGAGAGAGCCTGAATCTGAGCAGTGTGTAGCATTGTTCTAGCCTGGTGAGGAGGGCCTTTTGTTACAGCTTCTGCAGCAGCATAACTCACTGCCCAACGCTCTTTTTGACAATTACTAAACAAAAGGAAATGTACTTTCCAACATCGTCACCTGGGATTGAATCAGGGCCTCTTGAGTCTAGACCAGTGAAGCCAGCTGTGAAGACAGCAAGCTTTCTATTGGCTTGGCAGATCTGGGACTAGCTGGGTTTATTGGGTCCTGCTTGTCTTGGGTATATGTAGTGGGAGACGGAAACTCTCACTGGTACCACTACCCTGAGCCACCAGTGGGACGAGTTTTGTAACATCTAGTCCTTGTATGGCCTGCAGGGAAGTCACTTTGGATAAATGGTCCCCCAAAACATTTCATTTCTCTTGGTTTTCCTCCTCCCTCCCCCTCATTTGAAATTCATTGGCTCTAATTGCAGAGGTAGTCAAACTTTGGCTGCATCTGAACTGCAGGTCTTTGAGGGTACTTGCACGCTAGACAGCGAGATGAATGATTTATTATTATATTATTATTTATTCATTTAAATTCATGAATGCTTATCCAAATCCAAAATTGCCCAATTTCATCCAGATCTGAATTTATAGATTTTCAGGCCAGATGGGACCAGCAGCCTGACCTCCAGCATCACGCAGGCCAGAGAACACCAACCGGCAATTCCCGCGGTGGGGGAAGCTTTACTGCTATGTAAATCAGCGTTATCAAGCCCAGTGACTTGTCTGAAATGGTCTCTAGTGGAATCTGTGAAATTGCCTAGTGGTTTTTAGCTCTGCTTCTCAGTACACGGCCATGCATCACATCAGCTCTTCTCCTCTGTCAGGAAAACAACTGTGGAAAGGGCTACCACCAGCAGGTAAGGGCCAGGTCAGGCTGATCAGCCACCCTTCCCTACAGCTGTTCTCATGTAAATGCCTGGGCAGGAAAATACACAAGTCTATTATCAACTCCTATAGTGCTAATGCGAAAAATATTTCTTCGGCTGCAGAAACTGTTCCAGGACGTCATGGCAAGTGAACCCACCAAGCCAAGCTGAGTCCTGCCAAACCAAGCTTGGTGGCTGGTTGTTCAGAGGAAGTCTACATGGACATCTCATTTGAGGACAGATAGCTAAGGGCTTTACTGTTCCCATTTCCTTCATCTCTTCATGAAAACCCTTTTCATTTTCCTGACTTGTTTCACTGCTTACAATGAAGTCCCTGAACAGTGACACACCACTGAAACCTCATATGGCAGTTAGCAATTTCTGTGGTTTGCCAGGGTTTTGAAGGGATTTAGGGTTTGGGTTGTGTTTGGGGAAGAAACTGGGAAGTCATACAGGAAACCAATGAGTAATTATAGGCAGACAAACTTAATAGCAGGCAAGCACAGAATGGGATCCAGTCTGCTCTAAAGAGTGGGATGAGCACCCTGTCTCCCAAAAGCTCATTAAAATGTCTCTGTGCATATCTCAAGGAGTGGTTAGAAGTCAAGAAATTACCTCTGGCAGCAAAGACGAGATAAAGTAAACCCCAGAGTATCGTACTCTGTTTCCAAAGACTTTATGCTCTTGCTGTAAACCAGCTACTTGGAAGAATTTTCCCCCTCTCCAATCACTGAAATTTTGATTCCCTTCTCCTCTTTGCAAAAGGATCTGGGATGTGTTTGTGTCTGCTCACCTTTAGTGCCACAGGTCCTGCAGTCCTGGACAGCAGATGCAGGCTGTGTATTGGCTAGACAGGAGGGCTGAGCAGGGAGACCTGTTCTGCATTCGGGCAATGGTCCCATGCTGCCAGTACCCTGGTTTATTGGTCTTTCAGTAAGAAGAAGCCCAAAGCTGGAGAGCCGAGTTTGCATACTGATGACAGCATTTGTAAGAAGACCGTATTTATCCTTACAAGTCGATTAGTTTTTTTCCCATCCATCCAACTTGTGTTAGTATAAATCATAAAGTGGAAAGAGATCTGTGCTACCATGACATAACTTTGTAGATTGTTCTTATATCTCCAGCTTGGATAAGATTTGTTATCTGCCAAATGACAATAATGATTCTGATTATTGGTTCTCCAGGGTCTTTTGGTGACCAGAGCTGGCTTGGTGGGCTCAACAAGAAAGACAATGCAAAATGAAGTATTGTTTTGAACATTTTAGCACACATGAAACAAAAACAAGATAGAAAGAAAAGAGACCCAAGTGGTTTGTGCTGCAATCATATCTCCTGTGGCCCTTCAAAGAAAGCCCGAAGACTTCACACACTCCTTAACTTGCAGAAATTCAACTATCTTATCCAGGATCAAAAGACAGAAACATTTCAATGGTACACAGCAGCAATTAAAGATTAGAAGCATTGTGGCTTTGTTTTGCATTTCAGTTGGTATAATTGAAAGCAGGAGGATGCAGTCATCGGCTGGGTGTTGTCCAGGAGTCTGAGGCTGTGTCTATACCTGTAAATTAATTGTAATTGTGTCTGCTTTCTTGCTCGGAGGATATCCGAGCTGGCGCAGGATATCCTGCATCTGTACTATTAAATTCTCTCACCCTCCAAAAAAGGGGGGTTGCATCCAAATTGCCTACTGAGAATGGGCACGAGTCTGTGCTAATTCCCAGGCTGCGTCTAGGCATCATTTGGGAAAATGCTAGTTTGTTTGTGCCAAAAACATGCCAGGTAGCATTTTAACAACTTGCAATACAGAAGATAAATTTCTAATGTCCAGGGACATTTTTGCAACTGTTCATTCTGGTGGTAAAGATATAGCCTGAGAGTTTATGTTATAACTCTAGCAAGAATACCTCCAGGTCCTTTGTGAGTACTGCTGATCAGTTTCTTGTCCTCAGGTCCCCTCTGAAGGTCAGTGCACTGCTGGGATTCTTCCTATTGCCCATTGCCAACAGGCTTCCTCTAATCTCCTGGTGGCAGTCACACGTATGGTTTTGCTGTGGTGTGGGCAAAGCAGAGGCAAAAAGGGACTTAGGAGAGAATTCTGGCATTGCAAAGTACTTCACAATAGCATTGAGGCACGGGAAATTGTCAGAAGCTGGTCATTTGGGTGTGCAGTGTCTCTCCAGGGTGATTTATGGTGAGATGTGGGGAGTGCTGAAAGTGACCCTGGGGCACAGGGGTTGCGCTGTGGTTTGCTACACCAACGATATGAAACAGAAACTTGCACAGGCTGTGGGCAAAGTTCATACCATATAGCTATCCCTTGTACAAATATGTGTTTTGTACTTTCATATGCTATCTCAGAAATCTCCCATCCAAAAGTGTTTCCCGTGTTATAGGAAAAGACGGTGTTATAGCCAGACCAGGTATCTGCAGGGTATTCAGCCCCCTGAGCTGGAAGACGGGGATGGAGAGCACAATAAACTCCTCATGATCCAGCAGGAAAAAGTTAAGGACCTGTTAAGCCACCTGGATACCCACAAGTCTATGGGGCCTGATGGGAGTACACACAAGTACCCACACAAGAGTACTGAGGAAGCTGGCAGAGGAGCTTGCTAAACCACTCTCTAGCATTTATCAGCAGTCCCGGCTAACAGCAGAGGTCCCAGATGACTGGAGGCTTGCCAATGTGACACTCATCTATGAGAAAAGCTGGAAGGAGGATCCCGGGAACAGGCCTGTCAGCCTGACCTCCCTACCAGAGCGGTTCATCTTGAGGGTGCATGAGCATGTGCAGGACAACCAAGGGATCAGTCCCAGCCAGCACGGGTTCATGAAAGGCACGTCCTGCTTGACCAACCTGATTGCCTTCTATGACCAGATGACCCACCTAGTGGATGAAGGAAAGGCTGTGGCTGTTGTCTACCTGGACTTTAGTAAATCTTTGACACCATCTCCAACAGCATTCTCCTGGAGAAGCTGGAGGCTCATGGCTTAGAGAGGTGTACTCTTTGCTGGGTAAAATACCGCCTGGACGGCGGAGCCCAGAGAGCTGCGGTGAACAGAGTTAAATGCAGCTGGTGGCCGGTCACAAGCGGTGTTCCCCAGGGCTCTGTTTTGGGGCCGGTCTTGTTTAATGTCTTTATCGATGATCTGGATGAGGGGATTGAGTGCCCCCTCAGTAAGTTTGCAGATGACACCAAGTTGGGTGGGCGTGCTGATCTGCTCGAGGGCAGGAGGGCTCTGCAGAGGGATCTGGACAGGCTGGATCAATGGGCCAAGGTCAACTGTATGAGGTTTAACAAGGCCAAGCGCCGGGTCCTGCACTTGGGTCCCAACAATGCTGTGCAACGCTAGAGGCTCAGGGAAGAGCTGCTGGGATGCTGCCCAGCAGAAAAGTACCTGGGAGTGCTGGTTGACAGCTGGCTGAAGATGAGTCAGCAGTGTGCCCAGGTGGCCAAGAAGGCCAGCAGTGTCCTGGCCGCTGTCGGAAATCGTGTGTCCAGCAGGAGTAGGGAAACAATCATGCCCCTGTACTGGGGCCCTGGTGAGGCCGCACCTCAAACCCTGTGTGCAGTTTTGGGGCCCTCACTACAGGAAGGACATTGAGTTGCTGGAGCATGTCCAGAGAATGGCAACGAAGCTTGTGAGGGATCTGGAGCACAAGGCTTATGAGGAGTGTCTGAGGGAACTGGGGTTGTTCAGTCTGGAGAAGAGGAGGCTGAGAGGAGACCTTATCGCTCTCTACAGCTACCTGAAAGGGGGCTGTGGTGAGGTGGGTGTTGGTCTCTTCTCCCAAGTCACAGGCAATAGCATGAGAGGAAATGGCCTCAAGTTGCACCAGGGGAGGTTTAGATTGGATATTAGGAAAAATTTCTTCACTGAGAGAGTGGTCAAGCATTGGAACAGGCTGCTCAGAGAGGTGGTGGAGTCACCATCACTGGAAGTGTTTAAAAAACGTGTGGATGTGGGGCTTCAGGACATGGTTTAGTAGGCATGGTGGTGTTGGGTTAATGGTTGGACTTGATGATCTTGAAGGTCTTTTCCAACCTTAATGATTCTGTTCTGGTGCAGGATCTTTAAGCAGATCTGCAGAATCTGCAGTGTGCTGTAAGCTGGTGACATCTCCATGGTCCAAAGTTGGGGTGAAACGAGGGAAGGGTCACAAGCTTGACTGTGAAAGCTGTGACAGTAACTGTTAAAGGCTTTTCAGGAAGGAGCCACGGGTGAGCTGACCCCTAGCATCCTCCCTGACATTTCCACACCCTACTAATGGCGGCCGAGACAACTTTCTGCTAATGCAAATGTTCACAGCTGTACGCTGGATGTTGCTGAGTGTATAATGGCCGATGAGGTTGCCTGTAGACAGTCACTCCATGACCAGTGTGTAATTAATTGCTATGTAAAGTGCTCTGAGATGTGGTGCTGCTGAAACGCCGGCTGTATAAATGCCATCCCCACACAAAAGCGAACAACATGCAAATTCTCTCAATACATTTTTAAATACGAGCATTTTTCAGCTGTTTGTTCTTTTGTAAAATTAGACCCCCTCCTGGGAACTGGAATACAGCAAGGGCAGTGCGCATGGATGAGCTGGCTTACAGGGGCTCCTACTGTTCCTGCCACTCAGCCCCAGGCTCTGAGCAGTCATTTGTTTTAATTCTCCTACTCTTTTAACCTCTGTTTAACTTTTGTTTCCCCTTTTGGTTGCTTGCTTACATGGTGAGATACTGCCTGCCTGCCTGAGGAGGCCAACTGGGAAGGAGAATGCTTTTTTGCAAAAGGCTGAAGCTTGTAAGGGCTCCAGCCCCTGTTTCCCTGTGAACCAGGGAGGTTCCTTGTCCCGCTTCCAAAGGAAATGTGTTGTCCCAAATGGATGCAACCCAGAGAAACCTGAAACCCTGGTTTCAGGCCAGCTGGAGCTAGCAAGGCAGAGTGGGGTGGCAGCCCTGTCTGCAAAGGACAAAGCCCTGTTTGTCTACCTGCAGAGGTCTAACGCCAGCTCTGAGGAAGCAGTGGGAAGGACAGACAGGGTGATTGACAAGTCTCAGCAAGGTGGCCTGAATGGAAGGCTCTGAAATCGTAAGTGCTAGAGATTACATGATGAACGCAAGATGACACACTGCTTACCACACCACAGAGAGGAGAGGACATCCGGTGAAAATATCACACAAGTTTAAAACAAAAGATGGGAAGTAGTTTTCCTTGGGGCATACAACCCTGTTAGAGAACTCATCATGACAGTGAACAACTAAAGTGCAAACAGGTTAAAAAGAAGTAGAATAATTCCTTCTGGCCATAGGACACAATGGTTTGGTTGCTACCACTACTACAAGGACTTCTAAACCTGCAGCAGTTGGAAGCGGGGAAAATATGTTGGGGGTGGGTGGATATGTCACAGTCCTTGCAGCCATTTCCAGATGTCTGTTGCTACTAATGGATAGAAAAAGGACATAGAGACTATATGGCCAAGAAGGCCAACAGCGTCCTGGCCTGTATCAGGAATAGTGTGGCCAGCAGGAGTAGGGAAGTGATTGTGCCCCTGTACTCAGCACTGGTGAGGCCGCATCTTGAATACTGTGTTCAGTTTTGGGCCCCTCACTACAAGAAGGATGTTGAGATGCTGGAGCATGTCCAGAGAAGGGCAACGAAGCTGGTGAGGGGTCTGGAGCACAAGTCTTATGAGGAGCGGCTGAGGGAACTGGGGTTGTTTAGTCTGGAGAAGAGGAGGCTGAGAGGAGACCTTATCGCTCTCTACAACTACCTGAAAGGGGGTTGTGGCGACGAGGGTGTTGGTCTCTTCTCCCAAGTAACTAGTGATAGGACAAGAGGAAATGGCCTCAAGTTGCGCCAGGGGAGGTTTAGATTGGATATTAGGAAAAATTTCTTTACTGAGAGGGTGGTCAGGCATTGGAACAGGCTGCCCAGGGAGGTGGTGGAGTCGCCATCTCTGGAAGTGTTCAAAAAACATGTGGATGTGGCGCTTCAGGACATGGTTTAGGGTACATGGTGGTGCTGGATTAATGGTTGGACTTGATGATCTTAAAGGTCCTTTCCAACCTAGTGATTCTGTGATTCTGTGATTCTGTGATCTATGAGATTTTTATGTGCTAATATTCAACAGATTAAACAATGGGTAGCTGACAGATCTTGGACAGAAATTATGAGCAGGAAATCTGTTTAATGAGCACTTTTCTATGGCATTCCTGAGAAGGCAGTCATAGCTTAGATGCAATTTAATGTTTCCATCAATGGTCTGGAAATAAATAAAGGCAGTGCTGCTGGCTAAAATGTACAGATAACCTAAAAGTTTGGAGGAGTGCATAATATGACTTGACAATGTGTGGAAAGGACTCTGGATCTATCAGTAGTCCAGGCACGTATAGCATACATTTTCAAAGCATCAAATTGAGAGACAGAATAGGAACCAGGAGGACAGGTTGAAGCTATGGAGTGGTATACAACAGAATCACAGAACAGCTGAAGTTGGAAGGCATCTCTGGAGATTATTTACTCCAAGCCCTTCTGCTCAGAATATGGTCAACCAGAGCAGGTTGTTCAAGGACCATGTCCAGCTGTGTTTTGAATATTTCCAAGGATGGAGACTCCACAACCATTCTGGGCAACTTGTTGTAGTGTTTTAGCACCCTCAGAGTAACAAAGCTTTTTCTTACATTCAAATGGAATTTCTGTATTTCAGTTTGTGCCTCTTGTCCTTTCACTGGCATCACTGAGAAGAGTCTGGATCTGTCGTCTTTACTTGCCCCCATCAGATATTTATACATATTGATAAGATCCTCTTGAGCCTCCCCTTGAATATGCTTGCTAGTCACAGCTCTCAGTCTTTCCTCATGTCAAATGCTCCAGTTCATACGTTGTCTTCGTGCCCCTTTGCTGGACTTGCTCAAATATGTCTTGTACTGTCCTGTAGTGGGGAACTCAGAACTGGACACAGCGCTCCTGATGTGTCTCACCAGTGCTGAGTAGAGGATCACCTCCCTCCACCTGCTGCCAATGATATGCCTAATGCAGCCCAGGAGGCTGTTGGCCTTGTTTGTGACAAGTGCACACTGCTAGCTCATGGTAATCTTGGTGTCCACTAGGTCCTTCTCTGCAAAGCTGCTTTCCAGCTGGCCAGCCTTCAGTGTGCGGTGGTGTGTGGGAGTCCCTCTGGAAGGCAATGACTTTGAAGAAGATTGAAAAGTCCTAAAGGAAGGTCCTTCATCTGGACCTGTATTCTCAGTCAGGTGTTGGGCCCAATTAATGACAACTTAAAGGAGACTGGTGAAAGGACAGGACTAATTTTATCTCAGTGTAAGTCACAAGGGGACTGACAGCAGAAACCCAGGACAGGACTAATTTTATCTCAGTGTAAGTCACAAGGGGACTGACAGCAGAAACCCATCTCCAGTTTGGGGACATGTGCTTTTTCAGGGACAATGAGAAATTGGAGAAGATGCAGAAGCCCACACAAATCTGGGCTAGAGAAAATGCTTCCAAGAGAGCGGTTTGTTTAGCTCATCAACAAGCTCAAGTGGCAGCTTGCTGTGTGTATGCATCTGCTGTAAAAGGACTCTTTAATCTAAAAGAGAAAGAAGGACACAAGACAGACCAGTGCCTGCAAGCTGAACACAGTCATGAGCCGGAATCCAGGCACCTGTTTTGTTGGTCACTATCTCTGGGAACAAATTGTCAAAGATCTTGGTAGAGATTTCATCTCCTGATGTCTTTGATTCAAGACTGTGCAACTGTAGTTGAGCCTCACTTGTCAGGTGACTCACTGTGAACTGTGATGTCCAAGACTGCAGGCTGGGCTCTTTTTGCTGTAATCTTTAGCTCTGACTGGAGTGGGTGCTTGAAGTGGTCATGAGCACAACACGTGTTGTATGGTGTTTGCCTGCTCTTCATGTATGTGACAGGCTGTAGATAGCCTTTCCTGCTGCATTTTAACCTGCATGGGCTAGAATTTCACGTAATTCAGAGGGTAGAGTAACAGGGGAGATTGGTGCTACAGGCAGATGTTGCAGATGTTACTTGGGGATTGAAGAGGTGCCTTCATTCACAGGAAGGCAAGGAGCCTACAGAAGGCTTCTAGAGCATCCAAGGAGACAATTGGCTGGGCATAGTCTTTCTGTCCTAGGGGACAGGAGAGACCATTAGCATGAGTCCATCATTATAAAAGTCATGGCAGGCAGGTGAAGTTCCTGGAGACTGGAAAAAGGGAAACATTGCACCCACCCTTAGAAAAAGTAGCAAGGAGGACCCTGGGAACTATCGACCTGTCAGCCTCACCTCTGTGCCTGAGAAGATCATGGAGCAGATCCTCCTAGAAGCTATGCTAAAGCACATAGAGGACAGGGAAGGGATTCGAGACAGCCAGCATGGCTTCACCAAGGGCAAGTCCTGCCTGACCAACCTAGTGGTCTTCTACGACGGGGTGACCACATCAGTGGATGAGGGAAGAGCTATTGATGTCATCTATCTGGACTTCTGTAAGGCCTTTTACATGGTCCCTCAAAACATCCTTCTCTCTAAATTGGAGAGATATGGATTTGATGGGAGGACTGTTGTGTGGATGAGGAATTGGTTGCATGGTTGCATCTGGAAGCTAGTGGTCAATGGCTCAATGTCCAGATGGAGATTGGTGATGAGCAGTGTCCCTCAAGGGTCTGTACTGGGACCAATACTCTTTAATATCTTCATGAATGACATAGACGGTGGGATCAAGTGCACCCTCAGCAAGTTTGCACATGACACCAAGCTGAGTGGTGGGTGACACACCTGAGGGAAGGGATGCTATCCAGAGGGAGCTGGACAAGCTCGAGGAATGGGCCTATGTGAACCTCATGAGGTTCAACAAGGCCAAGTGCAGGGTCCTGCACCTGGGTTGGGGCAACCCCTGGGATCAATCCAGGCTGGGGGATGAAGGGATGGAGAGCAGCCCTGCTGAGAAAGACTTTGGGGGTCCTGGTGGATGAAAAGCTGGACATGAGCCAGCAATGTGCACTCGCAGCTAAGAAGGCCAACCATATCCTGGGCTGCATCCAAAGCAGCATGGCCAGCAGGTCAAGGGAGGTCATACTGCCCTTCTGCTCCACTCTGATGAGACTCCGCCTGCAGTCCTGTGTCCAGCTCTGGAGCCCTCAGCACAAGAAAGACATGGACCTGTTGGAAAGGGTCCAGAGGAAGCCACAACAATGATCAGAGGGCTGGGACACCTCTGCTGTGAGGACAGGCTGAGAGAGTTGGGGTTGTTCAGCCTGGAGAAGAGAAGGCTCCAGGGAGACCTCATTGCAGCCTTCTAGTCCTTAAAGGAGCCTATAAGAAAGATGGGGACAGACTTTTTAGCAGGGCTTGTTGCGATTGGTGATGGTTTTAAACTAAAAGAGGGTAGATTCAGACTAGATCTAAGGAATAAAGTTTTGACAATGAGAGAGGTGAAACCCTGGCCCAGGTTGCCCAGAGAGCTGGTAGATGCCCCATCCCTGGAAACGTTACAGGTCAGGTTGGATGGGGCTCTGAGCAACCTGCTCTAGTTGAAGATGTCCCTGGTCATTGCAAGGGACTTGGACTAGGTGACCTTTAAAGGTCCCTTCCAACATAAACTATTCTATGATTCTATGATTCTATGTTTTTCTGATTATCTTTAGACATTTATTGGGCTGCTGAACTTTAAAGGAAGAATCTTTGGAATCTTCACATAGCATAAGAGTCACTGTATGGAAATCCTGATGGAATTCTCAACTTTATCATGCCTCTTTTGCTTGGTATTTACTTGGGATCTCAACTATTGCTCACCATACTAGTATCTATGGCTAATAGCAGGTCTCCTTGGTAAGGAAGATCATTCACCCAATGCTGACCAGACCATGATTTTCAGGCAAGTGCTTCTTTAAGCCAGCAAGGGCCACTATGCATTGGTACTGCTGTGAGTTCCTGCAAATGAAGCAGAAATATTGCTGCAGGTCCATGATGGGAAGAAATCTATAGGCACAAATATCTTTTCTTTTTTCTATGTGTTTACTTGTCACTCACAACAGCTTCTATTTCTAACCCCGTGTTTAAAAAAACCCAAAACAAACCCCTGAAAGTCAATATTTATTTTTCAGGCTCCCTCTCCCCTGCTGTTCGTCTCTGAATTTAATGCTTTTGAAAGGTGAATGATTGACGATTTACTGAAAACGAAGTTAAAGTATAAATAATTCCATGATTCAGCTGCTGTATTAAGCAGCCATATGAGAAAAGCCCAGAAGACCAAGGTTGGCTTTTATTATTAACAAGGAAAAAAAATTAAATTTAAATAAATGTAATATTTATTAAAATTTCCTTTCACGCTGTTACCTGAGGTTCATAAAACTTTTGAGCTGTGTCAGCTTTGCACTCCCCAGTACATTGAACTCCAGGGAAAACTATAAGCAAATTCTTAAGATCAATGCAAACTACTTCTCCATTACTCAGAAAAGGGAATTTTAACTATTTTTGAAGGCCCCAGGACTCCACTAATACAGATATAAAGACTTTTTTCACCTTCAAACTTCACAGCTCCAAATCCCCTTTCACCTTCTCTCCTACTGTTGCCACCCCAACACACACAGCCCTTTACACACTGAGGAAAGTGAATCCTTTAGCTCATTTTCCATTTTTCCCATGGCCAGTTGCCAATTGGAATTTTCCAAAAAGTGGAGGGAGCTGTGTCAAGGCTCCTCCTCTCCCCAGCCTGTCCCTACAGCAGTGCCAGTGCCAAGGAGAGAGGATGTAAGGCTCTGCTAGCGAGGATGACAGGAAGAGAAACCTGTTTTCCTGAGATGAAGACATTAGAGTGACAAAACTGTCATGTGCTGTAAGCCGGACAGAGGAGAAGGGTTTGGGGATGAACTCTCTTACCACCCAGTTGGGATCCAGTTTTGGATTTTAAAGTGAAAAAATCCTGTAGGTCTTGCCTTGGTGTTTTTAATGAAAGCAACACACTAGGAAAGCAGACCTGTATGAAGTAGTTTTGTCTTGAATACAGTTGCAGATCAGTGCTGGGCTTCAAAAATTTTCCTGCCTATGCCATGCAAACACACTCATGCTTCTAGAGCTTGATGGAGCATGACTGAGCTCTTCCTTATATTGGAAGGAATCAGAAAGAGGAAAAGTAGTTTTAACAGCAGATACTCATCGTTGAGGGCCTGGGACTAGAGGCTTAGACCTGTCCTTGGATCCTAGTTTGCCTTCACATCAGCTGTGTAGACACATATTCCTAGAGTAACTACCACCTGAGGAAACCCAAGGACCACATGGGAAGGAAAAACATGGTTGCAACACTTTCAGCATGCACTCAGCCATGCCCTGGTGTGTGGGTAGGTTGGGGATGCTGTGCTCGGTCATGAAACTGGTCTGGAAGGACTTGACCATTGCTTGCCATTATGGCAGAGGGGACCTGCATGTTACCTGAGCACAGGCTGCCTATAAGGCAGTGTGATGGCTATAGGACTAAGCCTTAGGCATCTCTCTGGTGATAGCACAGAGCTAGAGCCCTTGTTTGTCTGCAACCTGAATGCAGCCTGCAAATATACTCTGGTGTGCACTTCTGATTTGGTTGGGAAGGGAGCAAAAATGTATGAAAGGGACAGTCATCAAAATTTAGTCCAGGCACAGTGGAGTCTGCAGGAGTATCAAAAAATGCTTGATCGATCAAATGCAGGAGTATCAAGCAAATGCTCTGACTCAGAGGAATTCACCTAGGTGAAAAGGATCTTGGTCCCTACATTAGGACATTGATATTGCCCAGACTTTGAAGGAGATTTCATGCACAGAGGCAGGTTTTTCTCCTGGTGAAGTCACTGGGTGTGGAGAGCACTGCTAGGTTTGGACTTCATAAGAGTGGATTCAGAGGAAAAAGCTGAGCTTTATGAGAATGTGCTTTGATGTTGATAAACATGCCTTGTGGAGGCGTTAGAAAAAAGAAAAAGCAAGAGAAAGGAAGATGTTGAAAAGGATGATAAAGCAAGAAAAAGATGCATGGGATTTGGAAGCATTTGAAGAAACCTTTTTATAAAGCTGTGCTAGGCACGTCCCATCAAATCTCTCCTGCTGTGAGGAATTTTCATGTTACTTTGCAGATAAACTTGTTGAGAGTGTGCTGTCTGCCTCCATGGTGACAGAACAGTGTCTTGAAGGAAACGGCCCTGCATCATCATTTCTCCGCCAGTTCCAGGCAGCATCTGTCACTGCAGGGCTGGGCTATGAGCTGCAAATTAGACCCATGTCCTCTCTGGCCTGGAGAAGCTAAGTGAAGCTGCATTTTGTTCATTGCAGGCTGACTTTGTTAAGGTCCCCTTTGGTCTTGGTTGGGCAGAGTATCACTTGTTCATGAGGGCCTTGTTGCTTAGGTCTCTTTTCCAGAAACCATGTCCTGATAATCTTTCTAACTGCTGTTTTCTGTCGCAGATGGCTTTTGGAAGGATAAAAAGGGAGGAAGAAGTGAGACTGGTGGAGTATCTAAGATAACCCAGGTCTGGAGGTAGCCAGGCAGGATGCATGAACTGACCATCAGGCAGATGGAGGAGGGGATGTGTGTCGCCAAGGTCTGGCTTCTTAAGGATGGGAGGGTTAATGCAATTGTACTGCATGTGCCTGTCTGCTGCTTGGTGCCTCTCTCATTTTAATGTTTAACTGCCTTGAAGAAGTTTTATCTAGAGGGGGAAGAGATCTGAAAGTTACTAAGCTCCTGCATGTTTTGTGAAGATAGGCATCTGCATGGAGGAAAGGTCTCCTCAAAGCTGTTACTGATGTTCACAAGTATTATCCCCTCTGTCTCCTGCTGATGGATAGGTCATGGTAAGCACAGAATTCCTGAAAGACAATGAAGGGCACACACATGCGAGGACTTTGCTTGGAGTCATGAAATCATGGGAAATCAGTCTTGGTTCCTCAGTTCATGGATTGTTTGGATGAAAATGAAGAGGAGGCACAAGGAATAGTGCAAAATGAAAGAAGGTAGGAATGTATAACTGCACCAGCAGCTGATCCAAGTGAAGTCAATATTTTGGATATCAGAGGAGTAGGAAATATGTTTTTCCTTGGAAGGGACTAGCAGCTCTGTGCTTTGCCTGCTGGTTCTCTGCTTGCACACATACCTTCACCTTTTCCTAATAAGACCAGCAATCGTGGCAGTTCTGTATAGCCTTGCATTACAGGGGTAAGGGTGCGTGGCTTTACCAAGAAGCAATGCAGTCAACTGGATGTGTGTCTGGGAGGAGGAGGCAGCTCACATCTCCCTGTCTGCCCACTGTGTAAATCCAATGACTGCTACCAGGGCTCCAGGGTCTTTTAGTTCCTGCTCCATCCTCAGTGCACGTCCTTTGGTACATCGCTGCCACTGCACTGCCTTGAAAGATCACAGACCTTTTCTCAATTCAATCTTTTCTTAAGATCCTACTGAATACTGTGGCAGACATCTTTGAGGTTACCTGCATGAAGTCAGACAAGGCATAGCGGGCTCGAGGCAGCTCTTTGTTTTCAAACTTTGCTACCCTTGGGTTGTTCTCACACGTTGGCTGCTTTATCCCGGGGATCTTGTTGCACCCCCACCCCATTTCTTGTTGCATTCAGCTCTTCCCAAAATGAGATCCCAGTTCCATAAGCCAAAGATTGCTTATGGCATCTTTGCACAGTGTGGGGGATGTGAGCTAGGGCATCAGTCAGTGTTTGAAAGGCAAGTAACAGCTGACAGACCTGACTGAAATGTGTCCCCTTAAAATATGTCTCAGCAGAAAATGGATTTTTTCATGAAATGGAATCTTTCTATAAAACATTATTGGTTCTGTAGAAATCTTGTTTTTTATTTAATAAATTTTTTTTATTTAACAAAAAGATTTTTATTTAAAAATTTTTAAAAAATATTTTTATTTCATTTTTTATTTAATAAAAAGTTGTTTACTTTTTGGTTTTGTTTCCTCTGTTGGTATTTTGAAAATTGTTTATGTTGTTCAGTTTAAAACAGGAAAAATCCTACAAAAATGTCTAGCTGACGGAAGTTTTTAGCTTTTTTCTTACTTTGGGTTGGAAAATAATGAATAGGTCTCAGTTGCCTGCAGTATAACACTAGCCACAAAAAGATGAACTCATCTTCATCTAGTGAATGTCATGTGCTCAAAATAAATGGAAGACACCATTAGTTCAACAGAGCTCTGTGTGATTTTGAGGTGTTTGTCTTCTAGTTTGTGGGCTCAAATCCTCCTTTGGACTGCAAGACATTTGAGCTTTGCATTTCTTTAAATCAGTACCCTGAAAAGTGGAAAGGGAAGGGAAGGGAAGAGAAAGGGAGGGGAGGGAAGGGCAAGGGGAAGGCAGAGGATGGGATGAGATGGGAGCGGAGAAGAAGAAAGTTAGGGAAAAAAATACATCACTGGTCTCATGATTCCTCCAGCTTCTTGACTTTTAAGGGATCAAGTCTTCCAGTTCTTGTAGGATAGTCCCCGAGGCCATGTTAAGTCACCCTTGTGATTACTGTCTTTAAAAAGAAAATTTGGACTGCTTTAAAAGCATATTCCCTTGTATTCGGAGACAGTACATGTATGAAGCCGTGTGCTCCAGTGAGCTGGAGTTAACTCCTCATTTTTCCACCTCTGTGCCTCTGGTACCAATCTCTGGTAATTTTGCTTTAGCAGCTTGGTTATGGAGTGTTAACTTCTGCTCTCTGTGGTGAGAATATGGGCTGTATCACTGAGGACCATTGTGCTGCGCTCTCGCAGATATGCTTGGCTGGGAGGGACTGCAACTCTCCCCACATGTCACAGGGAAGTATTTCAGGCGAAGGCTTTATGATAAATTAGGGAATGTGGTCAGCCAGAAACAGCCAGAGAGCTGTTTTATTAATCTACGGGTGGATAACAATAAAAATGATGAAAGATCTAATCAGCTACGTTATTAGCTAGAGGTTGGTGGGGCCAGGAGAGAAAAGGGGTGTGTGGGTGATGTGGGTGCTGGAGAGGGTTCAAAGACAGGGAGAGACAGGAGCATTATCTGCAAGCACTCTCAGCCAGTAAAATTGAGAGGTGAAAACATTGCTGGAGATGATGCCTTCAAAATTTCAGTCTTCTATACCTCTTCCTCATTTGCCATTTCCTTTGACAGCTTGTTTAATCTGGGAGCACCAGGTTGCCCACCAGTGCCTGATGCTCCCTGCACCTCTCAGCTGCACCTTCCTCCAGTCCTCAGCGCCTCCTGGGGCAAGGCCATGCCAGGACACCAACAAGACGTTCCCTTCCTATCTTGCAGAAGGTGGTGAGATGCCTCCTTTGTGGACTGCATTGAGGGGTGAGATGCTGTGCTTTCTACTGGTGTGTCTTTAACTTGTTCAGCAACACCTATGAGACTTTGCTGATAGAAATGAGGGAGGTGGGCAACTCAGACCCCTTTGGCATCCAGTATTATCTGTCAGGAGGTTGTACATGGTGGGTGGGATGCTTACGGTGGTAGACAAAGGCTTCTGTGTATTCTCTATGCCCTCATTCAGTTTGGGTCCTATTCTCTTTATTTTGGGGCAGTAAGGTAAGCAAACAGAATACAGCAGGGCCCTGTCTAAGTACCTGGATATTGGAAGAACTGGAAGGCTCCAAGTCTCCATTAAAGCTTTGATTTGGCAACGTCACAAAGTCCTGCAGTTAATACACCTGTATGCAGACGCATTATCGACAGCTAAAGAGCCTCTGTTCCTTTCTGTCATATTTTGCAATGCATATTATTTGCTCACAATTCAAGTCTGTCTCATAGTCTCTGTGGTAAGAGCATATTAAGGAAAGTCATCTCCTTTCCCAGCAATTTTCTTAGCTTCTCTTGATCATTAACATGCTGGAAATCACTTGAAAGAAACACTGCAATTTTTAAAGGGATTTTATTCATTTATGCATCAAGGTTAAGGACCCTGAAAAACTGCTGTCTACATCTTTTAGCACTTACTTCTTTCAAATCTCATATACATTATAGTTCTGAATCTGGAGTTCTCTTTCTCTATGAGGTTTTCTCTGCCTGTACGTTTTGTTGCAGTCTTAAAGTACAATAAACCCCTTTAAAATTAGTTACACTGCTACAGTTGTCAGGATAACTCAAGTGATCTGATGAATTTAGTAAGAATTCCAGTCTGTGAAACATACACAATGAAATTCTCTCCTTCAGCCTACTTGCCTTATTATTAAACCTCCAGTTTATAGTGTGCAGACAGTCGTGCACTATAATTGAGGTTGAATTGCCATTCTCATTATAAATCCCTTTTTCTTACGTGCTCATAACTTCAGCCAACATGTGGGCTGAAACTGTGCACACTCATTTTATCCCACGGTAGAATATTTAACTCCATGATTGTACTGGGTTTGCGTGGCCAGGTTTTGGTAGTGGGGTGGCTGCAGGGGTGGCTCCTGTGAGAAACTGCCAGAAGCTTCCCCCATGTCCGACACAGCCAGTGCCAGCAGCTCCAAGAAGGACCCACCACTGGCCAAGGCCGAGCCCGTCAGTGATGGTGGCAGCACCTCTGGGGGAACAGGGTTAAGAAGGGGGAAAAAAACCTGCTGTGCAACAACATCCAGGTGAGAGGAGTGAGAACAAGCGAGAGGAGCAGCCCTGCATGCCCCAGCCCAGAGCAGGAGCGGCAGGAGGGCTCCAGGCACTGGAGCTTCCCCAGCAGCCCCAGGGGAAGCCCATGGCAAGGCTGGCTGTGCCCCTGCGGCCATGGACCTCCACGGGGGAGCAGATCTCCACCTGCACCCGGGGGGGGCCCCACACCAGAGCAGGGGCAGAGTGTGAGGATTCCTCCCCCTGAGGAGGAAGGAGTGGCAGAGACAGAGTGTGATGGACTGACAACAACCCCATTCCCTGTCCCCCTGTGCTGCTCAGGGCGGGAGGAGGTGGAGAAATCAGGAGTGAAGTTGAGCCTGGGAAGAAGCGATGGGTGGAGGGAACATGTTTTAAGGTTTAGGTTTTATTTCTCATTACCCTACTATGATTTGATTGAAAAGAAATGAAACCAGTTTCCCCGAGTAGAGTCTGTTTTGCCCGTGGCAGTAATTGCTGAGTGACCTCCCTGTTCTTATCTCAACCCAAAAGCTTCTCATTACATTTTCTCTCCCCTGTCCAGCTGAGGAGGGTAAGTAATAGAGTGGCTTTGGTCGGCACCTGGCATCCAGTCAGGGACAACCCACCACAATGATCCATGGGCTTTGGCTCTGCTGCTGTGCTCTGCCGCCCCATATATTTCACCATAACAGGAGCTACTGATGAGATTAAATTACAAAAGCTGAATATGAACAGATGTGCCTAACTCAGGCACCAAGCTTGCATCTGTATTTTAGGTAGCTAGTGAAGCCACTTAAACCACCTAATGGTCCACCTAATGGTTGGACTTGATGATCTTGAAGGTCCTTTCCAACCTGAGTGATTCTGTGATTCTGTGAAACTCACAGAGGCATTGACGTTTGCTAGCCAGCCATCTGAGAGGGTGTTTCTTCATAGAATTGTAGAATCATTTACGTTGGAAAAGACCTTTAAGATCATCCAGTCCAACTGTTAACCTAACACTGCCAAGGCCACCACTAAACCATGTCCCTAAGTGCCACATCTACACATCTTTTAAATGCCTTCAGGGATGATGACACAACCACTTCCCTGGGCAGCCCATTCCAATGCTTGACAACCCTTTTGGTTGAGGAATTTTTTCCTTATACCCAATCTAAACCTCCCTGGTGCAACTCGAGGCCATTCCCTCTTGTAACTCTTGTTACTTGGGAGAAGAGACTGACACCCACCTAGTTTCGTGGCCCTTCTCTGGACATGCTCCAGCACCTCAATGTCTTTCTGATAGTGAGGGGCCCAAACCTGAACACAGTGTTTGAGGTGCAGCCTCACCAGGGCCGTAGTACGGGGCACAATCACTTCCCTACTCCTGCTGGCCGCACTATTTCTGATACAGGCCAGGATGTTGTTGGCCTTCTTGGCCACCTGGGCACACTGCTGGTTCATCTTCAGCTGGCTGTCAACCAGTGCCCCAAGGTCCTTTTCCGTCAGGCAGCTCTCCATCCACTCCTCCCCAAGCTTGTAGCGTTCCATGGGGTGGTTGTGACCCAAGTGCAGGACCCAGCACTTGGCCCTTTTGAACCTCATGGAGTTGGCCTCTGCCCATTGATCCAGCCTGTCCAGATCCCTCTGTAGAGCCTTCCTACACTCATCCTTTGTCACTATGTTTCCCCCTGCATCCAATAAAAGATGGAGATTCTCCTTAGACTTCCTTTTGTTGCTAATGTATTTATAGAAACATTTTCTATTGTCTTTTATGGCAGTAGCCAGATTAAGTTCTTGTTGGGCTTTGGCCCTTCTAATTTTCTCTCTGCATAACCTTATGTCACCTTTGTAGTCCTCCTAAGTTGCCTGCCCCTTCTTCCAATGGTCCTAAACTGTCTTTTTTTCCCCTGAGTTCCAGCCAAAGCTCTCTGTTCAGCCAGGCCAATCTTCCTCTCTGCCAGCTCCTCTTTTGGCACATGGGGACTGCCTGCTCCTGTGCCTATAAGATTTCCTTCTTGAAGACTTTTCCCTTGAAGAAGGACTCCCTTGCCCTTCAGAACTCTCTCCGAAAGGACTCTCTCAACCAGTTTCCTAAACAGGCCAAAGTCTGCCCTCTGGAAGTGCAACGAAGCAGTTCTGCTGACCCACTTCCTTACTTCTCCAAGAATTCAAAAGTCTGTTATTTCATAGTCACTGTGCCCAAGTCGTCCTCCAACTGCCACATAAGGCTTCTCCCAGCTGCTTATAGAATATTCCATTTGCCTCTTCATCCTGTTTGGATGGTGTATAACAGACTCCCACCATGATATCTGCCTTGTTCTCCTTCCCGATGATTCTTAGCCAGAAACACTCAACCCTGCCG
This sequence comes from Phaethon aethereus, assembly GCF_964289735.1. Classification (NCBI taxonomy): domain Eukaryota; kingdom Metazoa; phylum Chordata; class Aves; order Phaethontiformes; family Phaethontidae; genus Phaethon; species Phaethon aethereus. The sequence continues at coordinate 10,248,182 of NC_138577.1, read as the reverse complement.
TCACCCTCATTAAGCTCTAGACAATCAAAACACTCCATAACATACAGAGCCACCCCACTGCCTCTCCTTCCTTGCTTATCCCTTCTGAAGAGTTTATAGCCATCCATTGCAGCACTCCAGTTGCGTGAGTCATCCCACCATGTTTCTATGATGGCAACTATATCATAGTTTTCCTGCTGCAGAATGGCTTCCAGCTCCTCCTGTTTGTTGCCCATGATGTGTGCATTGGTGTAGATGCACTTCAGTTGGGCTATTGATCCTGGCACCATTCTGGGGTGAGAAACCCTAATTCCTACATGACCATTCTCAGGCGCTTCTGTGGTTTCTAACACATCAATAAACCTTGTGTTAATTTGCTGCTGCATGAATCTTCATCTCGTACCTCTGTTGAGATGGCAGACTGAAGGACCTTGCTAGCACACCATCCCACATACATTGGCGTGCCACTCCCAGGCTTACCTCTAGCAAGCCTGGTTTTATCTCTTTCCCCCTTCAAATCTAGTTTAAAGCTCTTTCAAGGAGCCCTGATAACTCCTGTGCAAAGATCCTTTTCCCTCCTTTAAGACAGGTATATCCCATCTGTTTCCAGCAGGCCTGCTGTCATTTAAGACAACCCATGATCAAAACCCCAAAATTCTGCTGGTGACACCAAGCTCAGAGCCAGGTATTGATCTGCTGGCTCTTCCTGTTTCTTCCCTCATCATTCCCTGCAACTGGAAGGATAGAGGAGAACACTACTTGTGTTCCCTCATCCCAAGGCCCTGAAGTCTCTCTTGATTGCCCTCAGACTTCTTGTTGCAACTTTATCGCTGACTATCTGAAAAATCAATAATGGATAATAATCTGAGTGCTGTACCAGGGTAGGAAGCTTTCTCCTCACATCTTTAACCTGGGCTGCAGGGATGCAGCAGACTACCCTAAGCGGGTCTTGTCTGCATATTGGGCCTTCTGTTCCCTTCAGAAGGGAGTCTCCTATGAGACTCCTAAGATCCTGTCTGCCAGCTTGAGTTACAGAAGTCTCTCTGAAGCCTTGAAAAACACCTGTCCTTTCCCATTGACTAGACAGGACATTTAGGTTTTTCCTTCATTCACTGCTCAGAATTTTGGTACAGGTGAGTCCCAGCAAAACCCTTCCTCTTCTTCCTTCATCTGCACCAGTGAGGTCTGTAAGTTCCGTCTGAGTTCCTGTATGGGATTCAAAACTGTTGGCTGGATCCACTGGCGATGCAATTCCATTAAGCCCTTGATGCTAGGGATGAGGATGTCCTTTTTTCTCTTTGCATACCGTATTTGTTCTGTATCCCCTCTGCCAACTCTAGCATGTAGAGGGAAGTTCTTGTATGCCGACTTGTGCTATGTGGGCCAACTTGGTGCTGAATCCTCTGAGCGAGTGTCAAGATGGACAGTTCAATGTTGCACTCAACCTGCAGCCAGGAAGAGTGGAAGGGAGCAACCTCATGGCTGCAGCACTCAAGAAGCATGAGAAGGTTTCGGGTTTGGCGCTCAGTTCTGCTCTTTGTGACAGGTTTCATTCATGCCATTAGATGAGGCAGCTAGGTCTGTTGAATAGAGACATCTGCTGACACAAATCACAGAATCACAGAATCACAGAATCACAAAGGTTGAAAAAGACCTTTAAGATCATCAAGTCCAACTGTTAACCCAACGCCACCATGCCCACTAAATCATGTCCTGAAGTGCCATGTCTACACCTTTTTTAAACACTTCCAGTGATGGTGACTCCACCACCTCCCTGGGCAGCCTGTTCTACTGTTTGACCACTCTCTCCGTAAAGAAAGTTTTCCTAATAACCAGGCTAAACCTCCCCTGGTGCAACTTGAGGCCATTTCCTCTCATCCTATCACTAGTTATCTGGGAGAAGACACCAACACCCACCCTTACCACAGCCCCCTTTCAGCTAGTCGTAGAGAGCGATAAGGTCTCTCCTCAGCCTCCTCTTCTCCACATTGAAGAACCCTAGTTCCTTCAGCCATTCCTCATAAGACTTGTGCTCCAGACACCTAACCAGCTTTCATGCCCTTCTTTGGAAACACTCTAACACCTCAATGTCCTTCTTGTAGTGAGGGGCCTGAAACTCAACACAGGATTCGAGGTGCAGCCTCACTGGTGCCAAGTACAGGAGCATGATCGCTTCCCTACTCCTGCTGGTCTCACTATTTCTGATACAGACCAGGATGCTGTTGTCCTTCTTGGCCACCTGGGCACACTGCTGGCTCATGTTCAGCCACCTGTCAGTCAACACTCCCAGGTCATTTTCTGCTGGGCAGCTCTACAGCCACTCCTCCCCAAGCTTGTAGCATTGCATGGAGTTGTTGGGACCCAAGTGCAGGACCTGACACTTGGCCTTATTAAACCTCATATGTTTCACTTCAACCTGTCCAGATCCCTCTGCAGAGCCCTCCTACCCTCCAGCAGATCAACACTCCCACTCAACTTGGTATCATCTGCAGACTTACTGAGGGAGCACTCGATCCCCTCATCCAGGTCATCAATAAATATATTAAACAGAACTGGCCCCAAAACGGAGCCCTGGCGAACACCTCTTGTGACCGGCTGCCAACTGGGTTTAACTCCATTCACCACAGCTCTCTGGGCTCAGCCACCTAGCCGACATAGGCACTGGAAGCTAGATGGGATCATTTTTACCACAGCCATGCTTGGAGGCATGTATGCAATGGAAGAAACCAAAATATCTACAGAGACAGAATATGCTGCAGATGCCCACTCCCTGTCCTGTGCACTCTCCACAAGCAGAGGAAGCATTCTCCTGCCCTAGCTTCAGCACAGTGACATCTCCTGAGGTGCTTCATGAATAGGTCTTGAGAGCTGAGAGTTTGCAGAAACTCTTGCTGAGAGTGGAGAGGAGAGAGGTGTGAGGGATAAAACAAAACTGGTGCATATTTGTCAAGAAACCTGAGCCAAAAGGATTTATGCCATGAGAACTTTTTTTGGGGCAATTATGAGAGAACACATAAAAAATAAGAAACACACATTCTTATATATTTAAAATGTTGAGAAGGAGGTGGAGGAAAGAGATCAGCACTAAAAGGAAATTGTAGAGTTTGGAAGTATGAGGTAGAGAAATAAATGACATCCTATACTCAGACAAACCACAGATCAAGACCAGTCCTGTCTACAGACGGGTGCTGTCAGGAAGCGTTTTTGATTCATGGTGTCAGAGAGGCCATAGCTGTTCTCTAAAGCCTTCTCTCTGCCCTTGCTGTTGCAGTCCAACAGCTGCTCATTGAGTAGACAGCAGTGGTGATGGAAGGTGCTGCCATTTATCCCCAGCCATTTTATTATCAGCCCTTCATTCCTGCAGCAGAGAGGGAAACCTCTGCCTGTTTCTAGCAGGCTGGCATCTTACTAATTTGCCTTGGTCATCACTCCAGCACCCTTCTCCACCATCCTTGATGTGTAAGGGAGCCTGTGGCAGGGGCTGAGGCTGCAGGAGCATGTGGCAGGACATGAGGACACCATGGCAATGTTTGCAGAGCTCATCTGCCCATGCCCCAAACCCTGTTCTCCTCCAGGTGTATGGCTCAGCTTTCTCATATATCTCCCCCATTTTGCTCTCCAGGGGCTACTTGTAGGAGTCAAAAGTGAAGTGACTGAGGGAAAGGGGAAAATAAAGTCTGTGTCTCTGAAAATGTAGAAGGCTCCTCCTGCATATTTTGTTCCTCTTCTGATCCTCATCTCTGTCCTCAGCTGAACTGATGTGACCAATGGCACTGAGAATTTTGCTGCATGGGTGCCGTGGAGATGAGGAAAAAGCCGAAGAGAGGGAAGGAAAGTGACTCCTACACTGCTAGCATGGTCAATTTTGTTTGGTATAACCTTTATTTTGGGTGACAAAGGCTTGACATCCTTAGTCCCATTTGCTGCACTTCACTGCAGGTCCATCCATCAGAGCCTGCACTCTCTGGAGGATGGTAGTGTTTCCCTGCACGGTATATGCATGTTTTGTGAACGTGTCAGGGATCCTGCCACTAAAGCAACGTGCTTTCTAGTGCTATTTTCCTCCATTGTAATGGCAGGAGGGGCTGAGCATGAGCTCTCCATGCTACCCTGTATCAGTAACCTTAATAACTCCTTTCAAATCCTTTTCTTAAGAAGTACTTCTGGTAATTACTGTCCACAAGTGCCTGTACTGGACAGAGTTTTAGGGAGTAGGCTGGCTGGAATAAGGTAGTTCTGAGCTTTGCTGACAGTTATCCCTAGGAGTCCTGTGAAGAGTTTCTGCAGCCACCAGAGCTATTCTGAATTTGTAATGAATTTGAAAATCATGCCTCAAGCTCGGTCTGCTCTAGAGACAGTGGTTAATGAAAAATCAACTCCAGCTAACACCAGACCCAGAAAATTAATATAAGGCATTTTGGGTCAGTCCAAGATCTCTGTTTAAATATTGTCACTAAGAAAATTCTACTGCTCCCCTGTTTTGACCATCTGCAAGGCTACACCCAAGACAGCTAAGGTCACGCATTTTAAGCCGAGTAGTTGTTCTATTTCCAGAGATTGACTGGATGCTGGATTGTATATAAATTTATGTATGTAAGAATATAAGAAATACATGAAGATAATGTATGGACCTAGGAAGACAAGTCGCAGGGAATTTTGCTCACCGATCTTCACCTCATAATTCTGTGTATCTGATTTATCCTTCCTCTGATAAACTAACCATCCTCTGTAGAAATGTGGTAGCAAACAGGTGGGCAGTCTATTGTATCTGTTGTTTGTCAGGCATTGTCACAGGTTTTTTCTCTGTTAACCTGAATAGTTAGCATCTAATGGTTTTTTTGTTCAGTTAGTTTTAAAGCTTTGTGGGTCAGACACCGTCATTTGGTCTGTGCTCCGGCAATGAAGGGTTTTAGGCATCCATACAGTGTGATAAGTCATATCATGGCCACTGGAGAAGGACAAATCTTTCCTGCTGAAATATTTTCCACAAAGAAAGGTCAATTTTGACTCCTCCTCCATCCTTCACCTCCTTTTATTAATTATAATAATAGTAATTAATAAGAAAAAATATTTAATTTTGAGCCTGCTGGACTTAAATGACTTCATTGTTAGTTGCATGTGTCAGGGTCCACATGAATTGCCATAACACCTGACAGGAGACTCAGTTTGTGTAAGCCATGCTTCCATCAACTACCACTGGTCCTTCTCCTTCACTGAACGCTACTTTGCATGAAATACTGAAGTATCTTGCCAGTTATTTTCTGGAAAGCTTTACTGCTTGTGAATCAACAGTTTTATACATTGAATGTATCTATATTTTGAACATTTTGGCCCCATCTGGGCTGAAAAATGTAAGTTTTGCAGGCGGAATTCAATTCTTTTTCCAGTGAGGTCTGCGAGGGAGGCATGTGGGAGATTTGGCTCCCTCCTTCTTTCCCCATAAAGTTCAAGTAGATCAAATGGTACCATCAGTGATCTAACTTTAGCTTAACTCCCTCAAATCCCCACCAGTCTCCTGGACTTGACTTTACAAGTCCTTTCATGTCACTTCACATTGTAGTGGGAGGAAGTGAAAATTACGGGACACAGGCAGGGTTCCAAAAAGTGCTCTCCCTTTCTCAGAAAAGGGCTGGCATCCTTCCACGGGCCTTCATTGTATTTTATAGCCATACTACAGTATTTAACAGCATAATTTAGTAAGTGTCGGTACTTTGTCGCAGAGTGTGGAGAAACTGTCTTATTCAACCCCTGGCGACGTGCGCTGATTCAAATAATGCACCATGAGGTAACGTTAATGTTTTCTGGAAATGAAATTGGAGTCAGAAATACTCTTATTGGCCATCAGCATAAAAACTGGTGTCATCCTGATCAGCAAGCAGAATTCAAGACCTTTCGCCCTTAAAAGGCGACTCTCTCTGAGGTTTTAATTCATTTCCCGCCAAATTAGCTATCCCAAAGTGCAGACATACATTCCACTGGTTTATACCTGAGACAAAGATGGTTGGTTTTGTGATGCTTTTTATGTCACACTTTCCCTAGCTTTTGAGCAGTAGTAGATAATTTATTCACTATCATTGCATAAGGTTGTACCTGAATTAGTTCTTTCTTCTTTTTCTTAAAGAAAATCAAAGTCCTTGACCTGAATTAAAAATATATGCTAAAGGTGTCTGCCGAACACCTTCTGCAACACAAAATCTGAGCAAAACTTTCCCACCCTTCCAACTACAGTGCCTCTTCATCCCTTACACTCTTTGAATGCCTGGGGGAGGTAGGTCTGGCTGGGATCTTAGATGGCCTAGATTTAGGCTGTTCTAAGCATGGAGGAATGGGAAAACAGTGATTCTTCTGGGCTGTTGGAGACCATTTTTTGTTTACCTCAGCTGTGCAGCTACTATTTATGCCTTACCAGAGTATCAGGGAGGTCAAATGGAGTAGGAAGAGGCAACAGTTGCATCAGAAGCTGGTCAGATATCATATCCTGAAGAAATTTTAAAGTGTTCTCCAGCTCATAAGGCTGCTATAGTCCATAATAATAATAAATTTGGTTTAATAAGGCCAAGTGCCAGGTCCTGCACTTTGGTCACAACAACCCCATGCAACGCTAGAGGCTTGGGCAGGAGTGGCTGAAGAGCTGCCCAGCAGAAAAGGACAAGGTGCCCAGGTGGCCAAGAAGGCCAGCAGCATCCTGGTCTGTATCAGAAATAGTGAGACCAGCAGGAGTAGGGAAGCGATCATGCTCCTGTACTTGGCACCAGTGAGGCTGCACCTCGAATCCTGTGTGCAGTTTCGGGGCCCTCACTACAAGAAGGACATTGAGGTGTTAGAGTGTTTCCAAAGAAGGGCATGAAAGCTGGTTAGGTGTCTGGAGCACAAGTCTTATGAGAAATGGCTGAGGGAACTGGGGTTGTTCAATCTGGAGAAGAGGAGGCTGAGGAGAGACCTTATCACTCGCTACAGTTACCTGAAAGGGGGTTGTGGTGAGGTGGATGTTGGTCTCTCCTCCCAAGTGACCAGCGATAAGACGAGAGGAAATGGCCTCAAGTTGCACCAGGGGAGGTTTAGCCTGGATATTAGGAAAGCTTCCTTTACGGAGAGAGTGGTCAAGCACTGGAACAGGCTGCCCAGGGAGGTGGTGGAGTCACCATCACTGGAAGTATTCAAAAAATGTGTGGACGTGGCACTTCAGGACATGATTTAGTGGGCATGGTGGTGTTGGGTTGGTGATTGGACTTTATGATCTTAAAGATCTTTTCCAACCTTAATGATTCTGTGATTCTATGAATGATTTCTATCAGCTGTACCAGACTTCGTACTCAGCATAAAAATCCACTGAATCCATGTAGTAACATTCTTCATACTTGTAGTCACAATATCAAGCCCTTCCTGCAGGACTGCTGCAGTTTGATCTACACTGTACTAATTTTTGGCCTGTAACCCGGTCTAAGTTGAAGCTTACTCTGCATATCAGCCAAGGGGTAGCCGCTGTTCCTCAAGTCACCCTTTGCTCAGCTTTGAGATGAGCTCTAGTATCAGGACTGTGCGTGCATTATATCTTGCTTTCAATTCACAGGTAGTAAGGCTGGACTTGGCCTGATGAGGGCAGCCAGTGATAAGCTATCCACTGTGAATGTGGGGAAACCACCTTTTCTCCACTGGATGGAACTGGAACTACCGTGTGGGGTAGAACCCCACACCCCACAGTGTGCACCAAAGTCCTTGTCCCTCTGTACACCCAAATACTTCTTTGGGAAAGTGCTTTTGTGCTCAGCCACCCTCCCTACTCACATTGGTTTTCCTGAAAAGAAACCCAGTCCAGAAAGGAGATACAGTAAACCCTGGTAGATCTACCAGGTTGGACAAGTGAGGAGAGGGCTTAATTTGGTGCCTGCCCCACAACATTGGTATAACTGAGGTTGTGAAAATCTGTCTGTATAACCTTTGATAGTTTTATTTCATGAGAATAACAAGGGGCATGGCCAGAAGACAGACCTGCTTTGAGTAGGAGGTTGGATGAGAAAACCATGGAGGTCCCTTCCCATCAGCATTGCTGTGATTTGGGTTCTCTACTTGCTCTGTTGGGGAACAGCCCAGGTTGGAAGGGACCTCAAAAGATCACCTGGTCCAAACTTTCATGGGAAAGGGAGCCTAGATGAGATTATCTAGCACTCTGTCCAACTGCATCTTGAAAACTTCCAGTGATGAGCACTCTACCACATCCCTGGAGAGGTTCTTCCAGTGATTTATTGTTCTCGCTGTAAAAAATTTCTTTCTTATATGGAGATGAAACCTCTCCCAGTGCAATTTGTAGCCATTGTCCCTTGTCCATGTGGCTCCTTGTGAAGACAGAACCTCTGTCTTCTTTGTAGCCACACTTTAAATCAATAATAGATTTTGTCTATAACCTGCACCTGAAGGTATCAAAGCAGGCAAGGTGGTATTTTAACAAGAATGAGCTAGTTGGGCAATGGACTCTCTTTTGTATTTTTAAAAACCTCCTTTGTAAGCCTCAAAAACAGTATGAGGCAAAGGCATGTGCCATTTCACAAATGGGTAAAGTGAAGTGATGCAACCCAGAAATGGTGATGAGTAACACTGCCATAGGCTAAGAACTGGTTCATTCACTCCTCTCAAGATGGCATGTGGCTTGATAACTGTCCAGCTCCACCATCTGCAGAGACTAAAACTCAATTGCTGTTAAAGAGAATGAAAATATGGTGATATTAGCATAATTAAAATGAGAAGAATCCTGGTTCAAGGATGATTGATGCCCATGGAAAACTTTGGATGGAGGCAGAAAAGGCAGGTCCAAGAGTGTTGGCTCAGACTTTATTTACATGCACAATTTCCCCAGATACAGGAGGAAATGTCCTCAAAAAAAAAAAAAAAAGTTTAATGTGGCTACTGACTGGTATTAAATAAATGATGCATGTTAGCAGAGCGATAGATGAGAACAGTGGAAAACACATCGTGAAAGGAAACAGAAGAATTGCTGTCATAAATCTCCCCAACTATTCTAGTCAGAGAGAGGATAAAAACTAAGCAAGTTACCAGGAGCACCAGGAAGGGGGCTTTAGAAGAAATCCATCATGACTGTTAGGTTCATTGACACAAGTTTTGCCCATACATTCACCCTCTTCGAAGAGGAGCAATGGATGGCCAGGGAAAGGAATGGGTTGTGAAGGTGTGATTGCAACTTGGGTTGTTTGGCTTTTGAGTTTTATTTTTTATTTGAGGCAGGTTAAGAGAGCTTCAGGTGTTCTCTCTAGAAAAAAAAAGAGGTTAGAAGGCAACATTAATCAGGTTTACAGCATATTCAAACAAGTAGATAAAGAGGAGAGAAAAAAATACCCTGAAATGTTTTTTCTAATGAATGTGCATTTTAGCTGAAGAATTCACAGGGGTTGACATGGAAAAAGACATGTATATATGCAAAAGTATGTTTAGAAGACAAAGTGGGATTATTTTCACAGCTCATAAATGATTTATCTTTCAGAAGAAAAATGCAGAGGTTTCTGTTGATCTTATTGCCAAAGGAATGACTTTAGGTGTGTTAAAGTAAGGGGCTAAAGGAGTTTTTCACACAGCAGAATGGCAGAGCATAGCTGTTTGTCCTTTACAACTTGTCACACAATTCATGTTTTTTCTTGGGTAAAAGATGGGCATGTTGGGACAGAATATTCTGGCTTCTTTGACACACTAAAATGGCTGTATCCAATGCTAAATGACCTTTATGTTGGAAAGAAATTGCAGTTTCTTGTTGAATTTTGTAAGGTGTTCACTGAAAGCAGTTGTAAATGTCCCTATTACCTTTTTTTCTGCAGAAAGAGGCCATTGCTGAATGCTTTTGACAATACCACTTGCAAAAGCCTGGAAGGAGCTTCACAAAGGACCAGCCACTGGAAAAATCTGAAGAGCAAAAGAAGAGTGCCTTCTTCATTTGCATTTCTAGTTAACGTGAAAATTGTGCAACTTTGCAGTGACCTTGCAGGGAAGGTCATATAAAGAGCTTTGTTATCTATTTTGCACACACAATTATCCATGCCATCATCACACTTACTCAGTCTCCACATCAGTCACAGTTTAGTCATGCAGTCAAATGGCTGAAGTTCTCAAAGTCCCTGTTCCATATAATTTCTGTTCCTGCCAGGTGAGAATGAGCAATAACTGCCTGTCTGGCTCATACTCCAGTTTTGTTTTATTGAATGGGTCTATATGGGTCTTTGTCTTTGAAATAACTTTTCTGGACAGAGAGAGAAGCCAGACTGACAGCCCTGAAACCCATCTTCTGTGAACCTATGGTCTCTTTGTCTTAAAGCATCTCAAGCCTCTTGGCTGGAAGCTGCTACTGCTCAGCTCAGGGAAGAGCTGTGCAGAAACTCCAGAACTTCTCTTCAGTATGCAGAACCTAACTAACTAACCTGCACTCTCTGAGGCTGTTTCAAATGGTAAGTACAAACCATGAGTAATCTGTTTTACTTCCTGCTGCACTTGGGTTCTCTCAGTTACTACCACCCAACTGAGATTTAGTGGTTTCCATCCTCACCGAGGTGAAGTGTTTCCTAATTCAGCCAGGTGTACTATTTGTTCATGACCTGTGGGACAAACAAGGCAAACCTGTGTGCACAAGCCCTGGAGGACTAATCCATGAGAAGTGCGATCTCACTCTTTGCCTCTCTGCTAAAAATGCAACAAAAGCACCATCTGTCTAATGAGCAGTGATATAGACCCCTCTGATCTAGGACCGTCAAAAGATTTCATGTAAGGAAGGCTTACTGACCAGGCTGGATGGAAAGTAGCTACAACTAGTGATCTCGTATAGAGGCAAAGCAAGGTCCAGTCAGGCCAAGGCCTGCTCTTCTCTAGTTGCTATGCGTCTCAGTCTAATCTCATGTTTCTTCTCATATCCTAAATTTGGCTACTTGCTGCTTCTCAGCTAGCAGAGCCTTGCACAAGGACTCAGACCCCCTTTGTCTTTGGCATTTGGGCTGTGGTATGCTAATGCAGATGTTCTGGATAACTGTCCCTTGGGGTTGGGAGAATTGGGTCCAGAGATGCAAGTATCTCTTTGTCTCCTGGTTGACTGCCCTCAAATTAAACCAGAGTGCTCCCCAGAACCAACTCTAGTGCACTTGTGTGAAATGTGGTGCCAAATGCCAGTCTAATGATTGTTGTGTGACATTCGCATGCTCTGGCTCCAGAAAGCAGCAATAACAGAAAAGACTGAGCAGAAGGAGTTAAAACAAGGAAAAATTGGGCTGACGCTTTTCATCTGTTCTTATATGCCATTGGAACAGTGGCTGGGGGCTTCTATTGGCTTGGCTTAAAAAAGATATTGCTACTGTCTAACACTTTATGACAGATGGTTCACCAGTACTGCTAGGCCCATTGTCCCACTTAATAGCTCTTTGTTCTAGCTGAAAGAGGGTAATCTTTTCTTGTAGGAGTTGGTAGGAGGATCTGTGTACAATGTGCCTTCTGACAACTGCTCCAGTTTTGGAGTCTGTTCTGTAGCTCACTGAAATGGAATCATCTCCCTCACCCGCTAGAGGAGGGACTCACAAAGGAGGCATCACAGTCGTGATGCCTAATTTGTGAATGCTTTGCTATGTGGTAGGACTCACAACACTGAATTAGGTAATTGCATTCTCTGTGCTATGTGTGAAAAAGTAAAACACGTGATCTGATCTGTCTCAAAGGCTGAGGAGAAGTTTAGGGCCTCTCTCTCTCTGAAAAGGAGAAGCATCCATTTTTGGGATGTCATGCTGTGGCTTCCCACTGGGGAGAGTTAACCCACCCACTCACCAGCTCTGCAAACTTGCATGTTCGTACCTCTTCTTTTTAAGAGCTGAATGCAATAGCTGCAACCCAGCAATGTGTAACAACCCAGGAGAGTGCCCTGCAGTGGGCTGACCTTGGCTAGATGCCAGGTGCCCGCCAAAGCCACTCTTGCTCACCTTCTCAGCTGGGCAGGGGAGAGAAAATGTAAAATCTTGTGGGTCGAGATAAGGACAGGGAAGAGATCATTCAGCAATTATTGTCACAGGCAAAGCAGACTCGATTTGGGGAAATGAGTTTCATTTATTATCAATCAAATCAGAGTAGGATAACAAGAAATAAAACCAAACCTTAAACCACCTTTCCCCCACCCTTCACTTCTTTTCTGGCTCAACTTCGCTCCCGATTTCTCCACCTCCCGTCCCAAGTGGCGCAGGGGGACGGGGAATGGGGGTTGTGGTCAGTCCATCACATGTTGTCTCTGCCGCTCCTTCCTCCTCAGGGGGAGGGCTCCTCACCCTCTGCCCTGCTCCAGCCTGGGGTCCCTCCCACGGGAGACCGTCCTCCACGGACTTCTCCAGCGTGAGTCCTTCCCACGGGCTGCAGTTCTTCATGAACTGCTCCAGCCTGGGTCCCCCACGGGTGCCGTCCTTCAGGAACGGGCTGCTCCAGCCTGGGCCCCCCCATGGGTGCCGTCCTTCAGGAACAGGCTGCTCCAGCCTGGCCCCTGCGGGGTCCCAGGTCCTGCCAGCAAACCTGCTCCAGCCGGGGCTCCTCTCTCTCCCCACGGGGCCACAGGCCCTGCCAGGAGCCGGCCCCAGCGCGGGCTGCCCACGGGGTCACGGCCTCCTTCGGGCATCCCCCTGCTCCGGCGTGGGGCCCTCCCCGGGTGCGGGTGCAGATCTGCTCCCCCGTGGAGCTCCACGGCCGCAGGGGCACAGCCGGCCTCCCTGGGGGCTTCCCCAGGGGCTGCCGGGGAACCTCTGCTCCGGCGCCTGGAGCCCTCCTGCCCCTCCTGCTCTGGGCTGGGGGCTGCGGGGCTGCTCCTCTCACATGTTCTCACTCCTCCCTCCTGCTGCAGTTGCTGTTGTGCCACTTATTTTCCCCCTTCCTAAGTTTGTTCCCCCAGAGGTGCTGCCACCGTTGCTGATGGGTTCGGCCTTGGCCAGTGGTGTGTCCGTCTTGTAGCCGGCTGGCACTGGCTCTATGGACACAGGGGAAGCTTCTGGCAGCTTCTCACCGAAGCCGCCCCTGTCCGCCCCCAGCTACCAAAACCTTGCCATGCAAACCCAATACAGAGATGAAAGACATAGCTGCAACCCAGCAATGCATACGCCCCAGGAGAGTGCCCTGAGCGCTCCCAGATTAAGGTGTCCAAGGGGGGAGTCTGTGTCCCTTTATCCCAGTGAGGTGTCCTGTGTCCTGTAAAATGTACATCACGTTCATGGGAGCAGTATTAGGAGCCTGGGTCTCCTAAGTGAGTTTATAGAGTAATTTGCTCCCTGTTTCCATTTCTATTTCCACTGTTTAAACAAAATGAGGCAGATCAATGACTACCTCCCTGGAGTGCTCTATGATTGTATAATCAGGGCCATGTTTGTCATGGGAGTCTCAGGGGACAAATCCCAGGTTCCAGCTGGAGAGTGCAATAATCTGAATCTGAGCTTATCATATCTCATGATACAATGTGTTCCCAGGTGTCCAAGAAGGCCAACAGCATCCTGGACTGTATCAGCAATAGTGTGGCCAGCAGGAGCAGGGAAGTGATCGTGCCCCTGTACTTGGCACTGGAAAGAAATGGCCTCAGGTTGCACCAGGGGAGGTTTAGACTCGATGTAAGGAAAAGTTTCTTTACTGAAAGAGTGGTCAAGCATTGGAATAGGCTGCCCAAGGAGGTGGTGGAGTCATCATCAGTGGAGGCGTGGAAAAAATATGTAGACGTGGCACTTGGTGACATGGTTTAGTGGGCATAGTGGTGTTGGGTTAATGGTTGCACTTGATGATCTTAGAGGTCTTTTCCAACCTTGGTGGTTCTGTGATTCTTTGATTCTATGACAGCACTGCACACCACAAGGCTTCTGCATACAGTAAAAGGGCATGTTTACCTTTCTGTGTGCAAGGAGTGTCCTCCCCAGTCTGCTCACTTGAGGTAGTCCATGCTGTTTAGAACTTAGCAGATATAGACCCAGAATTCAGGATGGTTATGAATGCCGTGGTACGGGGATATTTGCTACCAAGGTGTTTCTTGCCACCAGAACCCATTGTGTGTTTACCAGTAGTAGTCCTACACAGGTTGCTCAGCAGCAATGTGGGAATGTTTAAGGATGGGTGGGTGCTACAACCCAACCTTATACAATAGCAGCGGTGAGTGCAAGTGTACAAAGAGATGGGACTCTGAGCAACCTGATCTAGTTGAAGATGTCCCTGCTCATTGCAGGTGGTTGGACTAGATGACCTTTAAAGGTCCCTTCCAACCCGAATTATTTTCTATGGTTCTGTGAGACACCAGAGTGACTTCATTCCCTTAATAAATGGAGCCCAAGGCTCTGGTTTGGTACCTTCCATATGTTTTTGGGGGATGTTTTTGCCCTATTGTGATTGCTTACTGTAGTGAGAGGGAAGCTGTGGGATCGAAACCTGTTTTAAGGGCTGATTTATTCAATAAGTAGGACAACAGTGCCATTCCAAAAGACATTTTCAGACTCCACAGCTGGCTAACTTGAGACTATGGTCTGTTCTTATTACATTAGCTCTGGAGTGGTAGGAGAAGGCAGGTAGTTTCAAAAGACATTTGCTAAGGGACCTTCTTAGGCAACAGCATCAGTAGCTTCCTTCTCCAAGTGATGCTGTGCACAAGCTTGCTCAAGCTCTTTGGTCAGCATTAGCACATTGCACTGAAGCACCCAGTGGTATGTGTTTCCCCATCTGCCAAACCCCTGTGATGTGTGAGTTCTTCCTGGGACCACAAACGCAAACATCTCGCATGCTTCTAGACCCATGGGGCCATCACAGCCCTGGTGTATTCAGGACCGGGGGAAATGTACTGTTGGAAACAGGAATATTCAAGGTGGAAAAGTCCTCAAGTTGTTTCACAGGGACATTTCCAAATGGTACCACAATGTTAGTACATGAAGGAAAACAGGCAGAACTCTGTAGCATCATTCAAAGTCCAGATCATCCCTTAATAAAAAAAATTGGCTAATGGACATCTGCCTGGATTGGGGGTGGGGTGGAAATGGGAAGAAGAATTGTTTCCTCTTGTGTGTTCAAAGCGAGATCAACTCTGTGGCTAAGTCAGGAAATGCTGATATGGAAAAATCCCAGGAAGGGATGTATTGCTTTCTTAGAGACACAGAAATGTGATTAGTGATTGAAGTGTCTCCCTGAGACTCCAGAAAGAATGACTGCAAACCATGCCTTGTCCTTCTACCAAAGATTGCCCCTGGCTATTCTTGCGGATGGGATTGCAGTTTAGTGTAATCACACTAGTGCCATGAAGCACCTTGACGAAGGATGACTGTTTGACCTTTAATAAACCTTTAGTTTCATGTAATGTGGTTTAGCAGCTACAAATAAGAAAGAGGACTCAGCATCAAACAGCCAGTGGCTTTTGAACCTCTGTAATAGAGTGTTCCTGATCTGCTGTATCCTGGTGCAGGTGGGCAGGCAGCTACAGGCTTTCAGATTGGCTTGGCCTCTCCATTATCATTGCTTCATACTGAGGTTTTTCTTTGGCTGTTTGCCAGCCACAAGAATACAGTCCCATGCCAAAACAGGGCCACGCTGCAAAGCTTTATTTGTTTTGCTTTATAGACCCTACAATATGAAGTGGTGAACGTCCTTTGGAAGGGAGCATGGAGCCTCTGTATGACAAGCAGTTAAATCTTAAAACAGGTCTGGTATGTTTGGACAGCCCAGAGAAGGATGTTTAAATCAACCATAAGGCCATATCTACATTTGTGCTTCAGTCTATCCTGTTTTAGTCCGCATCTCCAACACAACCAGAGTGTTGAGCGTGGCAAGTAAACATCACTTAGTTCAGGCAGCAGTGTCACAACCGTGCTTTATTCCCCAGCACACCAGGGTAAGTGAAACTCCAGTGGGCTGACAGTGTTGTGGTGCATCCCTTCTTTTTGAGGTCAGGACTTGTAGTTTGCTCACTCTTTGAGCTTGTAGTATAGTGTATGGGGGAGTTCTGGGAGAAAGGTGAGGACCATGCATGGTCCCTCCTGTTTCATTGCTTGTCTCTGGTGGTCCTCATAGCTGGATTCTCCAATTCAGTAACCCCAATGGTATCTCGGCGAAGTCAAATATTTTTAGGGGTGCTGACCTGGGCCATAGAGGCAGGTTTAATAATGTTTTTTGGCCTCCCCTTGGGAGCTGGTTGTTCCCCAGCACTGTGTATTTTATCCTCTGTGTATTGCAGGGTACCTGAAACAAGACTCTGAAATCTTGGCTCTCATCAGCCAACAGCCCCCAACTGTGTCTCAGCAGCCAGAGGTGTCCCCAGTTGGATGCCCCAGGGATGCAGCCCATCCTACTCAGACCATGTGGCTGTGTCCTTGCAGATACAGCAGGATGTACCTCACAGTCCCGAATCCACAGCAGAGATGTAGTGTCTACCTCAAGGGGATAAGGAAGGTCTTCGGGGAGCTTGAGGGTCACAAGGGAGAGTGGGGAAGGCAGTGTGAGCAATGAGGAGGCATCTTTTAGTGCTACCTCTGCTGTGCCACTCTGGGAAATTGAGCTTTCCCTATTTGTTTTTGGGCTTTCCTTCTTCAAAGGGTGATCTGGACCAGCGCTACCTTAATTGTCAAACTGGCCCAGGCCAGAGGATGCATCTGTGTACTCGTCATCCCCACAGCTCAGGGCAGGATGCTGAATGGCCTTTGGAGCAGAAATCTCTTCTTGCTGGAGACTTGGTCTTCATTTTCTATATCAGTGACATTTGAGGCCAATTCACACATCTTTAGCCTACTCAGCACTCTACAGAGCATCTTCTCTGCTGAAAGGCAGAGATAGGGTTGGTACGTGTGGTCTTCTGTATTTGCCTTTACCTTCAGACAAAAAGAAAATACTGACCATATTCCCTCCTTGTATTCATCATCTGATTTACATTTCATTTATTTCTATAGCCCTGAACAGACATTAGTAACTCATAATAGTAATAATAGGAGTTTCTACTAATAGGACTGCTTCCATCTGTAGAGTTCAAATTATGGACAAGCACCATTAGTCCTATTTAAAGGTGGTTTTAGCTGGTGCAACTTGTCCAAATGCAGATGAACTACAAAAGTCAGGAAGCAAATGCTAAGGCTCCTGATTTCAGCTGCAACCTCGGTTCAGCTGATCTAGTACAGCCATTTTGGAGGGAAAAAATATAATCACTCAAAGGACAAGATGTGAGCGATGCTTCTTTCAAGGAAGAAATTGAACCTCATCTCTGGAGACTGCTGAATTTCACAAGGTTTTCCCAAAGCAGCGAAAGGAGCAGTGTCTGGAGCTTTCGCCTCTAGACTTAGCATGAAAAAACCATGAGCGTGAAACCAAACAACAGGCTTCAAATGGGAGATACAATGACTCTAATTTGTACGTATCATTATTTGATCTTCTAACCTACTAGGTTTAAGGTAAACCACAGTGGAATATCAAGCAGATGTTAAATGAAACAGTGTCATTAATTCAATCCAATGAGATATGTTTTATATAACAAAGGGATTTGTTCTGATACTCAAACAATGTATATTAATGAAAGAGTCAAAATAGATTCATTTTCTTCTCAAAGCAAACACATTAAAGAAAGACATCAAGAAGTAAAGAACACAGCATTTTTTTTTTAAACTGTGCTTTATTTAGGGCTAAGCTGGAAAGCGTCATTCAATAATTACAGAAGATTACAAGGAGTTTTAGGGAATTGAGAGTGAAAGAGCAGTTGTATGGAACTGCAGCTGCTTACACATCTGTACTTCCTAGCTGTGGGCTCAGTCTGGTTGTCCTTGCTCGGGCAAAATACCCACTACATCCCAGTGGGAGTTCTGACAGAGTAAGGACTGTAAGATCAGGGCCAACAGGGAATTAAAATGTAAAATAAAATTTAAAAAAAAAAGAGAAAGGAAGAAAGTTTAAGATCAAGATAAAAAATACTAAGAAAAATGAACAAGACCATTAAAACAGAGTAAAACCAACAAAGAATCAGAAACAATTATCACACTGCTCAATCGATGCAAACAAGTGTGAATGAAGTAAATCAAGTCTTAAGACTGTGAAAATAAATTATAATAAATATGATATACTTTAAAATATATGTGTTCTTAAATAATTCATTGTTTTTTCTGAATCAGATTTTTTAAAGCAATGTCTTATTTTTTAACTGCTCTAAAGTCATTTACCAAAGATAAATATCGTGCTTTCATTAAATAGTTTTCCTTGTTTTTTCTCTATCATTACAATTAAAAGTCCTACAAAATATGCAAATTTATTTACAGAAAAACAGAGCCAGCATCTTTTTTTTTTAAACATCCCCCTGTTTTTCAAAATTCCTTGTAAACAGTTTCAGAAATTCTTCAAAGAGATTGTTTTTGTGGTTTTTTTTTTGTTTTTATTTTTTATGGTTTTTTTTTTCTTTTTTAAGATTAAGGTTCTAGGCTAACCCCTTGCCCTGAAGGTTTCTAGAGCAAATATGGAAGCTACTGAAGCATAGGATGATGGGAGTTTTGCGGACAGCAGATCATGAAGACATGAAGCGTTTAGCTGTGTTTTGTTGTTCAAGTTAGAACTAACGTCTGATAAAAAGACAGCTGTTTTGTTTCCCATTTGCATTGTCTACAGAATTGAGTTTTGTTTTGTTTATTTTTTTTAATAGCTGGAATGCTTGCAGTTAAAAAAGCTGCCAAAATAGCCATTTCTCTCCTTTTTCTCCTTGATAAATAACAGCATCCAACAGCAATTGGCAGAGAGTAGGAATTTATGCTCAATCTAAACTCTACAAAAATTACAGTTCTACAACATCTTTGTTTTTAGCATTAACGCTATCTTCTATGTAGTTTTTTTTTTGCTTTTTTGTTTTTTTATGTTGTCTAATTTTTTCTATTATATAGGTATTTTAAACTTTCTTTCTTTTAAATTCTGTACAACTATTAGGATTTTAAATGGGGAGAGTTAGAAGCATTTACAAACCTTTTTTGTTTTCCATTTAATATCAACCATCTTTCCTTTCTCTTCTCTATGCCTTTTTATGTATTTATTTATGTATTTATTTATTTATTTACTTTTTTGCTTTTCATAGATATCCATCTTACCTGCCTTTTACAGCGTGATCCTTACGTATTATACAGAAAACCATATGAAAGCTTCATAGACTCTAATTAATGTGTAACCAAAGAACCTCCCAAAGTATCAAAGAACTATTATCTTGCCATTTTAAAAGCATTTAAGCATTTTTTTTTAATTTTTACATATTTCATATAATCGCTCTCAAAAACTGTTTTAGGAACAGCTCAGAGAAAAGGAAAGAACTTCCATATTTTACATACAGCTACAAGTCTGCGGTAAAAAGTTTTGTCCTTTGGTCCCTATATAGCTAAGGAATGACAGATAAAGATGCTCAGTGACTGTTACCATGGGTCACGCATGGTAACCGCATCCTTGGTGGCAAACAGGCACTCCTTTGTCAGTATCCAGGTTTGCACCTCCTCTTTGAAGAAAAGCCGCTGTGGTGATATCAGTGTCTCTTCAGAAATCCTGGTTGATCTTGTTCCTGTTCTGATTTTACTTATGTGTTTGTTTGTTTGTTTTCAAGCGCATGTCCTTCGAAGTCAGCAGATGTGATACTTTTCTTGAAGAAATGTTACAGTCTAAACAATCAAAGAGAGAATAAATCTGAAGTCTTCAGCTTGATTGATATTTGCTGATATGTCAAAGGTGTAATCCAACAGTTCCCGTTTTTCTAATATATATATACTTTTTTTTTTCTAAATGTGGCCCATTCAGCTGCTGCCCTAAAAAAATGAAGAAGATCGTTGCAAATTAAATCAAAAAGGGGAGAGGGAAATAGGGAAGGTGGGGGGGGTATTTGGGATGGAGGGAAAAAAGACCTAAAAAATGAAAATGAAATTAAAAACAAGCCTGTTAT